>NC_089848.1:68723196-69036336 GCF_035609145.1 Eleutherodactylus coqui | reverse complement strand
AAAACCCCATATGCCCTCCAGTAATTTAATACCAGTATGGTATGTACAGTAAGTACAGTACGGTTCAGTCCTATCTTCATACTACAGCCTGGAAGTTCAATCAGGATCAATGGACAGCACTGGCCTCACTATGTACTGTCCTGTATAATGCACCCAGAGACTGCTACAAGCTGCTGTCTATAGTAGTGGGTAATCAGCCAACAGGTAACCACAATGATAATATATCCACAGGACTCTATGCTAGTTAATGGCTTTATACTTCTAGACAGATACTTGTTTGCAGTGGACATTTTTTTCACGACTCTAATTAAAAGGCCACACTCATGTAATATAATGATTAATGTTAAGGGTCAACATGTCTAATGATAGGGCAAAGCCATGAGCAGAAGATGATATGGATAATTAGAAATGTTCTCATTTCCTTTAATATCATTTATGTCTATATAAATCATACCACCAAATCCCCTATAGGCACTATCCTGCCCACCTTACTATCTTCTTGGCCAAAGGCCCGAAGCCTAAATATATTATATATAACAGTCTTTAGCACTGGATCCACTGACACGGGTTACGCTGGCTTTAGATGCAACAATTTTATTGTTAATTATTATGGCACTCATAAGATTAATCAAAACCCCATAATAATAATAATCTTGTATATGGGGTTTATTAACAGGTTCTACATAATTTATCAAGTTAAAATCCATCATTCCTGCACAGGGGTCACTTGAGCAATGCAGAATAATTTGGATGAGATGAGATTGTTCCATCTAAGGCTGGCCCCACTTACATATAGGTGGCCATCAGGCAGTTTGTATAGTATTTTTCTTGTATATTCATTACAGTAAATATATATAGAAGTACAGATGAGTTTCTTTGTTGCAGGTGACTGCAGTCTTTTTATTAATATAATTCTAATTATTTTGTTCCTTGAAGTTGCACTTTGAGGAGCTAGTTTTGCTTGACTATGACTTTAGATAGGTGTAACTTGCATCTCACCCATGGTGAATGAGCTGTCAGTGAGGACTGTCCTGGGTTTTATTCACCACTGGGTGAGGCACACACTCATGTATTAAATAAATGTGTCAGAGTGAACCTGAGCTGTCTTTGGCCTGTGTATTTCCTGCTTCAATCACTATCACCCCAGACCTTTGTCCATACAAGTGCTGACTGACACTACAGCTAGAGTTTGCAGCCACTGCAGACTGTACTCCTTGTTGTAATGTTCAAATAATTTGAATATTTCACATTGAAATGGAAAAAAAAACCTTTCACTGAGACGTTTTAGATTGCATTATAAATGCATGAGATGTAATTGGTTTTATTTGTAATATTTTAAATAATGGTATTAATAAACTCTGGAAAATTATCACAAATGTGTTTGTTATTCTGTTGTGTTTATTGTATTGTGTAACTATGAACATTACTGATATTATAAGACAAAAAAGGGAGTGGAAGTAGAAAAAGAAGTAATTTATTATTTCAATTATTATTAATAAGCTTCTCTAAACTATTTCAAATGATTTAATAGTTATATAGTATATGAGGCTGATAAAAGACATGTTCCATCTAATTCAGCCTATTATCCTGTAATGTTGATCCAGAGGAAGCAAACCCACCATGAGGTAGAAGCCAATTTTCCTCATTTTAGAGAAAAAAAATTCCTTTCCAACCCTGGCAGTCAGACTAAATCCCTGGATCACAGAACCATCTGAATTAATTAATTAATCAGTGACTATAACATGTAATATTTATAAACTAATACCATGCATGTTAACTGCTACTATGCTTTTCATAGCTCAGTTTATATATTTACAATTCAGAATTAATTAATTTCAAATTTTATTATGGTTAATTATTATTATCACAATTGCTTATTATGAACAATTCTAATTATTATTTGCATAATTTTTATTTCATATTAGTATCAGCATAATAAAAAATGCCCCATGCTTCAGGCAATAGTAGTAGTGATGATTAGTATCATTACTATCCCAAATGACCTAGTAACATGCATGTTAACTGCTACAATGCTTTTCATCGTTCAGTTTATATATTTTATCCAATTTAGCATTCGTGATTAATTACAAATTCTACCATGTTCAATTATTATCAGCATTATTGCTTATTATTATTTGTTACTATTTGCATTATTATTTTTTAATTATTTTAAATTATGCTATCAGTATAATTAAAAAAATGCCCCTTGCTTCAGGTAGTAGTAGTGATAATAATAATCATTACACATGCATTTTAAAAGACATACCTGGTATGTATAAAAACGTGACTCCTAGAGCTTATATATCGTTTTTGAGTCTTCTATCTTCTTCTTTGTATTATTACTGCTACCGATATTAGGCTTCTCTAAATTTTGTCAAATGACCTAATAGCACACATGTTAAATGCTGCTATCCTTTCCATTGCTCAGTTTATATATTATCTCTTAATTTATGGATCATAATGAATTAATTTAAAATTCTGTCATGTTTAATAAGTATTATCATCATCATTGCTTGTTATTATAGTTTTTGAGTTTTATATATATGTTATTTTTTAATTATTTTTTGAGTCCTCTTGTTTTTATTATCAATTGCATTATTGTTTGTATGCATTTCGGTACGTTCACAAGTGTAGTTTTTGACCAAATTTCTTAAGGCAGTTTTTGAAGCTAAAACCAGGAGTTGATCCAAAAAAAAAAGAGAAGTTGCGTTGCATCCGTTCTTTATTCTTTCGCTACTTTTTTGATCGTCGCCTGGTTTTGGCTTCAAAAATTGCATAAAATAAGCCCGAATAAATTCTGCATGGGTGAATGCACCCCTACTTGTCTGATTCACTTTAAATGCAGGAAGCAGCAGTTTATGTAAGGTTGATGATAAATATCTTTCAGTTTAATATGTAGCAGGTGACTAATGGTCATTGCATCCCGATAATATAAAACACTAATAGTCAGCAGTATACTGTATATAGAGATCATGGCTGATGTGGGATGTAATTTTTTTACATCATGAGGGAACTCTTCACTGAAAGCTAAACGAATAGGATGAAAATCATGTAGTGTAACGTCCAGAAGTCATTATTATTATTTCCAGTGGCCATACTGTCATTTAAGGGCAATTACACTCAGCCAAGAGCAATTTATGTGAAGGGCCAGGAAGTTAAGATGAAACAATCGTTTTACATTCTTGAAGGGTAATAAATTGAGTTTGTACTGTATTAACCTTTTTCTTTGTGGCTGGATCTTCATACAGTAGTTTTAGGGAAGTTTTCCCGACAATACTACTACTACGACTACCACTAGTCTACTTTTACTACTGCAGCTATTATACCATTACTACTGCTGTACTACTATTATGATGCCATTACTAATAATAATAACGTACGAAATATATAGACTATGCGATCGACTTCTGTTACTTTAGACAATTCAAGTTTGTTTAGTTAACATTGAGTTCATTCTTCTATATTTCATTATCTATCTATCTTCTATCTATCCATCTATCTATCTATCTATCTATCTATCTATCTATCTATCTATCTATCTATCTATCTATCTATCTATCTATCTATCTATCTATCTATCTATCTATCTATCTATCTATCTATCTATCTATAGTTATTCAGCAGTGTGATCACTTATATAGCATATAACAACCAAGTCTGACTTTAGTTTAGACAACTGACGCTAAACAAGTGTAGTCAATTGTGGCGCAGCGCTAACACCACCGGCTCAAATCTTTCTTCTTGCTTCAATTCAAGTAAAGAGATTTTTTTTCTTAGTCTAAAAATGTGGTAGCATTGTGTGCAGGGCTCCCCCTCCCTCGCCCGGAGCTGTACACCCGCTGAAAAGTTTTATTGCCCCTTTTAAATAGGGGATGAATGACAAGTCGCCTGGAGCGGGGGCTGTGCGCTGTACTCCGGCACCCCTGATCACACACATACATGTATTTATTATTACTGACTCCATTCTTTATTCTTGTTTTTGTGTGATAGAAATCAACTTCCCGGGTGTCTGAGTCACTGACTCGTCTCATATCACAGATCAGGACCTGTAACCTGCTGTCACCCGCGGGTCACCTAGCTGTCCATCACAGCGCCGACTCACTGTATAAAGACTGCACCTCCCTGCTGCATTGTCTTACTGGGTACAAGCTGTGGGATTATGTAAAACATGGCGCAAAAAGGGCGCAAATTGAAAAAAAAACCATACAAAACATTACACCGGTAAATAAATGGAAGTGCAGTGATATCAGATGGTAAATTCTACATCGGGCACTGTAATCTGATTAAGGTGGGATTGGATTTATACATTGTTAGCAACAATGTCACATCGGAAAAATAAGGGTATATTTACACAAATTATTTTTCTGTCTGATTTTCAGACCGAAATCGGATGAAAATAAAATGTATTATTTTAAATGGTTTTATTCAGATGTGCAACTTTTTTTAATCGAACAGTCCAAGTGAAAAAAGAAATCGTGGCATGTCCAATTTTTTTGTGGTTTTCAGACAAGAATCGCCCATTTAAATCTACAGGTGTGATTAAAAAATTGCTTGCACTCATTTGATGCAATTGTGATCTGTTGTTATTGCATATTAGGGTACATGCATACGGCTTTTTGTTCCTTTTGATTTTTGGACTAAAAAAGGAGTCAGAAAATTGGACAGAAACAGCACCCATTGATTTACATGCGTGTACGACACAGGTTTTTTTTTTTTACTTGGATATCTAGTCCGAGGAAAAAAAATTGCAGCATGTCTTATTCTTGTCTGACTTTCGGGTGAGAATAGCACATGTCAATATTTGGTCTCCTGCACATCAGACTGCAGATAAACAGGATGTCCAAGTGTTGCCCTGTCCCAGTTGTGCCTGAGAATCTTGGGCGCAACTTTCTTTCAGTTCATGTGCATGTATCCTAACTATAGTAACCATAAAAAGTGTGCTGACTCTTTATTCACATCATTTGGCCTATTATGCTTTTTTTTTAATGTGTGCAAAAATTGGACGCAAAACGAACAAAATTTGTGGGGGAAAATAACAAAAACCCAAAGAAAGCATGTGAAAATCGCATAAAAAATCAGACCAATTTTTCAGGGCTGAAAAAAACACCCATGTGAAAAGTGTATACAAATTAGCAATTTTCCCCAATTTCTCATGTGATTTCCGTGCCTCTTTGCAATTTTTAATGCACAATTTCCATCTGTTTTGCATCAGTTTTTCAGGCATATTTAAAAAAAAAAATGGATGTATAGGCTCTGCACTTTCTGGTTCTCTTTTTGTTTTTTTTATGGTCCCTATGGTTATATGCATTAGAAAGGGATTGCATTCGGATCATGCAAGTCCAATCCATTTTTTTAATACACCCATTGACTTGAATGGGAAATTTTCGTCAGAAAATCACACAAAAATAAGACATGCTGCATTTTTTTAATACTCGGACTGTTTGCCCTATTAAAAGAACACATGTAGATATCGCCATGCCGACCAATCTGTACTATTTCTGTACAATTTCAGACTGATTTTCTTGGTCCGAGTTTTGCACAGAAAAAGCATCCATGTGAATATACCCTAAACGAAGAAAAATCCTACAAAAGTAAATTATAATGTAAAAAGCATTGGATAGGATTTCCTCCAGGATGCACTTGTCATCTCTCAGCGGGTGTGATCACTGCTCCCCAGGGAACAAAGGATGACAGTCCCCTCTGTTGCTGTCCCTGGGCTTGTGGAGGAAATCCTTATTCTTCCACTGTGAGGATTAAAGGGCCCTGAATGCAACCTCCTCTATTCACTAGTGGTCACACTGCACCCCCAACTTCCTCCAGGGGCACTCAAGCAAGTACATACTATACAATACACTATATATGTGCCTGGATACATATCATGCATCTGTCTCTATAATATACAGGTAGAAATGTGGAAAAGTGATGCAAAGTAAGAATGCTTCCAAAAGTTGAAGTGTTAATAGTTTATTTTAGTCAATTAACAAAATGCAAAGTGAATGAACAGAAGAGAAATCTAAATCACATCAATATTCAGAGTGACCCCCCTTTGCCTTCAAATCAGCATGAATTGTTCTAGGTAGACTTGCACACAGTTTTTCAAGGAACTTGGCAAGGAGGTTATTCTAAACATCTTGGAGTACTAAGCACAGATCTTCTATGGATGTAGTCTCACTCAGATCCTCTGTCCCTTCCCGTATTCTGAGACAGACTCGTTCTGCCTAATGCTGGTCTCACATGTGTTCAGAAAACGACGCACGAAACCGCAGCATTTTACTGTGATTTCTTGTGGAGTTTTCGAACGCATGTTACTATGTTTGACAGCATTTTTTTTTTAACACACCCTATCACTGTGATGGGTGATGTGGTACATTAAAAAGCACTAAAAAGCACAAAAATAGAGCAGACAGTACTTGAAAATCAGCATTAGAAATGCCACGTTCGAGCGCTGGTCTATGTGGCCCCATTGAGATCAATGGCGGCATTGCACTGCGGTCAGCACGGCGTTTGGAACGCTACGCTAATTGTGGTAAAAAGCATTGCGTGTGAGAGTGACCTCAGTCCGCACGGACATTACTGCATCACAGTGCTATCCCTCCGCACTTGTTAGAAGTCGCGCGTCTTTCCTTCAAAACCACAAGAATTAAATTCTGCAGTGGAAAGGCTTCCTGCTGCGGCATTAAGGACGTCTTGCGGAATTGTTGTTGCAGAATTCTAATATACAGGAGATGCAATTCTGCAACTGTGGAATAAGAAATTCCACAAGACGTTCCGTATTCCGCAGTTCAAAATGCAACAAAATCCGCACTAATTGTCAAAATCCACATTTGTGCCTCGTCCTGCGGACCATTCCGTGCCATGTGGAGGGTCGTGTATGTGTATCTCCATTACATATGGAGACAGAAGGTGCTATACAGTAGATGTGCCTGTAACATCTAGGGAGAAGGGCAGCACATAATTACTGATGACATATGTAACTACAGCTTACAGGTAGACAGCACATAATTGCTTTATAGTATGTCTGCACCTATAAAATACAGGAAAGCAGACAATACAAAATGATTATATGTTCGCAGGATAAACTTTAGGGCACAGTCACCTGAACAGTTTTTTCTAGCTGATTTTCTGTACTTATAAAGTGTATCGAAATCGGACGGAAATATAGCGTTAAATGGTTACAGTCACAGATGCGATTTTTTAATCGGACAGTCTGAGAAAAAAAATTACAGCTATTTTGTTGCGATTTGGGGACAAAAACACCCATTCAAGCCTATATGTGCGTTTATAGAAACAGATTACAGTCGTTTGATGTGATTGTGATCTGTCTTTATAGCAAGGTAACCTTAAAATAGTGTACAGAATCAGACGGTACGCAGTAACCATCATATGTGGCCATGTGAATATACCCCTTAATGTAATATATATATATATATATCTCCTACCTGTTGACAGACCTATACGGTACATGCCTGGCAATGCACACCTACAAGACAAATTATATTATGACCCCCCATTTTATGGACCATGTGTGCATAAAACTTACTTTATAGTATGTCTACCATGTAATAGTAGACAAGACTGCAAATGTACTGAACTGCTGTCAAGAATATCTGTGCCTTTAGTAGACAGGCTTTAGTATGACAGGCAGTGCATACTTCCTGCACCGTAAGCTTCTAGGTATAATATGCAGCTAGACAGATCATATATGCAGGTAAACAGACTGCAGACACTCACGGCACAGTACAGGTGTGTTATGTTATACAGCAGGCAGACAGTAAATTCTTACTTTGCGGTTCAAGTATTACTATAAGGGCAAAAACAGCCGTCCGTATGAGCATCTACACTCGCCTCTACGGAACATAGTTGCGCATGAACATGTTTTTTTCTCTTATCAAACTTTTCAAACTCTGCGCAAGTTTGAAAAAGCAGCAGAAAGATCTGTCTTGCCCTATCTTTTTCTACATGCAGTTAATACTACCTGCAGGAAAGATAGGGCAAGTTATATCTATTCTTGCCCATACTATTAACGGCTGAGAATCCCGCTAATCAAAATAAAACAATTGAAATCAATGGTTTCGTTTGTCCCGTTCTGCGGCCGTGATGATGACAGATGCCTAATGGGACAAATACACGCCCGTGTGAAGAAGCCCTCAGGCTGTATTTATACGGGCGATTTTCACGTGCAATTTCTATGTATTTCAAGATGCACAGAAATTACACGTGAAAAGAACCCATTCTTCGAAATGGGTTAATTTACATGGGGCAATTGTTCTCCCAGACCAAGAGTACAAGATAGAACAAGCTGCGATTTTTCTATTTCTTTGGGCGATATCACCCATTATTTTCCATGGAAGCGCAAAAAAAAAACGCATTGCACTCGTACGCAGATGTGATTTTCATGCAAGTGCGATGCAATTTAGTTTTCCTATTGAAACAACAAGTGATTTTTACATACGTGAAAAAAGCGTGTAAATATCGCCTGCACTGAATTCTGATCCCTTTTTTTTAACCAAATGTATCAGCACTCGCATGCAGAATGACAAGTGTGCAAGTGTGATATCAGTCCAGGTTTCTTGGATTACACTCGCCCATCTAAAAACAACCTAAGGCCCCCTGTCCATGGGCGTTGCGGTATCCCGCGGCGCAGGAGCTGCCGTCCGGGAGCAGAAGCCGGCAGATGGATCTCCACTGTCAGCCTATCTGACAGATAGGCTGATCATGGAGGATTGCGGCAATTAGCAGATGCTGCGAATTGCCGTCCGCGAGTGGAGAATCACAATGATTCTCCGCTTGTGGATAGGGGGCCGGCGCTTTCCATAGCAACTCTATGGAAAGCTTCAGACGGCGTGATTTGCCGGCGATTTACTGGACAGGAGGCCTTAGGCCTGCAGCTTACTAGCGCATTTGTGTCCATGTGGTGAACTTCTTGGACAGCACATGAACCCATTATAGCCTATAGAGCTATGCGCACTGCCGTTTTTTCATACAAATGATCGGGAAAAATTTGCATGCTACATTCTTGTCCGTATCATGGATGAGAATTAGGATATGCAAAGGCATGTCAATGCGTAGGCCATCTGTATATGGGACAGCACATGGACAGGTGTTCATTCGGTATCTGATTTGAATTGCACCCGATTATCTGGAGCGCAACTACCACGTACGGCAAATGTGCGCCAGTTGTAACATGAAGCTGGACAGGTAGTACACACCTGCACAGTATACATGTATCTACACAGTACAGGTAGACAGCCTGTACTCACTTACTGCACAGTAAATGTGTGTCTATAGCATGCAGGTAGGAGAGCGGTACACACTTACTGTAAACCATGTGCTCCTATAACACACAGGTAGTTAGATTACACATTTTACTATAGAGTCCATCTTTCAATAGTAACTTTTATATAGACTGTAGAGTACTATTAATATACACATAAAAGCTCTACAACTATTGTAATCCATTATATAAGCTTGTAGGATATAAACATCAAAGTGGAAGAGTAGCCTAAAATACCTGCACCTCTCTGCACAGCGCACACCTGGCTAAACTTTATGTCCTCTGCACTGACAGAAATGAAAGTAATCAATGTCAGTAATGTGGCTGGGGACTCTCAACTTTTTGCACTGTTTCCCATTTTTTCCCTTGTAATTAAGGAGGAAAGCTATACTATCTAATAGCATCTCCTGCATACTCTAGCTATAGCAGTAGTGTCCTGCCAATGTAAGCAAAGCAGTACATATAAAGTGATCTAGACAAGGGGAAAGGCTAAATTCTTGATACCCGTCATATTCTCTACATAGCATTAGGAGGACCAGACTGCTGTACTATTCCTTGAAGAAAAGTATGAATTTGACCAGGGCTACTTGGCGACTTTTGACTGTGACAAGGGTTGCGGAGCCAAAAATTGGTAGCCCTGTACTCATGACCAAATTAATGGAGTCGCAGTGTGAGCCGCTGCTTGCCATGATGGTAGTGTTGAGAAAAGTGTTTGGTAGTGGTAGCGTTGAGAGAACCAAACCAGTAGAACATTGTTGCGGGCTGAACTGTGCTAAAAGTTCAGTAGTGCACCAACTAGTACCGAAACTGGGTTCTACTGGTTCGGTTCGCCCAACGCTAGTCTCGAACACTGGTGTATAACACTCTGTAAGAGCCATAAGAGCCCTGTATGGCACTCTTGGAGTGTTATACAGGGCTTCTATGCTCTTAGGCAGTGTTATACACCAGTTTTAGGCTCCCTGTCCACGGGCGAGACGGAATATCGCTAGCAATATTCTGCCGCAGGGAGAGAACTGACAGTTCTCCGCGGTGAGCCTATCTGACAGACAGGCTCACCGCCGAGAATCTCGGCAAATCGCAGCATGCCGCGATTTGAGTCCCACGAACAGAGAATCGCTCTGATTCTCCACTCATGGACAGGGGGGCTGCGCTTTCCACAGCAACACTAAGGAAAGCGCGCACTGCGTTACTCGCAGCCGGATTATCGCAATGCAAGATCACCCCTGGACAGGAGCCCTTAGGTGTTTTGGTGAACTTCCTGTTCAGTTCAAACTAAGGGCGGATTCAGATGAGCGTGGGCAGAATTATGCTCAGCAGCATGGGGCGTAGTTGTTCCTGAATGAGGGGAATCCCTTCTCCTTCACAGGCTTTTCAAACTCCACGCCAGGAAAACAGGTGCTGCCGATCTTTCCCTTACCTAGTACTCACTACACGCGGGAAAGATAGGGCATGCGGGAAAGATAGGGCAGGTCCTGTCTTTTCTCACCCATACAATTAAAGGGCTAGAATCACGATAGTGAATACGAAACCACTGAAATCCTATTGAAATCAGTGGTTTTGTTTTCCCCCCGTTATGCAGCCATGATTATCACAGCCATACAAGGGGAAAAACACACACTTGTTTGAATAAGCCCTAATTCTGACTGAACTGAACTTTTTGGAAAAGTTTGTGGAATCAGGCCGAATTGAACTTTTCAAAGTTTCGCTCATTACTACACACCTGCTAAAAAAATCTATCGAAATTAGATTATTTGCGACCTGAAACCTTCGGTCAAAGCAAGCTGCAACTCGCACTGTGGCTCCATTCACTTCAATATGAGTGAGAGGTCAGAGGGATGCATAGTGGTTTTTAGCTACGCAACCCCTGTCACAGTCAAAAGTCACTACGTAGCTTTAGCCTATGTAAATCTGCAGTCCAGTCCCTGTACAGGATTTTCTCTGATGAAGCCCCCTACAGTGGATAGACAAAAACATAGAAATTGTGATAAGCTCCAAGCACTGATTAGGCAAGAAAGGGTTCTCATCAGTCAGGATTTGGCCCAGAAGCTGATATCCAACTTGCCAGTGCAAATAGCAGAAGTCTTGAAAAAAACAGGTCAACATTGTAAATATTGAGTCTTTGCCTAAACTTGATGTATTTGTCAATAACATTTTAAAAACTCATTTAATGTTTATAATCATACTTCAGTAACCATAGAAACATCTGTCTGAAATATCTAAAAACACTGAAGCTGCAAACTTTGCGAAAATCCAACATTTGTGTCAATCTCAAAACTTTTAGCCCAACAAGGACTGGAGAGCCACAGATTTCCTTTATCAAGTCCATAAGTTCAGACTCCTGTAGGAACAACAGCGACCTCTGGTGACCATTCTTTGTAGTGCACCCACACTGAAAAGAGGTCCGACTGCTGGAACCGAGTGCTGATGTTTTTTCTGCATGGACTGTATTTTCACATGTGATTTTCACGCGCGATTTCTGTCTTTTGCGAGATGTATAGAAATCGTGCATGAAAAGAACCCATTATTTTAAATGGGTTAATTTACATACGTGATTTTTCTCTCTCAATACAAGACAGAAAAACCACAGCATGTGCTATTTTTGGGCACCTCTATTCAAAAATCACCCATTATTTCCTATGGAAACAGAAAATCAGCCGCCGAACCCACAACCATTAAAACCTATTGATTTTAATGGGTTCGTTCTCAGAAGCGCGTTTTGCGTGAGCAGAACAAAGTACGGCCTGAGCTATTTTCTTTTGTCTTGCGCCTCAAAAGTCCCAAAGAAATCTATGGGAGTTGTGTAAAAATCCTAAAGGGGAATGATGTGACACTGCGCAAAATGCGGGGAAAAGAACAGATCTGGAGCTCATTAGGGTTAAACAGCCATTAAATCCACAGAAAAGGTGTGTCACGCTTGTGCGTAAACTGGCCCTGCGTGCAAAAAGTGCAGAACAATGCGCAGATATGTGCACAAATTGACCTAAAAAGACTTGTGCGGGGGTGAGCACGTTTGTGAAAACGCTGCTGTGAAGAAGTCTTTAGGGTGGACACATGCAGTAGCACAACCTTTCGCGCGGTGGACATACATCTGCGCATTTTGCTGCACTTTTTGTGCTGACGGAGACCATCAACACCAAATTAGAGCATGCTGCGATTTTCTTTTTGCGCGGGGGGTTCTACTCTCTGCATGCAAATGTTGCCTGTGCAAATACGTTGGTGTGAGTCCGCCCTTATAGTGACCTTACATTGCGCTTCGTTCCTTTCCTTCCCGTCTATGTTTCGGGATTTAACTCCTCTAGTCAAAGTTTTCGCGGCTCAGAATACTTGTGTGCCATTGATCGGCCTCGCTGATCGATGGCGTCTACGCTAAAAGCAGCAGGAATTGACTTTTCTATCTGCGTATAATTCACACACTTCTAACCGCTTTGTCAATAGGTGAATATTTCTATTCGGAAGCCTGGCTGGCGGCGAAAGAAGAAAGACGCTCCAATCAGCAGAACCACGCAGGTGCAAGTGGATGTGATGGGGAATGAAGCCGGCGTTCTACATGACATCCCCGCTCCTTCTCCCAGCTGATTCCACCTTAGATGCTTAAGCTCTTCGAGCTGATCGCTAATTAAATTTTCTTTCTTTGCGGATCACTTCTAATGGGCCCTGGGTAAAAGAATAATTATGCAGTAACATTTCATGGCTTGTTGGCCGAGGAATTCCCAGCGAGCCGCAGTCAGCGCTTTCTACCCCAGACAGAATTCCCTTGTGCTGCTCTGTGAAATGAGGCGCCGCCGGAGAGAGAGAACAGATTAGCAGCGATGATCTCCTCTCACGGCCGGCCGCGCTCATGCCAGGGGGATTATCTGCAATTGTCATTTATCTGTTTAATATCAGTTTTGTCTATAGCACCAACATATTCCATAGTGCTGTACACAATGGGCGGCGTGCGTCACACATCATCAGGCCCAACTGCGGAGTCAATACATCCGAAAATATGAAGGATGGCTGGGACATTATACTTACTAAGCTTTAGGGGGGCGTCACATGAGCCTTTACGCAAAAATGCTTGGGTGTGAATGAAATTCGGGCGCAAAACGTGCTTATGAAAACGAACCCATTGAAATCAGGGGATTCTAGTCTCTGTGTTTTGTGGAAGCAGATTCTGCAAGCGCTAATACCTACACAGACACAGGCGAATGACCTCGCTCTTAGGGCTAAGGCCTCTTTTATACAAGCGTGAAAATCATGCTAAAGTTACCTACGCAAAAAATTGCGGCTAACTGCGTGAAAAATAGCGTGAATGGACATTTTCCTGTAATCAAGCTACAAAGCTTAATTTGCGGTGAAATTGCCCATTCGCACGATTACAAGCAGGGAAAAATGCGCTGCTGTTCGCAATTCCCTCGATCGCTAGAAATCTTCTTAATGACTTCTAATGTGTAAACTACAGGCACTTGTCGTCTTTTCTAAACTCCCCCCTCCCAACTTTTTTGTCCAGCCCCCATAGAAGTCTATGGAAACATCTGCGCAGTGCGCAGCAGAGATAGGTCAATAGGTCAGGTCTTATCCTTTGTCGCAGCAGGGAATTTAAGTTGCGGGATTTCAGTCGCGCATGTCCTATTATTTTAGGTGCGATTTTTTTTTACGCGCTTAAAATTCTTTCGTCTGAATGTTTCCATAGGAATCTATTGGTTCTAATAGTCCGGATTTTTTTGTGCTTGTAACTTTGCTGCGTGAACGCGCTTGTGTGAAAGAGGCCTTAAATGCACATTTTTTTTTCATTTTTGGCACATAATAGTGCGAAGTTTGAAATGTAAAAAAAAAAAGCACTCTTCACTGGTTCAGTATCGGCAGGCGTATTTGTGCATATGTCAGTGTGAAGAAGCCCTTCGCGTAAATTCACATGGATATTTGCGTATTTTGGCCCTGAATGCACAGCATGTTCACGGACTGAAATATGCTGCTACCTTGTGCATATATGTGCATGTAAAAATACGTATAAAATGCCATTGATCTGTGCATAAATACGCGGCAAATACACAGGTTTCCTACGTATTAGGACGTATTCACACGAGCGTGTATATGGGGCTATTGTAGCCGCGTCCAAAAATTGCGACCATCTAGTTTCCAATATATTCATACAGATGAGCAATTTTTAGGCGCCTAAAAAAAAAATTGCACCTGGAAAAATAGCACATCAGCGACCAAAAATGGCGACCAATTTTATATGGCGTGTGAAAAGATAGATCTTGTCCTATCTTTTACTGAGATATACTGGAAGCTCCTATAGACTTTTATGGGAGCTGAAAAAAAGGAGGGGGAGGGGGTTTAGCTGCGTCCAACACTGGGGAACGAAGACAGCTGGCTCCATTTAAGACTACTTTAGTAGTCATTCTGAGCGATTTCTGTCGATCGAGGGATTTCCGTTCTGCAGCATATTTTTTTGCCAATACACCGCAGACGCCCGTGTGAATGAACGAGAAAACGCTGATTAAGATCGGGACTTGATCACGGCTATTCTTCATTCATGCAATTTATAGCCACGATCAGCTGAGCGTAAAAACGTCTGATAAAGGCTTCAGGCCGGTTTCCCATGGCTGAGAAAATCACGTGAATATGAACCCTATTCATACATATAAGTGATTTTTTTCCCACATTGCTGGCGCAACTACCTTCCCTGCTGCTGAGCGTAGTTGTGTCTTTGGTCATCTGAATAAGCCCTAAGAGGCAGTGAACGAGGTTGATTTGCGCGTCTCTCAGCGCATAAGGCCTTATTCACTGAGCGGTTTATTGCAGCGATAAAATGCAGGTTGAAAATTGCGACAATCTAAAGCATTGGATTCCAATGCATATTTTCAGGGGGGGGGGGGGGGATTTTGCGGCGTGTAAAGTCGTTCGTCAGGAAAAAATAGCGCACACGGTGCTGATTTCAGTGGCCGCTTTTATGCGCGGCTGGAAAATATAAGATTTGTCCTATCTTTCGGTCGCGATAAGCCAATGGGAGCCGCCGGCAGGCAGAGGGGGACGGGTTTCGCACAACTATCTCTGCTAAAGTCCCGCCCCCTTCTCTTGCTGGCTGCCTGCAAGGGGCGTAGGAGGGGAGGGAGTTTAGCGCACTAGCTCAGCTAAGCTCCTGCCCCCTCAATTTACCAGCAGCTGACAAGGGGCATGGAGGGGATAGGAAGGGGGAGGAAGTTTAGCAGAGCTGTACTCTCTACTCCAGCGCAACAGTATTCTGGGCTGCGGCGTATATACACCGCAGCCCGACCATCTGAATGGGCAAAAAACAGGAGATGCAGCCGCGACTTGGTTCATGCGATTTTTGGCCACGATGCAAGCGCCCGTGTGAATAAAACCTCATACTGTATGTTTTTGTACACACAGGGCCCGTTCATACATGTGCAGCACACCCCACCCTGATTTAAAAGGCTATTTTGCCTAATGAGCATTCTTAAAGCCAACGATGAGCGACGGCTTAACGAAAACTGCACGATGTCAGTGCAGTTACACACAATGATTATTGCTCAAAAGATGGCTTTTGAGTGACTTTTGAGCGATAACCGTTGTGTCTAAATGGGCCTTTACTGTTTATATTAAGTCTGCCTGTCCACGGGCGAGTTTTCATTGCGTTACCCAGCCGCGGGGAACGCAGTGAAAGCTCTCCATAGCGTTGCTATGGAGAGCTCTTCCCCCCTGTCCACGAGTCGAGAATCATTGCTCGCGGCCGGCAAATTGCAGCATGCTGCGATTTCCTGTGGTCCTCATGGTCAGCCTATCCGTCAGATAGGCTGACCGGCGTAGATTAGAGATGAGCGAGCATACTCGTCCGAGCTTGATGCTCGTTCGAGTATTAGGGTACTCGAGATGCTCGTTACTCGAGACGAGCACCACGCGGTACTCGTCTCGATTAAACGAGCACTGACCATTGAATTCAATGGAGACGGCAATGCAGCCGGCTCCATTGAAAGCAATGGGCTGCCGGCTAGCGAGGGATGAATTTTCGGGAAGGGCTTAAATATATAAGCCCTTCCCTGCAATTCATCCAGAAATGTGTAAAAATAAAAAAATATATATATACTCACCTGGTCCCGGCAGACGGAGTTCAGCTGCAGCCAGCTGGCAGTTCTCCTGAACTGCTCTGAACAGCTGTGAGTAGTATTCAGCAGCCGGGATTTAAAATCTCCGCCTGCTGAATGAGCTGCCTCTGATTGGTCCCAGCCTGACCAATCAGAGGCAGATCTCACTCACACCCATTCATGAATTCATGAATGGGTGAGTGAATGCTGCCTCTGATTGGCTCAGCGCAGCTCTCAGCTGAATGACAGCAGTTCAGCACCACAGTGCAGGGGACAGCAGGAGAAGATGCGGCTGTGCCCCGGCAGCTGAAGGGAGGTGAGTATCTATTTTTTTTGTTTTTTAAATCACTTTTAATTCATTTCCAGGGAATGGCTTATATGTAAAGCCCTTCCCTGGAAAATAATTCAGGTTTGCCAGCTGTATTGCCGGCTCCATTGAATTCAATGGGCTAACATCGTTCTGCTCTGCCGCAGCTGTTACAGCTGTGCCAGAGGAGAACAATCGTTATGCTGACAGTGTGTGTGTGTGTGTGGGGGGGGGGTGTCTCACTCTTGCCACTATTGTGGCTTAATAGTGAGACCTCGGAGCCCGAAATGCAGCCCTGCATGTTGCTCCTCGCCTGCCCTATCCATTTCTGTGTTTTTTACATGACTTTGGTGATTTGCTAAGATTTTCACAAATGAAAACCTTAGCGAGCACCAGTCATATACAAAAATGCTCAAGTCGCCCATTGACTTCAATGGGGTTCGTTACTCGAATTGAACTCTCGAGCATCACTGAAAGTTCGACTCGAGTAATGAGCACTCGAGCATTTTGGTGCTCGCTCATCTCTAGCGTAGATTCATCTACTGGCTCCTGCTCCAGGGCGGCAGCTCCCGCGGTGGAGATCCACCACAGTATACTGCAACGCCCGTGGACAGGCAGCCTATCGAGTAGACTCTTATCCAAAGTCTCTTAACTCTGGGACAGGACCACCAAATGTGAAGTGTGTCACCTAGGAAAGAACAACTGCAAAAGCCTGGCAGTGCATGAGCTATACGGGTGGGAACCAAGTAATAATAATAATCTTTATTTATATAGCGCCAACATATTCCGCTGCGCTTACAAAATAGGGGAGAACAGATACATAAAACAAAAATACAAAAACCACAGTTACATAGTAATCAGTTGATGGAAACAGTAGGGGTGAGGGTCCTGCTCCAATGAGCTTACATACTACAGATAATGGGGTGATACAGAAGGTAAAGGGGCCGGAGATGTGCGCGGTATGGCGAGGTGGAGAGTGAGGGATGCTATACACACAAACAATGGTCAGGCCATATAGTGGCTGAATCTGTATGACTGCAGGTGCCGGTTGATTACAGCTGGCAGGAACTGCAGTTGGTAGGGCAGGGAGCATGTTATCAGGCAGAGTACAGAGGGGTTTGGTTTAGGGGATATGGTATACCTCCCTGAAGAGGTGCGTTTTTAGAGCACGCCTGAAGTTGTGTGAGTCATGGATTGCCCGGATAGTTTGGGGTAGCGCGTTCCAGAGGACAGGTGCTGCTCTAGGGAAGTCTTGAAGGTGGGAATCAGAGGTTCGAATTAAAGGGGCACTTAATCTTATGTTGTTAGCGAAGCGGAGGGCGCGGACTGGGGGGGGGGATTGAGATGAGGAAGGCAATGTACGGTGGCGCAGTGATGTGGAGAGCTTTGTGGATGAGGGTGGTAAGTTTGAATTGAATTCTGTATTTGAGGAGCAGCCAGTGCAGTGACTGGCACAGGGCAGAGGCGTCCGAACAGTGGCTGGACCGGTAAATGAGCCTGGCTGCTGCATTCAGGATGGATTGGAGAGGGGAGAGTTTGGTGCAGGGGAAAAGCCGATCAGCAGCGAGTTGCAGTAATCATACTCCAAGTACCAACGTAGTAAAACTTTAAATGATGTTTTCAGCATTAGTGCATTACGGGCGTTTCTATTGGTGGATTTCCAGATCCAGGGCCAGTCTTCATCTGAGGGGGCGCTTCCTGTATCTTTTTCCCAGCATGATACATCTTTTAATTGTGTACGATATGATGAATGGACAAGTCTAGAGTATATCTGTGAGAGAAGACCCTTGGCGTGTGGTTACTTGAGGCAATAGGATTCAAAAGGGGTTAAAACCAAAGGGGATTTTGTATTTTTTAAGGAAAAGGGATATAAAGTGTTTTAATTGTAAAGGTATTGGAATATTTCAGAGGACGGCAGATTATCCTTTCTCTGGAAGGTAAAAAACGAGGCAACGCCCTCCAGCGAAAGCAAGTGGTATATTTTAGTGAGACCATTGTCGGTCTAGGCTTTAGAGGATTGAGGCGAATCATTGCCTGGCGAGAATAATGGGTTTTGTAGAAATGGCAGGAGGGGAAAATGGGGAGAGACTAGGTTTCCAGAGTATTTAATGGAGCCCAGATTTTAAAGGAGTGTTTAGTAATAGAGTTGATGATAATGGGTCTATGGGGTCTATTTATTGGTGGGGTCCAGAATGGAATCTATAGTAAGTGGGTAGACTTCGGTTGCCTCTAAGGACAGCCAGAGTGGGGCATCATTAGTAGAGTGGCAAGAGTGAACTGGGCTGCCTGATAACACTTTAATAGGTTTGGTACACCCAATCTTCCTTGCCATCTGTGCCTATATAAGGTAGAACACACAACTCTAGCAATGGAGTCCTTCCTTGTGTGTGTATTGGTGCATTATACTGTACTTTTTTGCGCATGCAGTACATGTTCATATGCGTGAGCGCCACCCCCCCACCTTGATTTAAAAGGCTACTTAGCCTAATGAGGTTTCAATGTGTTCTCTTTTTCACAGAATAGCGCAATGTATTGTACATCTACGCACCTCCCATAGGCATCTATGGGGATCTTTGCTACACAAAAGATACGTGACATCAAGGAGTTCTATTCTCTGCGTATTGTGCACGTATATTTCACGTGCCCATGCGAATACGTCTGTCTGAAGAAGCCTTTAGAAGGACATTATAGAATACGTGACCCACGCAGAAGCTGGCACTCATAGACCGCTGCAGCCTGCAGTGACCTGTTCGGGAAAGAACCTCTCGCTTTGCCATCAGACAATGAGTATCACCTGACTGCACTCATGAACGGTAGCACTAACTATACGTGCGGAGTCAATGATATGCCAATGAAGCCATCAATATGACAGGATTGTATTTCACTTGGTAAACAAAAAGCACAAGTGGAACAAAGACAAATCATTTACTCTCCGGTACTCGCGCTCCAGTCTGTTATTTCACTTCTGGCAGAGATGAAGGAGAACTGGTTTCCTTCTGTTTCGTCATTTACGTTCTAATGCACATAGGTTTTGTATGTTAAATTTGGGCGTCTTTGTCTGCCGCACGAAAATGAACATGCCTTGCATGTGCAAAAAGTACAGTAAAATGCACCGATACGCACACCTGTATGAAGGAGCCCTTACACCGACGTCTGATGTCTGGAGGAGGTAAGAACTCCTTGAGGCAGCAACTAGCAGTCTGTGAAAAGTCCCTTATACAATGTACAGATACAGGACAGAATTAGGACACGCAGACATTTCTGCGTTACGTTATTCCTATGGGGCTTGAATTCCACCCATTGAAATGATGAATGATACAGATGCCGCCATGTTGGATTTGCACGCTGTAGTGAAGGCTGATCACAGATGATGTAAGTATATTGGATTCATTTTTAGGACGGGTTTATATGGCTAATTCTAACTTGAGTCACTATACATAGGAGACACTTCTATGTATGCCTGTGCTTTGGCAAACCCCTTCTATATGAAACATGACTGCTGTTATTGCAGTGTCCGTGGAGTAGGCCCTCAGCTGAGGAGACAGTGGGGTACAAATGTTAACCTTGTCATGGGTGGCTCTACCATCTCCTCCCGAAGGATAGCTCGGGACCCAACCTTGTTACTTCTGGGGGAGATCACAGGGATAGTAACAGGGGGTTAACTTAAGTCCTATTGTCACTCGTGACGCCACCGTTCCTTCTCCTGGAATGGATCTTGTAGACGAATAAAATAGTCCCACACCAGAAGAGTATATTTTGGAACAAAACCTGAAACAGTCGATCTTGTTCATTTACCTAAACTTTTTAACAAAGTCAATCACAGCTTACCAGAATTATATCTGGGGTATTGGAACAATACACAGGCCAAGTTATCTGCAGGTCCTTTCACTCCCAGCAATCACTTTCTTCACCGGCAGCACTTGTTCTCTTCTCACTAATAAGCGGTTCTTTTCTCTCAGTACTCAGCAGTAATGCAGAGGATTCCTGGGTTGAGCGGGCCCAGGCTGAGCATCAGTCAATCACTCAGCCTTCTCCATACTCCAAACACAGGCCGACCTGACAGCCTCCCTGTAGTGTCTGTATCTGACTGACTGTTGCATTGTCTTCTTGCAAACACATATATCAAGCATCATCCGGTGTTCACAAACAAAACGATACATTTTCCAGACAGAACAGAACATACCAGACATTAACCCTTTCAGTCCTGCAGACATCCAATACACATAACCTGATGAATTCCACAAACAAGACAAACATAGAACATTCTGGAGGGGACCCCATTAACTCTGGGCCATTACATTATGTTCTTGGAGGAATAAAGACTAGAGCTGAGCCAGTATACTCGCTAAGGGCAATTGCTCGAGCGAGCATTGCCCTTAGCGATTACCTGCCTGCTTGAGACAAAAGGTTCGGGTGCCGGCGCGGGGGAGCGGTGAGTAGTGGCAGTCAGAAGGGGTGAGCCGGGGGGGGGGGGGAGAGAGAGATCTCCCCTCCGTTCCACCCCGCAGCTCCCTGCCCACCGCCGGCACCCGAACCTTTTGTCTCGAGCGGGCAGGTACTCGCTAAGGGCAATGCTCGCTCGAGCAATTGCCCTTAGGGTGCGTTCACAAGAGCGTATATCGGCTCGGTTTTCACGCCGAGCCGATATACGTCCTCCTCATCTGCAGGGGGGGGGGAGCCTGGAAGGGCCAGAAGCAGGAACTGAGGCTCCCGCCCCCTCTCTGCCTCTTCTCCGCCCCTCTGCATTATTTTCAATGAGAGGAGGTGGGACAGGGGCGGGGCTAAGGGCCGCGAATTAGCCCCGCCCCGTCCCGCCTCTCTTCATTGCAAATAGTGCAGAGGGGCGGAGAGGAGGCAGAGAGGGGGCGGGAGCTCAGTTCCTGCTCCTGGGCTCTTCCAGCCTCCCCCCCCCCCTGCACATGAGGACAACGTACATCGGCTCGGTGTGAAAACCGAGCCGATATACGTTCGTGTGAATGCACCCTCAGCGTGTATACTCGCTCATTACTAATAAAGACTTTTAAATGTTGCATCTTGAATGTTGTCATGTCTTCCTTCTACACAGTGACACTCAGTGACTCACAGGTAACGTCCCTACTTTTATTACCCATCTGCTTCATCTTTTCTAGCTATTTCTTGCCTCTGCAATGTTTGCAGGTTAGACCTCTTTGGCCCTTCTGAAAATAATAGCATCAGACACTGTGTCACCTGAAAACAGCACCACTCATTGTACCCTGATGTAAATTATGCTTCATTCTGTGGCCTTAGTTAAAAATGCTAATCTGCCATGTGTCCCGGTAATAAATTATACTACACTCCATGCCCTTCGTAATAAAGTATACTACACGCTGTGCCTCCAGAATTGATCTTCTTTTCTTTGCTATCCAGACCCGAATTGTGATGAAGACGTCTTTCTACCACAACTCATCTCTACACTCTGTACCCACCCTGTTGCTCCCTCCAATGTCCCCCACAAAGTAATAATGCCCTCTTTGTGGCTTCACATTAATTAGGTCCCCCTATCTCTCATGGTAATCAGTCAGCGCCCTGTGGCCCCCCCCCGTGGTCAGCAATGTAGTCTGTCAGTAAGAAGCAGGCTAGAATGGAAGAGCAAAAGGACATCAGATCTCCTTATAGCCATTCCACAAGTATCCCATTGCCTTCCATATGCTACTCAGTTCACCCCCTACCACTACAAACTCACCCTACGCCTCCTGTGCACCATTAAAAACATCATCCAGCAACAGGTGTTTTTGAAATCATCCCCACTCTAGAAGCACGCTGGGTACTCTACAAGCATCCCACTGCCCCCATGTGCATTTAAAGCAGTTGTTCCAGAAACACAAGTGATCCCCACCGATCCTGAGAAAGGGGTCCTGTACCTGCCCCCACCCCCCTCTCTCCCCATCCTCATCCTCATCCTCGCTGCAGGCTTACTGCATGCCCCGCAGTGAGGAGGAGACTGAATGGAGCACTGGTCATGCAAGCGCACTAACGTTCCATTCACTTTCAATTGGACTGTAGAGATAACTAAGTGGGTACTTGGGTATATCCATTAGCCCCATTGAAATGAATGGAGTGTTAAAAACGCATGCTAAGCCATTCATTCTGATGTTACTGCGGGGGAAGCAGCAACCTCCGCAGTGAGTGAGGAGGCTTATAAGGCCATGCATGCTCCTCTGGGAAATATATGCAAATAAGGAAGATGGAACAATACCTTTTCAGCACCACCTATTGGATGGCAGCATTTGTGCAAATCAATGCATATTGAAGAGCATACATGACCTTATGTCTCCTCACTCACCTTCTTGGTGCTCTCCCTACACCCATCCCGACCCAAATCTATAAGCCACTCACTAACCAAGCCAGGAACCTACTGCACATTGATGAGGGGGCAAAAACACTGCTGTCTGTGTATGGTGTTCTAGCTTGATTTTTCAATTCCCAATCATTGTTATAAAGACCTGTATGAAGGGGCAGAGATTGTATTTGCAGGAATGCTGCCATCCAATAGGTGGCGCTGCAGAGGTATTGTTCCATCTATCTTATTTGCATATATTAACCAGAGGAGCATGCATGGCCTTATAAGTCTCCTCACTCACCTTCTAGGTGCTCTCCTTAAGGAGAGATGATACCCTATACAAAGCCTTACAGCCATTAATAGGCATTTTTCTGCATTGCATATTTTTTAAAGGTGGGCAATGGGCATGAATCATAAAATAATGGTCTGCACAAAATGAAGAATGTACATAATCCGTCACACTCTATGACTCGTCTACCTACTAAACAATTTAAGAATCTTGTGAACTTGACACTTTGGGAGGAAGTGGTATAATAGGATTAAAGCAGGCATTCTTGAAAATTCTGTACATAACTGACAGGTTCCTGCATTGCTAGAAGGCTTTCAAAGATGGAACTGAAGATTGGCGCATTGCTTTCACTTCCAGGGAAGACGATTAGCGCGGCAGATATGTTCCACAGCTATTGTGTTTCCTCCAAAAAAACTGTATAATGGGAAGTGAAAAAACTTCATGTATTTTTAGTTGTAGTCCAAGTTATCACACAACAGCTTCTATCTTCCCGCTCTTCTTTTTCTTCTTCCTATTTTACTAATATTATAATTTACTATCCGTATTTAATTCCTGGTGTATTTTTTCCTGTCTGGGATGATCTGTCTTCTGTTTGAGTCTTCTGGCTTCACAATGGTGTGTTCATGGTTTAAGTGGTAGTATCCATTCCTTCTTGCGTCTTGTCATTGTCTTAGGCTGCCTTCACACGGGCGAGAAAATCGCGGGAGATTTGTGCGCTGTGAGATGCACAAATATGAGCCCCATTCTTTTGAATAGGGTCATACACATGAGTGATGTTTTTCCGGCATGTCACCGCGATGCAGGAAGCAAATCGCTGCATGTTCTATCTTGCTGCATGCTCTCGAATTGCAGCACCCATTGTTTTCATTGGGGTTGGTGGCAGCATCGCACCATGTGCTAGTCGCGCAATGTGATGTAAGGGTCCCCCATTGAAAACAATGGGGGAAATTCTGCGAACCTCCGCCACTGTGGACATAAAAACGCCTCGCAGGGAATTCACAATGGTGGCGAGCGTGATATGGGGCCGCGATTCACAGCTTCATATCGCACTCGCCCGTGTGAAGTTAACCGTAAAGTAGTTTTTAGATGTACATATTTGCGTGGGTTTTTGGTGACGCAAAAAGTGCATACGCGAAACAGAGAGGATAGAGCGAGTTGATTTCAATGGTTTTTTTTTATCTTCTCTTTTTGCGTGCACGCAAAAATAGGACCAGCACTTTTTTTCTCCATATTTGCACAGCAATGGTCCCCATAGAAGTCTATGGGAGGTGCGCAAAAACATGCACAACACCCAACGAGATGTGGAATGTACTGCGCAAACTCAGGATGAAAAACACACACCGAGACCTCATTAGGAATTATAGCCATTTAAATCAGGGCGAGGGTGTCCCATCTCTCCGCACACGTGAACATGCCGTGCCTGCACAAGTATGTACAGTAAAGTACACAGGTAGACGCACTAACAAGCCTTGTTCACTGCACAGTTATGTTGTGCTGAGGCGAGCATATTTCAGCATACCCTCATCTGAAGCCGCCCTTATTTCCACTTTCCTTTCTGACTATACATCATTATTTCTTCTTTGGAAGAGTTTGAATAAAGAGGTTTTAGAAAAACATTTCTGGCAGATAGGACTGGTGTAAAGTCAAAAAAAGAGACAATACTCACTTCTCTTCAGCCCCCCGGGGGACACAGCTGAGTAGCCCCAGCAAGATATTTATCTACAACCTGATAGAGGGGCTGCACAGTAAAATATCAATATTTGCAGACGATACGAAACTATACAAGATAATTAATACAATGGAGGACAATGTGCGGCTACAAACGGACCTGGATAAGCTGGGGGCTTGGGCAGAAAAATGGCAAATGAAGTTCACTGTGGATAAATGTAAGGTTATGCACATGGGCAGGAGAAACGGATGTCACCAATATTCACTAAATGGGGTACTTCTATGGAAAAGTGAGATGGAAAAAGACCTGGGGGCAGGGGCGTAACTATAGAGGATGCAGGGGATGCAGTTGCACCCGGGCCCAGGAGCCTTGGGGGGCCCATAAGGCCTCTCTTCACAAAATAAGGAGCCCAGTACTACGAATAAAGCATTATAGTTGGGGGCCCTGTTACAGATTATGCATCAGGGCCCAGAAGCTTCACGTTACGCCTCTGCCTGGGGGTACTAGTGGACTGTAGATTTAACTGGAGCAATCAATGCCAGTCAGCTGCTGCAAAAGCAAATAAAGTCTTGAGGTGCATTAAAAGAGGTATAGGGGCGAGGGACGAGAACATTGCTCTTCCACTATATAAGGCACTAATCAGGCCCCACATGGAATACTGTGTACAGTTCTGGACATCGGTGCTCAGGAAAGATCTTGCAGTGCTTGAGGGGGCTCAAAGAAGGGCAACTAAATTAATAAACGGAACGGGAGGACTGGAATACCCAGAGAGGTTATCAAAGTTGGGATTATTTACCTTGGAAAAAAGACGGCTAAGGGGCGACCAACTAACTATGTATAAAAACATGAGGGAATGATACAAGGATCTCTGCCATCATCTGTTTACACCCAGGACTGCGACGGTAACAAGAGGGCATCTGTTACGTTTAGAGGAAAGCAGGTTTCATTACCAACATAGAAAGGGGTTCTTTACTGTTAGAGCAGTGAGACTGTGGAACTCTCTGCCTGAGGACATGGTGATGGCAAAATCCATAGAGGAGTTTAAGAGGAGACTAGACATTTTTCTAGAGCGCTACGAATTACAGGATATAGACATTAGGTGACCAGCGGGGTTGTTGTTCCGGGTCTTACAGTCAGGTAGGAACTTTCAAAATGTTGATCCTGGGATAATTCTGACTTTTTTCCCTCAAATGGGTTAAATTGGCTTCTGCCTCATTGGTTTTGTTTGCCTTCCTCTGGATCAACAAGAGGGGTGGAAACAGGCTGAACTGGATGGATATTGTCTCCATTCAGCCTAACATACTACGTTACTATGTAGGTCTCGGTATGTATGTGTGGCGGAAGTCAGGTGACAGCTGCAGGTAATCAGAAGCTGCAGAGTCACCGTCCCGAACTCCTGGTATCGTAGCACCCAGGATGTGAGTGCTGATGTCAGGACTTCAGATGGTGACGCTGTGGCCTCTGATTGGCCGTACTAAGAGCTGGTGTCAGGGCCACAGGAGCCGCTCAGCTGTTTCCCAGGGGCTGAAGAGAGGTGAATATAATCTCTATTTTATTTTATGCCAGGCTCAGCTATTAGAATTTTTTTATAGTGGGAAAACGCCATTAAGGTTTGTTACACACATAGCTTTTTTCTTTTATAAAAGCCATAGTGTTGGATACAATGATCTGAGCCAAAGTCAGAAATCCGGCAGGGAGAAGAAGTAGAAGTCTTTCCTTTATATTTT
Source organism: Eleutherodactylus coqui (assembly GCF_035609145.1). Classification (NCBI taxonomy): domain Eukaryota; kingdom Metazoa; phylum Chordata; class Amphibia; order Anura; family Eleutherodactylidae; genus Eleutherodactylus; species Eleutherodactylus coqui. Next base: position 69,009,702 of record NC_089848.1, on the reverse strand, counting down.
ACATAAATTTTGACTAGAAAAAAACATGAAATTGCCAGAAAACCGCAGCTTTTTTTTCAAACTGCCCCCCCCCTCGCCACTTAGGGCAGGGGTGTCAAACTCATTTTCACCGAGGGCCACATCAGGCTTATGGTGACCTTCAAAGGGCCAATTGTAAGACAGTATAGTAAGGGCCTGTTCACACAACGTATTAGCGTACATAATATGCAGTGAATAGCAGCCATTGATTTCAATGAGTTCATTCACATGATATATATTTTGATACAGCATGACCTATTTTGTTGCGTACTACGCACCCCAATAGGCCATTGAAGTGAATGGGCCGCGCGAATGCATGGTGAATGCACAAGAAACCTGTGTATTCACTGCATATTTGCGCACCATTTCAGTGGGCCCATCTGTGTTCTTTTTTGCGTGCCCAAATATACAGGCATGAGCGATTTTCGATTGCGCAAATATGCAGCATATTTGTGCGACCAAAATGCGATTACGCCCGTGTGAACGAACCCTAATAGTGACCCCTATAGTGGTCGCAGTAGGCCAAATTAGTAATAGCGGCCCCCACAGTGGCCCCAGTAGTAAAAATGACCCCCACAGTGGCCAAATTAGTAATAGCGACCCCTACAGCGGCCAAATTAGTAATAGCGACCCCCACAGTGGCCAAATTAGTAATAGCGACCCCCACAGTGGCCAAATTAGAAATAGCAACCCCACAGTGGCCAAATTAGTAATAGCGACCCCTACAGTGGCCAAATTAGTAATAGCGACCCCCACAGGTGCCAAATTAGTAATAACGATCCCCACAGTGGCCCCAGTAGTAATAGCGACCCCTACAGCAGCCAAATTAGTAATAGCGACCCCCACAGTGGCCAAATTAGTAATAGCAACCCCCACAGTGGCCAAATTAGCAATAGCGACCCCCACAGTGGCCAAATTAGAAATAGCAACCCCCACAGTGGTCAAATTAGAAATAGCAACCCCCACAGTGGCCAAATTAGTAATAGCGACCCCTACAGTGACCAAATTAGTAATAGCAACCCCCACAGTGGCCAAATTAGTAATAGCGACCCCCACAGTGGCCAAATTAGTAATAGCAACCCCCACAGTGGCCCCAGTGGTAATAGCGACCCCCACAATGGCCCCAATAGTAATAACGACCCACACAGTGGCCCCAGTAGAAATAGTGACCCCCACAGTGGCCCCAGTAGCAATAATGACCCCCACAGTGGCCCCAGTAGTAATAGCGACCCCCGCCACAGCAACCCCAGTAGTAATAATGACCCCCACAGTGGCCCAAGTAGTAATAGCGACCCCCACAGTGGCGCCAGTAGTAATAGCGACCCCCACAGTAACAATATTAACCCCCTCAGTAGTAATAACCCCACAGTAATATTATCCCTCTCAGCAATATTAACCCCCATAGTAATATTAACCCCCCTCAGTAATAATATTATCCCCATCTGTAATATTAACCCCCCCACAGACATATTACCCCCCCACAGTCATAAATAACCCCCCCTCAGTCATAATAACCCCCACCATAGTAAAAATAGTTCACCCCCTAACCCATATACTCACCTCCTCCTTGCTGTCAGCGCCACTCCCCCTCTGATCGTGCTGATACCCGGGCGCACACTGACATTACGCATATTAACTTTTTCCACAACACTTCTGCCCTATTCTGCAATTCCAGCAACCTGATTGGCAGTTTGGTGAATCAACCAACCCAAACAACCAATCAGTTTGCTGGATTTGCTGACTGGGGCAGAAGTGTTGTGGAAAAAGTTAATATGCGCCCAACATACTTCCTCCCTGAGTCCTCTCCTGTGGAACTGAGGAGCAGGGGACTCAGGGGAGGAGGATCCCGGCTGCACACTTTTGTCAGAGTGTGCGCCGGGATCAACACTAACAGTGATTACCAGCGGGGAGCTGCAGCACCCCAGCCGGTAATCGCTTCAGTAGTGAGCGGCCGTTGGCACGCCGTGGGCCACATAAAATGAGGCAGCGGGCCGGATTCGGCCTGCAGGCCTTGTGTTTGACGCATGTGACTTAGGGTATGTTCACATGGGTAGAAATGCTGCAGTGCAAAATTCTGCAGCATTTCCACATCCAAAACAGAGTCAAAATCCACAAATGCAGATTTTGACCCTAAATCAGCTGCATATCTGCAGATACAACGCTCCCATACCTCCCAATGCTATGAGTGCACCCTTCTCCCAATACCCAGCAGCCTCTGGTGAGTGCTGCGGCACTGCTCAAGTGTGCTTGTAATTACAATCACCGTTCACTACACAGGGGTTGGAGCGTCTGCTTCTGCTCCGACCCCAGTGTATACCGGCGCTGTCTGCAGGTGCACAATCAGCTGATCTGTCGGGATCCTGAGTGGCAAACCCTGGCTGATCAACTATTGATGACCTATCCTGAGGATAGATCATGAATAGTACTTTCCCCGGAAAACACCTTTAAGTATATAAACCAGCTCCTTTGTACAAAGGATGCTGGTTGTACTACTTTTTTTTCTGGCCATTGTGCTTTCCTAGGTGATAGGTACATACTAGCAATACGCCCTAAGTGGAAAACCCTTAGTAGTAAATGAACGAAGGAGGAATTTACATGATCAAATGATCACATATAACATCATTACATGTAAAGGCATCCAATTCTTAAATTTATATTTATAGACCTATGGACATTATATACAGTACTATAATAAGGGTCAGAGGGGAAAGAGTGGCACAACATTTACCTACTGTCCATTATATACAATGGCATACAGAAGAGGGCTCTTCGGGATATTACTTCATTTGGTATCACTAACATAGTGGCTCATTCTCTGATTCCAATGATATTAGTCTAATGGTCCTGTGACATGGGTTGATCATCAGGCCTGAGCATTCCTTAGAACGCTCGTTTATCCTACAATCAGGCTGTTTAAAGGGACAAACAATCGACCAACAAACAAGCAAACACTTATTCGTCAGATGATCAACTTGTTTATGTGAGCATAAAAATACTTGTGTATCGGCTTGTGTATCTCCCCTTGAGAACAGGGAAATGTACAGCGGGCCTATGGGGACGAACAATCATATTGTTTTTCAATTACTATCTTTTGCCTCACTAGCAAGAACAGAGCATCCCACTAAAAAACGCATTACCACTAAAAATGACCATAAACATTCACAGAAGAAGTAATCAAACCCCATTTTTAATGTTTTAATATAAGCACAGAGGCATATTTGCCACTAGGCATTGAAGGTCCAGTGCCTAAGGCGTCCACCTACAGTTCCTCTAAACTGTCATAGGATTGTCTTCTTTATAAATCTTTTTTTTCGTTCACCCTAACTGATGTGTGCTTTGGAATATTCCATCTTTTCTCCATAGGGAGAGCACCTAGACGGTGAGTGAGGAGACTCAAATGGCCATGCACGCTCCTCTGGGTAATATACAAATAAGGGAGATGGAATAAAACCTCCACAGTGCCACCTATTGGAAGGCAGCATTCCTTCAAGCCAAAGTCAGACTCTTTATACAAGCCTTGTAATAATTCCCAGTCATTGTTACAAGGCTTGTATAAAGAGTCTGTGACTTTGGCTTGAAGGAATGCTGCCTTCCAATAGGTGGCACTGTGGAGGTTTTATTCCATCTCCATTAATTGGAATATTCCGGTATGTGTGAAAGGACCATAAGGCAGCTTTCTCATGGCTGAGAAAATTGTGCGGCACACACAAGTCTCGTATGAATATGAACCCCATTCTTTTGAATGGAATCGTATAAATGAGTGAAAAAAATAGTTGCATGCCCTATATTTTCGCATTTCGCTGAACGCATTGCTTATTGTTTTCATGGGACAGGAAAGCACTTTACACGGTGCACAATGTGCACGTTTGGGTGATGCAAGGTTCCCCATTAAAAGCTACGCCGGAGGATCGTTACTCCACAGAAGGGATGGGAGGCGTATTTGCCAAAAAATGCCTCACATCTGTGGGTAAATCGCATGTTGGCAAGTGCGATATCGGGCCAAGCATCAAAGGTGTAGCTCTGGGTCAGATACACTATCTTTTCTCCTTAGGGAGAGCCCCTAGAAGGTGAGTGAGGGGACTTATAAGGCCATTCATGCTCCTCTGGGTAATATGCTCATGTGGATGGGCCATTCATTCTTAAGATGGGACACCTCTTTAATCTACATGCACAACCAGAAAACGTATTTGTATTTCTTTTACAAGACATTCAGAAAACTTCACACACAAGTGTAGCAATATTATGATGTGGCTTTGTCCAAGAACCCGTTGGTCATTTTCATGCTGATGTAGCAGTGAGTGAGATTCCCTCTGCTACTGTTGATACATAAGAACCTGCAATACCAGGTTTGGACACAAGAGAGAGCTTCAACATGAGGAAAAAACTTTCTTCAGTTGATGTAAATGAGCAATTTTAAACCCTTAAGGACCAGAGTGTTTGGGTCCTAAAGGAACAGACACTTTTTAGCAGTTTTACTCATGTGGTAGTTTTATGGCCCTATTTTTTTCCTGGCCTGACAAAATTATTTTTCCTGTGTATTTTTTTTCTCACACATATGGGGCTATTTTTAATACCTTCTTTCTCTGAATTGTTTTCATTTTTTATTTTTAATTTAATTTAATTTTATATGGGGTAATATGTACAAAACATTTAAACAAAAGTTTTAAATGTATAGTTCTTATTTTTAAAATTATTATATTTGCGTTAGAATAAAATACACAAGAAAAATCAGGAAAATAAGATCTCCTTATTATCCTTCCTCTCATTCTTCCCTTTCTCTTTCTCCTTCTACTTCCTCTCCTTCTAATACTTCTCCTTTTTCTCCTTCTTATACTTCTTTTTCTTCTCCTCATTCTCCTTCTCCTTTACTTTCCTCTGGGAGAGGAGGAGGAAAAAGAAAGAGGAAGTAGGAGAAGAAGGATGAACCAGAAGATGGAAGAACAAGCACAGTGGCTCAGTCATTTGCATTATTGCCTTGCTGTGCTGGGGTCCTAGGTTTAAAGGGGTTGTCCCGCGCCGAAACGGGTTTTGTTTTTTTTCAATAGCCCCTCCGTTCGGCGCGAGACAAACCCGATGCAGGGGTTTAAAAAAAAAACCCGGATAGTACTTACCCGAATCTCCGGTGACTTCTTACTTACCTTGCGAAGATGGCCGCCGGGATCTTCACCCATGGTGGACCGCAGGTCTTCTCCCATGGTGCACCGTGGGCTCTGTGCGTTCCATTGCCGACTCCAGCCTCCTGATTGGCTGGAATCGGCACACGTGACGGGGCGGAGCTACGAGGAGCAGCTCTCCAGCACGAGCGGCCCCATTCAGAAGGGAGAAGACCGGACTGCGCAAGCGCGTCTAATCGGGAGATTAGACGCTGAAATTAGACGGCACCATGGAGACGGGGACGCCAGCAATGGAGCAGGTAAGTGAATAACTTCTGTATGGCTCATAATTAATGCACGATGTATATTACAAAGTGCATTAATATGGCCATACAGAAGTGTATACCCCCACTTGCTTTCGCGGGACAACCCCTTTAAATCTGTCCAAGATCAACATCTGCATGAACTTTTTATGTTCTCTTTGTGTTTCTCCATCTCATTCTCCTCCATGTAAGGAAAACCAACCATGGTATTGTAGTTGTTAGGGCCTATTAACAAGGAAAGATATTCACTCACACAGCAGTTTGAGTAAAAGGTTTGAGCGATCACTTTGCATAAACTCTTAAGTAGCTAATTAGCTACTTAAGAGCTTATCAGTGTGTAAATGAAGGCTCCTGCTGTATGCAGAAGACAGCGGGAACGCTGTTATCTGCATACAGCTGCTTTGTTCTTGGAGCTCTTAGCAGGTATCCCCCTGAGAGCTCCGAGCGTGGGTATGCAGAAGACAGCTGGAGCACTGTCTTTTGCATACAGCTGCTGTGTTTTTGGAGCTCTCAGCTGGTATCCCGCTGAGAGCTCTGAGCAGGGTATGCAGAAGACAGTGGGAGCGCTGCCATCTTCATACAGCTGCTGTGTTCTCGGAGCTCTCAGATGGTATCCCGCTGAGAGCTCCGAGCAGGGTATGCAGAAAACAGCTGGAGGGCTGTCATCTGCATACAGCTCCTGTGTTCTTGGAGCTCTAAGCTGGTATCCAGCTGAGAGCTTTGAGTGGGATACTAGCTGAAACAATAGTGTCAGTGATATCCCGCTGAGAACTCAGCGGGCGGCGCTGATAAGACTCATTGCTGATGTTTAGCTTGCTAAAAGTTAACAATGAGCAAATAGTGCATGATGGCCGCTCAAAAGATGGTGACAATCGTTGTGTTTAAATAAACCTGCAGCACTGAAGTTCTATATTCAAAACTGACCAAGGTCAACATCTGGATGGAGTTTATATGTTCTCTTTTTGTTTAATCTTGTTGTTCTCCTTCTTTGGAGCAGAACAGACAACTGTGGTGGCTCAGTTGTTAGCACTGCTGCTTTGAACTGCTGGAGTTGTGGGTTCAGATCTGACCAAGGGCAACATCTAGATAGGGTTTTCATATTCTCTCTGTGTTAATCCTTATGTTGTTCTTCTCTTCCTCTAGAGCAAAACAGACAAGTGCAGTGGCTCAGTTGTTTGCACAGCAGCTTTGCAGTACTGGCATTGTAGGTTCAAATCTGATGAATAGCAATATCTGGATGAGGTTTGTATGTTCTTTGTGTTTATTTTTGTTGCAGTTCTTTTCCTCTGTAATATGGTATCTTGACGCCACCGTAAGCTACAGGTTTGACAGGGGTTTCATGGAGGAACGCCCCTGTCACACCCCTAGCTCTCGATTGCCTCAATAGCTGAAGGTCCTAGAAAGTGCTACACTGGATTTCTGCCTGAAGCGCAGTGCCATGTGAGTAAAACGGCGCTCTGCTCCACCGCAGCTACCCGTCTGTCCCCCGGCCATGGCGCTGTGGCCTCCCTGCTGTCTGCAGCCACTGCCTATCACTCACAGTCTCCCTGTGCTGTTGCCTCCCTGCTGTCCTCATACACTCTGCGGGGGACGCATGTAACAGAGTGTCCCGCATTGCTGCTGGCTCCCTGATGTTGTCCTGCAGTGTGCGGCTGCCGTCTGTGAGTGACTGTCCCACCGGCGCTGTGTCCTCCCGGCTGCCAACTGCGCTGTGAAACACACATGTGGGGAGAAGAGGAGGGGGGGCACCTTGTAGGATGCTGCCAGCAAAGACGCTTCACGGCAGTGTGGCTCCCTCATGCTGACCCTGCTCTGCGCTTAAACTCAGAGGAGGATGCTGCCTTCTGGGCCACCGGCGGGGAAAGCCCTTTCAGCTAGGGCAATGCGAGCCTGCAGTGGGGGCCGTTGATGGAAACGAATGGAGCTATAGGATTACCTTAGTGGGCTGCCAGGATCTGCAGCCGAGCCAGCTGTGCAGCCAATCATGTATAGGGGGCATCACCCCCCTGTCAATCTTGTCTCCACCAGTACTTCTTGGTGGTGTCAAGATACAATAATACCCTTTTACTCCCCTGCTGCCTTGCAGGGCTGAAACTGCTGATGCAAATCTGTCCAAGGGCAACATCTGGATGAAGTTTTTCAAAGTCCATGCAGATGTTATCCTTGGTTGGATTTGAACCTAGGACCCCACGTAGTCCAGGTTATATGCAAGCCATACAGTAAACCATGATCTAATAGCTGTACATGTCAGTCTTATATTAAGATAACCAAGGTCCTCGGGTGACAACATAACAGCATTAATCTATTCTTAGAATTCAGACAATCTAATACTTACAGAATGGTTCCTGGAGAGAAGTGCCTTCTATACATCATGTATGAAAGGAAGGAAGTCAGCAATTTAATAAATTTGTAAAGTTCAGACATCTAGGTCCACAAAGCTTTCATGTTTGAAAATTGTACGTGTCATGATGCAGACACAAAAGCTTTGAGAGGTGCCACAATTTCCCTTTGACCTTGAGAGTGCTTTGTACTTCTGCAGTACATCTGTCATGCCAGGAGCCGAGCCAGCTGTGCAGCCAATCATCTACAGGGGGCATCACCCCCCTGTCAATCTTGTCTCCACCAGTACTTCTTGGTGGTGTCAAGATACAATAATACCCTTTTACTCCCCTGAAGCAGTAATAGCAGGTGTGGTGGTGGCTTAGTTGCTAGCACTGCTGCCTTGCAGGGCTGAAACTGTTGATGCAAATCCGTCCAAGGGCAACATCTGGATGAAGTTTTTCAAAGTCCATGCAGATGTTATCCTTGGTTGGATTTGAACCTAGGACCCCACGTAGTCCAGGTTATATGCAAGCCATACGGTAAACCATGATCTAATAGCTGTACATGTCAGTCTTATATTAAGATAACCAAGGTCCTCGGGTGACAACATAACAGCATTAATCTATTCTTAGAATTTAGACAATCTAATACTTACAGAATGGTTCCTGGAGAGAAGTGCCTTCTATGCATCATGTATGAAAGGAAGGAAGTCGGCAATTTAATGAATTTGTGAAGTTCAGACATCTAGGTCCACAAAGCTTTCATGTTTGAAAATTGTACGTGTCATGATGCAGACACAAAAGCTTTGAGAGGTGCCACAATTTCCCTTTGACCTTGAGAGTGCTTTGTACTTCTGCAGTACATCTGTCATGCCAGGAGGTGAGCGTCTTTACACATTTTACAACAATTAGCCTGAAATGCTTTGGTCAGATACCTGATCCTTATCCCTTGTAATTTGTGCACAGTTCACCAGGTTGTCCTATTTGGTAAATTACCTGTGTCAAGCCTGGAGTCAGGGGCAGTGGAATATATACATATTTACTAAGCGTGTTTAGAGAAGGGTGATCTCTTGCTATTTGTGTTCACTTTACAACAATAATATGTATCTGATTGAAAAAATGACAAATGAAGCATTAGGGTTACATGGAGACTTTCTTCTTGATATTCTTCTATGGGGCAGACAGCTGGCAACGGCCGTCCCACTACAAAGAATCTTTGTGTAAACTAAGGCTGGGGTCACGCGGGACGTATTCCCGGCGGAAATCTCATCTCACAGATTGGCCGCAGCGAAAAAACGTGAGATTTTAGCCGGGAAAGCACCGCTTCAAAACCCGCGGCACTTAGCCACAAGCTTTAAAGTGACTTGGCCGCATGCTTTTCCATTGTGGCCGGCGCTTCCATAGAGGGGAGCGCGGCCGCAACGGAAAAAAAATTTGACATGCTGCGATCGGGGAATCCTTGCCACAGCGCCAGCTTCTGCCGCGACAGATTGACCCTCCCGTGCGGGATTAGCAGCCGCAGGGAAATTCTGGATGGATTTTCCGCAGCAAATCTGCCCTGTGTGAACCCGGCCTTAGCCTTATGGCTCCTTCACGCAAGCGCATACGCATTTGTGCGGGCCTCCGTTCTGCATTTTTGTGGAACGAAGTATACTTTTTTGCATGTGTATTTTACTGTATTTTTTCTACCCACATGGCATGTCCATTTGCGAGCGGATAACAAGACGCACTACTTGAAATGGCTAATTAGCTCCAGATGTGTTCTTTTTCCAGCGGAAAACCGCGGCGTGTCACACATCTCTTCGAGAATTGCGCTGAAGGTTGTACACTCCCTATTGACTTCTATGGAGGCCTTTGGTGCACAGAAAAGTAGAGCAGGCTGCGCTTTCTTTTTGTGTGACCGAAATGTGTGTGAAAAATATGCAAATGTGAACAAACGCATTGAAATCAATGAGTTCTATTCTCTGTGTATTGTACCCCTACATTTTACACATGCAAACACTACAAAACTGTAGCAAAATTCCCCATAGAAGTCAATGGGATGCACAAATGTGCGCAACATAGGAAGTGTTTGAAAGACTGCATAATTGCACAGGAAAAAGAACACATCTGCAGCTCATTAAACTAATTGGCCATTTCAATTGGTGCATTTTTAATTTCAATTGGTGCACGTGCAAAAAGTACGGTAAAATACGCTGATGGTGCCTTAGGTGTGCAAATGTGCACCAAAATAGAGCATGTCACCTTTTTTTTGCATGAGTGCAAAAACACAGCTTTCTAGATGGATGTTAATTGGGTTGTCCAAGATTACAATGGAGGCTCTGCACCTCTCTTGTCTATTGGTCAGAGGTGTAACTTCCAGGGTGTAACTATAATGGGTGCAAAAGATGAAGTTGCACCCGGTGCTGCAGCCTAAGGAGGCCATAAGGTCTCTCTTCCCCACATAAGGACACCAGTATTATGAATGAAGCATTATAGTTTGGGGGCCCGCTTAGGCCTCTTTCAAACGAGCGTCATTTTAACGCAGAGTAGGTGTGTCAAAAAATCGCATCTAAAAGAGCCTATGTTTTCCTATGGGTTCCTTCAGACAAACGATTTTTTGATGTGCCTAAAAAGTTGTGTGTCAAAACATTGTTTGATGCGGAGATTTCTTGTCCTATCTCTTGACAGCTGGTGGCTCCATAGACTCCTATGGGAGACTATGCAAGCTAGCCAGCAAAAGGAAGGGGAGGGAGTTTAAGACTGTGGGGATTCCCTTCAATCCTGTAGTATTAAACTGCCTCCCCCTCCCTTTGCTGGCCTTCATCTCCATTGGGACTCCCTTCATCTTCGCGGGGATTCTCTTCATTGTTCTGGCAGCTGAGGAATTTCAGGGCTACGGCGTCCGTGCACTCTAAGATGCCGCAGCCAGCCGGATAAATTTGCAAAAAATCACAGCTACTCTTCATTCACACGATTTAATGCTCCAATAGTTGCATTTTTTAGCGCGGCTATCGGAGCGCTAAAATACGGTTCGTGTGAAGGAGGCCTTACATGTTTTACACCCCATTCATGATGTGATCTAGACAAATCTTGATTTTTTTTCTGCCAATTCTGAAAAAAGTAGGGCTTTACTTGAAATGAGCATGGCTTCATAAGGAAAGTGGGTGTGGCCTAAATGCAACCTTTCCTGCTAAAATTTAGATGCAAAATTTTTGGGAAAACTAAGATAACTAATGGGCTGTATAACGTTAGGCCAAAAAGCTTAACGATATGCCAAATTTATCTTCCAGCAAAGTCACTGAAAAATCAGGCACATTTTAAGACTGTCTAACCATAGACATTGCTGTGAAAAATCCCTCTGAAGTGCTGACCACCTGGGGCTCCTTCCTTCTAATTTGTTGTCCACTGCCTGTTGTCAGGTGAAGTCTCTCTTTAATAATAGAGAAAACAAGATGGAGATCAGAAGGTGAAGGGCGGAAAGGACTCATGCTGCCCATAGAGATCTATAGAAAGGAGAACAGAAGGAAGAGGGAGAAAGGCTCACACAAAATTTAGTAAAACTTCGACTAAAATGTCATCTGTATTGCTCAGAAATGATATATAGTGTCGTGTATGATGCTGGTTATTATTAGGGTGTACTACAGAGAGATAGAGAACAAGATATTCTTCTCACCTATGTATGCTGTGTATTGGGGACATCATAGCAGCTAGTCTACACCCACCAGCTCAAAATAACTGAGAAGTAGAGCTACGGCCTGTAGGCTGATAAATGCAGGATAGGAGTCATATAAAGTCCAGGACTAGTGTTATTTCTCATATACATGCATGGCAGCTTATTTTGAAAATTCAGGTACACTTTAAGGGGATTGTCCAGGCTTTTAACTATTAACCCTTTCCAATCCACTGTCTGACATCTGAAGACATTTTGATTGAAGGCTGTACAGCTCCGATGTCGGAAGACGTCCAGCAGGGTATTCTTACTGTATATTACTGGCTGCTCTGTTGTTGGGGGGACTTTCCACCATGTCCCATACTGCAATACTGGCTCTAGCCAGCAGATAGCGTCATTGTATAATGGCAGAAAGAGAAAAACCCCTTGGAAACCCTGATCCAAAATTGGATTGCAAAGGGTTAATAGGTCATCAGTAGAGATGAGCGAACGTACTCGTCCGAGCTTGATATTCGTGCGAATATTAGGGTGTTCGGGATGCTCGTTACTCGTAACGAGTACCACGCGGTATTCCGGTTACTTTCAGTTTCCTCTCTGAGACGTTAGCGCGCTTTTCTGGCCAATTGAAAGACAGGTAAGGCATTACAACTTCCCCCTGTGACGTTCAAGCCCTATACCACCCCCCTGCTGTGAGTGGCTGGGGCGATCAGATGTCACCCGAGTATAAAAATCGGCCCCTTCCGCGGCTCGGCTCAGATGCCTTGTGAGTTAGCTGAGGGACAGTGGTATCGTGCTGGAGCTGCTGTAGGGAGAGCGTTAGGAGTTAGTGTAGGCTTCAAGAACCCCAACGGTCCTTCTTAGGGCCACATCTAATAGTGTGCAGTACTGTGTTAGCACTGTATTTTTTTTTCAAAATTGGATCTGCAGAGCATTGCACCCTGCAATAGGGACAGAAGTGGTGGTTAGGCAGGGAGAGTGTTAGCAGTGAGTGTTAGGCTTCAAGAACCAGAACGGTCCTTTCTAGGGCCACATCTATCCGTGTGCAGTACTGTCCAGGCTGCTGTTAGCAGTGTTGCATATTTTTTTTTTTTCCTCAAAACTGGCTGTGCAGACCATTGCACCCGGCATTAATACTACAGGGATAGAATTGTGTAGGCAGGGCCAGAAGACATACATTATTCATTGAATAGACGCAGTGTGGGTTTTCCTTTGAAAAACAAGGGAAAAAATTCTTTTTCGCCTGCCTCTGACAGTCCTCAGGGCTCTGGGTACGTGTGTGCTGCGTGCAGAACGTTAAAAATAATCAGACACAGCCAGCTACGTTTTACTGCAGGCTTGCGCCAATTTTTTTCCTGCATGGGAAATCCCTGATCTGCTGTAGCGAATAACTTTGCATCACTGCAGTTCTCTGACACATTTGCAGGGCCACAACACAGTTATTAAACTTAGTAGTATTCATTGAATACACGCAGTGTGGCTTGTCCTTTGAAAAACAAGGGAAAAAATTCTATTTTGGCTGCAGGCTTGCGCCACTTTCTTTCCTGCCTGGGAAATCAAATCACTGGTAATACACCATGCTGAGGGGTAGGGGTAGGCCTATAGGACGTGGACGCGGGCGAGGACGCGGAGGCCCAAGTCAGGGTGTGGGCACAGGCCGAGCCAGTGCGGTGGCCAGGGGTAGAGGCAGGGCCAGACCGAATAATCCACCAACTGTTTCCCAAAGCGCCCCCTCGTGCCATGCCACCCTGCACAGGTCAAGGTGCTCTACGGTGTGGCAGTTTTTCACAGAGACGCCTGACGACCGACGAACAGTGGTGTGCAACCTTTGTCGCGCCAAGATCAGCTGGGGAGGCACCACCAACAGCATGCGCAGGCATATGATGGCCAAGCACCCCACAAGGTGGGACGATGCCCGTTCACCGCCTCTGGTTTGCACCACTGTCTCTCCCCCTGTGCCCCAACCTGCCACTGAGATCCAACCCCCCTCTGAGGACACAGGCACTACCGTCTCCTGGCCTGCACCCACACCCTCACCTCCGCTGTCCTCGGCCCCATCCAGCAATGTCTCTCAGCGTAGCGTCCAGACGTCGCTAGCGCCACAGTTTGAGCGCAAGCGCAAGTACGACGCCACGCACCCGCACGCTCAAGCGTTAAACGTGCACATTGCAAAATTGATCAGGCTAGAGATGCTGCCGTATAGGCTTGTGGAAACGGAGGCTTTCAAAAGCATGATGGCGGCGGCGGCCCCGCGCTACTCAGTTCCCAGTCGCCACTACTTTTCCCGATGTGCCGTCCCAGGCCTGCACGACCACGTCTCCCGCAACATTGTACGCGCCCTCACCAACGCGGTTACTGCCAAGGTCCACTTAACAACAGACACGTGGACAAGCACAGGCGGGCAGGGCCACTATATCTCCCTGACGGCACATTGGGTGAATTTAGTGGAGGCTGGGACAGAGTCAGAGCCTGGGACCGCTCACGTCCTACCCACCCCCAGAATTGCGGGCCACAGCTCGGTGGTGGTATCTGCGGCGGTGTATGCTTCCTCCACTAAAGCACCTTCCTCCTCCTCCTCCTCCTCCTCCTCCTCCAACGCAACCTCTGTCTCGCAATCAAGATGTGTCAGCAGCACGTCGCCAGCAGTCGGTGTCACGCGGCGTGGCAGCACAGCGGTGGGCAAGCGTCAGCAGGCCGTGCTGAAACTACTCAGCTTAGGAGAGAAGAGGCACACGGCCCACGAACTGCTGCAGGGTCTGACAGAGCAGACCGACCGCTGGCTTGTGCCGCTGAGCCTCCAACCGGGCATGGTCGTGTGTGACAACGGCCGTAAGCTGGTGGCGGCTCTGCAGCTCGGCAGCCTCATGCACGTGCCATGCCTGGCCCATGTTTTTAATTTGGTGGTTCAGCGCTTTCTGAAAAGCTACCCCCACTTGTCAGACCTGCTCGGAAAGGTGCGCCAGCTCTACGCACATTTCCGCAAATCCCACACGCACGCTGCCACCCTGCGGACACTGCAACATCGGTTTAATCTGCCAGTGCACCGACTGCTGTGCGACGTGCCCACACAGTGGAACTCTACGCTCCACATGTTGGCCAGACTCTATGAGCAGCGTAGAGCTATAGTGGAATACCAACTCCAACTTGCGCGGCGCAGTGTGAGTCAGCCTCCTCAATTATTTACAGAAGAGTTGCCCTGGTTGGCAGCCATCTGCCAGGTCCTTGGAAAATTTGAGGAGTCTACCCAGGTGGTGAGCGGCGATGCTGCAATCATTAGCGTCACCATTCCTCTGCTATGCATCTTGAGAAGTTCCCTGCAAAGCATAAAGGCAGACGCTTTGCGCTCGGAAACAGAGCCGGGGGAAGACAGTATGTCACTGGATAGTCAGAGCACCCTCCTGTCTATATCTCAGCGCGTTCAGGAGGAGGAGGAGGAGCATGAGGAGGATGAGGAGGAGGGGGAAGAGACAGCTTGGCCCACTGCTGACGGTACCCATGCTGCTTGCCTGTCATCCTTTCAGCGTGTATGGCCTGAGGAGGAGGAAGAGGAGGAGGAGGAGGAGGAGGATCCTGAAAGTGATCTTCCTAGTGAAGACAGCCATGTGTTGCGTACAGGTACCCTGGCACACATGGCTGACTTCATGTTAGGATGCCTTTCTCGTGACCCTCGCGTTACATGCATTCTGGCCACTACGGATTACTGGGTGTACACACTGCTCGACCCACGGTATAAGGAGAGCCTTTGCACTCTCATTCCCGAAGAGGAAAGGGGTTCGAGAATGATGCAATACCACAGGGCACTGGTGGACAAACTGATGGTAAACTTCCCATCCGACAGCGCTAGTGGCAGAAGGCGCAGTTCCGAGGGCCAGGTAGCAGGGGAGGCGCAGAGATCATGCAGCATGTACAGCGCAGGCAGGGGAACATTCTCCAAGGCCTTTGCCAGCTTTATGGCTCCCCAGCAAGACTGTGTCACCGCTCCCCAGTCACGGCTGAGTCGGCGGGAGCACTGTAAAAGGATGGTGAGGGAGTACGTAGCCGATCGCACGACCGTCCTCTGTGACGCCTCTGCCCCCTACAACTACTGGGTGTCGAAGCTGGACACGTGGCCTGAACTCGCGCTGTATGCCCTGGAGGTGCTTGCTTGTCCTGCGGCTAGCGTCTTGTCAGAGAGTGTGTTTAGTGCGGCTGGGGGAATCATCACAGATAAGCGTACCCACCTGTCAACCGACAGTGCCGACAGGCTTACACTCATCAAGATGAACAAAGCCTGGATTTCCCCAGACTTCTCTTCTGCACCAGCGGACAGCAGCGATACCTAAGCAATACGTATTTTGCACCCGCGGATGGAAGCATCGTTCTCTCTCACCATCCAAAACAGGGACATTTCTGCTTCATCAATCTGTGTATAATATTCCTCCTCCTCCTCCTCCTGCTCCTCCTCCTGAAACCTCACGTAATCACGCCGAACGGGCAATTTTTCTTAGGGCCACAAGGCTCACTCATATAATTTTTCTAAACAATTTTTAGATGTTTCAATGCTCTTAAAAGCATTGGAACTTTAACTTGAACCAATTTTTCGTTAAACTGGGCTGCCTCCAGGCCTAGTTACCACTTAAGCCACATTAACCAAAGCGATTAATAGGTTTCACCTGCCCTCTTGGTTGGCCATGGCCAATTTTTTGGATGTACATTAGTACTGTTGATACAGCAATTTTTGTGGCCCCTCACCTACAGTGTAATCATAGCAATTTCTATGTTCTTCGTCTGCACTCATGGTACAGAAAGGTGTGTGGGGTTGGCCTACACTTTAGCTACATAAATGTAACTTGTGCCTTGTCTATACTGCAGCTACTGAAATGGAACGAAGACTGCGCTCCCACTATACTGCTGCTTCGGAATTGTCACTGGGGCCTGTCTTGAGTGCTACTATTACTGAAATGGAACGCATACTGTGCTCCCCCTATAATGCTGCTAGTGATATGTTAGTGGGGCCTGTCCTAATGCTACGGCTGAAATGTTACTAATTATGGGCTCTGCCTATACCGCTGCTAATGGTATGTCTCTGGGGTGTGGAAACAGAGGCTTCCCAAAGACATGATGGCGGCGAGGCCATTTCCCACCAACGCTGTTACTGTTAAGGTGCATATAACCACGGACACGTGGAGAGGACACGTAGTGCCTCAAAAACATCCCCCGCCACAGCCCACTTAATCCTGGCCACATTCCGAAAACCAACAAAATAAAACCGCGCTACTAGGTCCGCAGTCACCAACACATTACCACCAACGCGGTTACTGTTAAGGTACATATTACCAGTCTGACTGGGGCATGCAGTGTGGGCCGAAGCCCACCTGCATTAAGCACGACATTACTACCTCAGCTGTGTTGGGCAATGCAATGGGATATTTTTGTGTATCGCCGGTGGGTTCCAGGGAGCCACCCATGCTGTCGGTCGACAGGGACTTCACAATAGGGAGTTGTACCTGCCTGTGTCTATGAATTAAAAAGCCCGGTCTGACTGGGGCATGCAGAGACACCTTGACAGAATGAATAGTGTGTGGCACATAGGTTCCCCATTGCTATGCCCACGTGTGCAGCTCCTGATGGCGGTGGCACAGGATTCTATTTCTCATTGCTTCTGTACAGCATTGTGGGCTATCGCCCCGCCCCTTTTAAAGAGGGTCGCTGCCTAGCCGTGCCAACCCTCTGCAGTGTGTGCCTGCGGTTCCTCGTCATGGCAGACGCACTTCTAAATAGACATGAGGGTGGTGTGGCATGAGGGCAGCTGAAGGCTGCGCAGGGACACTTTGGTGTGCGCTGTGGGGGGAGGGGGGGCGGTTGGGCAGCATGTAACCCAGGAGAAGTGGCAGTGGAGTGTCATGCAGGCAGTGATTGTGCTTTGTTGGAGGTAGTGTGGTGCCTAGCAAAGTTATGCCATGCTAATGAGGGCTTTTCAGAAGTAAAAAGTTTTTTGGGGGGGGGGGCACTCTTGCCGGTATTGTGGCTTAATAGTGGGACCTGTGAACTTGAGATGCAGCCCAACATGTAGCCCCTCGCCTGCCCTATCCGTTGCTGTGTCGTTCCCATCACTTTCTTGAATTGCCCAGATTTTCACAAATGGAAACCTTAGCGAGCATCGGCGAAATACAAAAATGCTCGGGTCGCCCATTGACTTCAATGGGGTTCGTTACTCGAAACGAACCCTCGAGCATCGCGAAAAGTTCATCCTGAGTAACGAGCACCCGAGCATTTTGGTACTCGCTCATCTCTAGTCATCAGTAGTACATCTGTGGCGGGACTATTTAGTCTGGTATGTAAAAAAAAAAAATTTAATTGAATGTGAAACTTTTTTTTATGTTTATTGTACACATTAACAGCTCAATAATTCTAAAACCAAAAGTCTAAAGCCCTAATACCTTGGGTGATATTCATGAAAATAACAGAAAAAACTGATTTGTAGCCCATAGAAACCAACGATATCGCAGCATTAATTTCTTATGGTGCTCCTGAAAAATTAAAACTGTGCTGTGATTAGTGGCTAAGGGCAACAAATATAATTTCTCCATCAATCTCATCTGTGATTTTAAGGATGGGGGTAGGGAGGGTGGAATTATTAGGTTTTTAATATGTAAAAAATAGTATAAAGCAATAGTAATTGTTAACATTCTAGTATGTGGGGAAAATGGTGAAAAGAACAAAAAGCTATGTTTCATGACAAAAAAATAATCATTTTAAAAGTACCATAATAACATTTGTTTTAAAAAAATTGGAAATATTTAACAAGCATAAACAGAGAATGTCCTTCGCATTAAGTAGACAAATATATACTGCATAAAAGGGTTAAATGACATGTTCTGCTGTAGTTCATCGTCTTCCCACTAGATGGTAGTGTAGGCACACAAATAATAAATATTCCCTGCATCCAGATTTCAGCTTGTTTTTGTAACTTTTGAAGTAAACAGCAAGTGTCTAGTTAAAGGGGGTTTCCAGGGAAATACTATTGATGACCTATCATCAAGATAGCGCCACAATAACACAGAGGTGCGGAAACTTCCATTTAGTGGGCGGTGCTTGTAAGTGCAGGCACGGCTCTCATTGAAATCATATATATTTTCAAAATAAATATTTTTTTAGTGTGAAAAGTGGAAAAATGTTAAAAAATATATATACATAATTTTGGTATCGTTGTAATCAAACTGTCCTACTAAAAAAGTTAGCATATCGTTTACACCACATAGTGAACACAGTAAAAAAAAGTATCAAAGTTGATGCTTTTTTTTCACCCTGCCCTCCAAAAATTTAGTAAAAGTTGTATATATACCCTAAAATGGTACAAAGAAAAAGTACAGTTCACCACGCAGAGAACGAGCCCTTATACAGCCATGTCAATGGAAAAATAAAAATGTTATGGCTTTTGAAAGTGGAGATGAAAATCCCCATAATTGTTGCATACTTTAGTCCAAAATAGGCCGTGTCCTTAAAGGGGTAAAGGAAATTTTCTATATGTGTGTATGTAAAAATGATAGACATCCATAATTTTTTTGTACTTTTTTATTAGTTTTTAGTCAGTTTTGACTCAAATGTTAAATAAATTTAAAGGAGAACTTCCTCTTATGCAGCAAATTTCCAACATTCCACAGTCTGTGTTCATATAACATCTTGAATATTTTTGTAATTACTTTGCTTTATTTCCACTTTCCTACTTTTCAATAATATATTTTATTCTCCATTTCAGGCAGAATGCTAAAAAAATATTACTGATTACCATTACCAGAAAAAGCAGTGCATTATGGGAGATTTTGAACCGTTAAAGCATGCCTATCAAAGGTGTTTTCCTGGCCTTTTTGTATTACTGATGACCTATACTCAGGATAGGCCATCAATAATCCATCAGCAGGGATCTGGTACCTAGCACCCCAATAATCAGCTTCTTTTCCAACTTGCTGGTGGGTTGTCCAAGATTACAATGCAGGCTCTGCATTGGCTTCCAGAAACAACACCTCTCTTGTCCATTGGTCAGAGGTGTAGCTATAATGGGTGCAAAAGATGAAGTTGCTCCCGCTGCTGCAGCCTAAGTCCGGCTGCACACAAACGGGTCGGATTCCACATGCGGGAGCCCGCAGCGGCATCCACGCGTACCTGCTTTCTTCTTGGCCGGCTGTACTGCGGATGGTCCGCACTGCGAGCTGTCGGACATGCGCAGTACAGTTTTTTTTCTTTCTTTAAATCTGAATGATGACGCAAAATCCACTACACGGGTTGGACATCTTCCATTGACTTTAATGGTAGTCATCTGTGCGCACCAAAACTCCTCTGCGAGTGGAAGATCATAATTGATTTCCGCTTGGGTAGATGGAAAAGCGTTTTGCCATTGCATGCTATGGGCGGTATTTGCTGCGGAATCTGGAGGCGGACTCCTGCTCCGGAATCCACAATGCAAATCCAACCATGTGCAGCCGGCCTAACAAGGCCTCTCTTCCCCATAAAAGGAGACAAGTATTATGAATGGAAGCATTATAGTTTGGGGGCCCAGCAGCTTCAAGGTACAGCTCTGCCATGCAGTTCAGCCACATTCATTTTTAATTAATCAAGGCTGTAATACCAGATACAGCCCATGAACAAAAGAGGCGCTGTTTCTGGAAAAATAAGAACAGACTATTCATTCTAATTGAGGACAATTAATGTTCACTGTGAAATGCGTGGAGATTTTTTTTCAATAATAATATATTTAGAGGATTGTACTAAATGTTCAAAAATATCAGCGACAGAATTGGAAACAAAGCTTGAAATAATTTTTTCTACAGACTAATATATACCCGATTGTTTACCCATAAATATTGCAAAAAAAATCATTGTACCTTGAAAACAAATATTATATACAACTCTGAGATACAGTAAAATCTGAAGCAATAAAACAGCTTTAGTGCCGAGGTATAGTCATAGACAAGCATTTATATATTGAACTTAAGGCCCATTTAGACACAACGATTATTGCCCAAAATTCACTCAAAACAAAAGCCATCTTTTGAGCGATAATCGTTGTGTCTGAATGCTCTGTCATTGTGCACTGTTCGTGCACTATTCGTTCATTGTTAATTTCTAGCAAGCTAGAAATTAGTGATGAGCCTTATCAGTGCCGCAGGCTGATTTTCTCAGCGGGCGGAGCTGATAGTATTCTTTCAGCTGGTGTCCCGCTGGGACTTCCCAGCAAGATACCAGCTGAAAGCTTAGAGAGCAAAAGGAGTTGTCAGCGCTCTTGCTGTTTCTCGACGCTAGCAGCTCAGCAGGACACCGCCGATAATTGCGAGAACAAAGCAGCTGTTTGCATCTACAAAACAGCTGCTTTGTTCAGCAGTGTCCAGCTCCACCTGCATAACTCTAATTAGCTACTTAAGAGTTATGAAAAGATGATCGCTCAAAACTGTCACTCAGACTGTAGTTTGAGCGATTTTTGAGCGATCATCTTTCAGTCTAAATGCACCCTAACTCCAAAGTATGCAGCAAGCTCTGAAGTTTCCCTGGAAGCAGCTAAAGGAAAGCAGAACGTAATCACTTAAGTTTTTTTTCCCAAAAAGTACACACCATGCTATAAAAATAAAAGTAGACCTATTTACCCATCGGCTCCCCCACCACTCCCGTTACACCGCTGCTGGGTTCCCTAAAGGTCTTCACTTCTGACTGCAGCAAGTCAGCGATTACATTACTTAAACCAGGGACAGGTGAATGCCACAGTCAATCAGTGACTCACTTTGAGGGTAACTTCACACGGGTGAGCACGATAACGGGCTGCGAATCCCACCCCCATATCGCGCTCCCCACCATGGGAAATCCCCATGTGTGGAATCCACATTGGGGATGAAGAGAACCTCCACTGCAGCTGTAACAGAGATTCGTTGAGTTTCTCCCATTGCTTTCACTAGGGCTGGTGCTGCTACCGCCGACCCAATTGAAAACAATGGGGCTGCGATGTGAGATCATGCAGCCAAATAGAACATGATGCGATCTGTTTCCTGCATCACGGTGTCATGTGAAAAAACATCACTCATGTGTATGACCCTATTCAAAAGAATGACGTTCATATTTGTGCGGGACTTGTGCGTCTCAAAAACGCACAAACCACACATGATTTAGCCGCCCGTGTGAAGCCGGCCTGACTGCTGTGGTTCCATTGTCAGGACATCATCACCCTGCAGGCATTTGACCATCCTTCTGGCCTTCAGTGTATAGAATGTTGTATTAAAGGAAACCTGTCATCAAGTATATGCACCACAAACTAAGTTATGATCCTTATAGTTTGGGTGACATGGAGTCCTGGGAGCTTCTTTTCCTACTGACCTGGCCCCCGTCTCTGCTGTGCCAGTGCACACAGCAAGCTTGACTCTTTTCAGAAGGTTGTACACATACACTCCATAGAGATGAATGGGAATGCATGTGCACACCCTTCTAAAAAGGCACACTGACTTTGCCGGGGGACACAACAAGAACAGAGGCTCCCCGGACTCCATGTCACCTAAACTATAAGCAGTATAACTTATATTATGATGCTTATACTTGATGACCGATTCCCTATAAGAACAAAGCACAGTCAAGTGTTAAAGCTATAGATACCTTATTATAGTTATTTAAAAGGCAGAAAGGTGGTCTGCCTTATTCATTGTGATCCTCGTTGATCTATATAACCACAGTTTTTTTCATTTCCATTGAATAGAGACAACAGTTGAGTCTCAGTTGGGCCACAACACCCATAAGAGAGTCCTTTAACCCAAACTGGGATTGGTAAGACTCAACAATTTGTCCTCTTTGTACTGATGTTTGCTCTTCTTTATGCTGTTGGATTTAGAAGCAGTCTCCCATCCATGACTGCTAGGGTTGACTTCCTACACCACAATGGTATGCAGCGGGTTTTATATTCGGATTTCACCATATGGTTATTTGACATTACGTTATAGTTTGTGCATTCACAAGATCGTAATACTCCCCTCGGTGTGACAGAAGCTGTTGATGAGTTCCCTTTTCTATTACTTCCCCATTCTTCATAACGATAATGAGATCTGCATTCTGGACTGTGGACAGTCTATGAGCGATTAGGATACAAGTCCTTCCTTTCCGTGCTTGATCAAGTGCTTGTTGTACTACCTGACCATGACAGAAAAAGATA
Organism: Eleutherodactylus coqui; assembly: GCF_035609145.1. Classification (NCBI taxonomy): domain Eukaryota; kingdom Metazoa; phylum Chordata; class Amphibia; order Anura; family Eleutherodactylidae; genus Eleutherodactylus; species Eleutherodactylus coqui. Next base: position 68,987,137 of record NC_089848.1, on the reverse strand, counting down.
ACATTCAAGTTTGACCAAAATAATTAGACCCACAATGAATACCCCCCCCCTCCCACCCAATCCTATGCCTGTTAGTGTTGGGTAATGAGGTATATAAACGAGTAGTAATAAAAAAATAATTTTTTATCCTAACCTTTTCACTTTCATTGTCCAGGGCTGAGGTGGCTTCATCAAGAAGCAGAACTTTTGGAGAGCGGATGAGAGCTCGGGCGATAGCGATTCTCTGCTTTTGGCCCCCAGACAACTGAGTACCTTTTCCTCCAACTCGAGTGTTATATTTCTGAGAGGTTAATTGTACATATTAGAAACAGCATATTAACAGCACAACAAGACCTCATGTACATGTGTGTATTACTGATCTGTGTTGTGCAAAGCTTCAGTATAGCAATGTTGAGAACACCCATGGGTGACACAATGCTGTTGAAAAAGTGTTTACTAATCTGGTTACACTGAAGAGGGAACTGAGTGTCTACAGAGAGCAAGTCGGTGGCCAAAAGCTTACCATGATATAAAAAGGTTGTCAAGTTGGAAACTACTGATTGCCTATCTTCAAAATAGGTCCTCAAAAGATCGGCTGTCCATCACATGGGACCCCCGACCATCAGCTGTTTACTGGTGCACTCGTGTTCTCAGCTGATTTGTGCAGGAAGTAGACAGCTCCGTTACCACTACAGTGACTTGGGTTGGTATGGCAGGCCAAGTCTCCATTTATTTTGTCAGGAACTTGGCCTGAAATAACAAGTTGAACCACTGCAGGGGGAACAAAATTGTCTGCTTCCTGTAGAAATCAGCTGAGCGCTCTGTTTAGGTGGACAATTGATCAACTGGGATCCCTGGTGATGGACCCACACAGATCAACTGTTGATGACCTATCCTGATGGTCTATCTAGATTGCTGGAGATTTTGTTCCTTTCCTCGGTCCTACATACTGTACACAGACCATAGAGACCATGGGTGCAAAGTGGATATATTTTTTGTAATGTAATCCTAGCCAAATATTTACCTCTGGCAGCTCTTCTATGAAGGAGTGAATATTTGCAGCTTTTGCAGCACGTTGTATCTCCTCCATAGGAACTTCACGGGAGTTGTCCCCATAGGCGATGTTTTCAGCAATACTGCGGTCAAACAGTACTGGTTCCTGGGATACAATTCCTATCTGATTTCTTAGCCACTGTACATTCAGGTTCTTGACTCCATTTTTGTCAAACAGCTGAAAACAAAGAGTTGATGGTTAAAGATTTTATAGAAAAAGTTATAACTAATAGTTATAAATTGTAATGTTGGTTGATTTCTAGAAAAATGTTCCTTTATGTGCCCAAGAAATCCAGATTTCACATTTTGAAAATGACTCCATAATCTCTTGGTGGAATTAAAGGGAACCTGTCACCCTGGAGCAACACCATAAACTAAGTTATGGTGCAGTTCCCGAGAGGTCATGGAGACCCAGGGGACATGTTTTTTTATACTTATTCACTCCCTTGTTCCCATGCAGTCACCTGGCGAAGATCGAATGCGGTTTGAAAATCTGATTCTCTTCAGAAGTCTATGGGAGAGCAAATGCTCAGTGGTCTAAAGAGAGTCCTTTTCAGAGTGTGCACAATTTTCACTGGGCTGCCGATGAGTATAGGAAACAAATCCCCCGATTCCTCTTCACCTCCTGGAACTACACCACAACTTAGTTTAAAGTGCTGTTTGAAGATGACAGGTTCCCTTTAAGTAGTGCTACAACCCCAAGCATACTAGGAAAATGTTGGGCAATGTGGTGATGTACAAGCCTAAACATAGGTATATAACACTTCCAGTCATATGTAAAGAACGTTTAATCATCATAATAAGAAGATATGCATTGTTCTGATACATTTGTGTGTATTTGCTATCAGCAAATGCTGAACTACCGATACAGACCAAATATTTCTCATAGGTGTATGTAATGCCATCAATTTTAATTGTATCCAGTCTAGTCTATCATCTGGGAGCTTAAAGGGAATCTGTCAGGTACTTTGAGTCCTATAAGCTAAGTTCATGGGCTCAAAGTAGCTGACCCACTGATTCCATGGATGTAAGTTATATACTTACCTTCCCCACCATTCCCCCAACTGTCATTGCTCAAACCCGCTGCTGCAATGCCTTAGCTTTAGACTGGAGAGCGGCCTGGAGGCTAAGGTGAACTGAGAGCAGTGCAAACCGCTTGTACTGGCGGATTCCTGTGCTGCGGTTAGCGGTCAGCATATGGAGACCCAGGACCCAAAGGACCCAATGAGCAAGAACCAAATTGCTATGATGAAAGGGTCCTGATAACTAAGAACTGAAGGGCAGGATGGGAGGCAATGGCCTACGAAGGAAAGAAAAACTTTAAAGAAGTATTACGAAGGTGGCAGATTGTTCCACCAGAGGATGATGGACATTGCTGTATCATCGAGACATGAGTGAGACTTGGCCTCAGTTGGGTGTGAATGCCATGTGACTTTAAGTTGTGCCCAGACCTGCGATGGGAAGGAATGGGATGTTTATGTGTTTCTTGGTGTCTAACACGTGTCTTGCTGAGAAAATGTAATGTAGCCGGGGATAGACCTGTGGTGCATGGTTAAAGTTGACATTACACTGTTGTGCATTTCATTGAAGGGACACAGCCCCGATGGGATGAAAGAAGATCTAGGCTACATGTACAGAAGTTCATTATGGCCTACGGCCATCTGAGGAAGTGGGGGAAGAGGGGGTTGGAGTGAATTGCTGTGGCCCGGATCAAGTCATTGTTCTTCCACTTGGTTCATAGGTAGCTTATGGCAGTTTTTCACTTGCATATGAGTATCACTTGATGATTTTTCACCCTTTGGTTATATATAATCTTCTGCCCCTGATTCTGATCATATATTTCAAACAGTTTCCTATTCTGAGGAGGGAGTTTGAGTCTTCCACTCATGTCCCTTGGAAATAGGGCAAATCTGTACTCTTATAGGTGTTTTACCTAATGGGTGCTTATTTGTCCCAGACAGCCTGCAATCTGGATTTTTAATCTTTAGCAAGTGAAAATAAATTTATATCTAATAAAAGTTATATTTTAGGGAAATTGGTATAGGGGTTAATGCCTCTGGCATATGTCTTCACTTTAAATTATTTATGACCCTTGCCGAGCTTCTAAGCCATTTTTTCTGATCAGTTGTTGTAAATTAGATAATAATCAAACCACATTATATTAGTAAGTGTAGTGGCCCAGAAGGCCCTGCAGAACACTCACGATACACTTGTCCTTTTTCACCTGTCTGGATACCATCCTTGGATCCAGAAGGTGCCGTCTGTAGGAGAGACCCTGTGTCTGCCCTTCTGCTCTAGTCATAGAGCTCAATTCTGATGTCAGCTGGCCTCCCACTGGCTGACAGTCAGGTTTAATCTTACTGGTTCAAGCCCAAGGGTGGGAAGCAAACATAGAGGTTCCTATGTAAGAGTGCGGCAGAGGGAGAGGTTATAAAAGGAAATGACGCCTTGCAGTTAGGCAGACTCAGCCAGGAGTGAGTGAGGAGAGGTTGTAGTTCCATAGTCATCGAGGAAGAGTATTCCAGCAGTTATCGTTTCCTAAGGTCGAGTGTGGTGATTAACCCACTCCCTTGGCATCTTACAGCAGAGAACACAGAAGATCCTCTCAGAGGTCCATCTTCATCTAAACCATGAGTTATAGCTACCTAGTAAAGCTCAAGCCCGGATTAGTATACAGCCACTTGTCTCTCTGTCTCAGCCAATCCTACAGTTAAATCCAACTCAATTAATCATCTGAATTCTATAGTTGGGAAAATTGTCTGTTAAAGGGGTTGTCCCGCGAAAGCAAGTGGGGTTATACACTTCTGTATGGCCATATTAATGCACTTTGTAATATACATCGTGCATTAAATATGAGCCATACAGAAGTTATTCACTTACCCACTCCGTAGCTGGCGTCCTCGTCTCCATGGCTCAGTCTAATTTCTGTGTCTTCTGGCTGCTTTAGACACGCTTGCGCTGTGCGGTCTTCTGCCTGGTGAATGGGGCTGCTCCGGCGCGCTCGTGCCGGAGAGCTGGTCTGCGCGTCATCATCATAGCTCCGCCTCCGTCACGTGGTGCCGATCAGCCAATTAGGTGGCTGTATCGGCAGTGGAACGCAAGGAAGGAGAAGACAATCCATGGTGCACCATGGGAGAAAACCGCCGTGCACCATTGGGAAAGGACCGGCGGCCATCTTTAAAAGAAGAAAAGAAGATGCTGCGCGAACGGGGATGCAGGTAAGTGATTTTTTTTTTTTAAATAACAAACGGGATTGATTTTAAAAGGGCAGAATGCGGGGGTAAGTAGAAAAAAAATTTGGATTTCGCCGCGGGACAACCCCTTTAAATCTAATCTTCAGTAATATGAGAGCGTTGAAGATAGAGTATTATCAAATCAATATTGCTCCATTCTTGAATATCTGTTATAAATACAGTTCCTAAGGATTGTAAAGTTAACCTCTTGCTGCAAAGTTCCAAAGTTAGTAAATCTGCTCACTCTCAGATTGCTAATCTAAACTGGACTGGTCTCCGTTATTTCTATGTCATCATTATTCGAACTAGAGTGTGGCGTCGCCGTGACAAGGTTTAGGCCTCCAGCCATACCTATAGTAAGTTCAATTGGGACGTTACATAATCAATGCAGAAATCCAGGGAATTTTTAAGAGTTCACTTATACTTTTTTTGCAACCAGAGGCATAACTTTAAGCTCCTGAACCCCAATGCAAAAGCTGTAACAGGGCCCCCAACTATAATGCTTTATTCATAGTACTGGGCTCCCTGTATGGAGAAGAGTGGCCTTATGGGCCCCCTAAGGCTCCTGGGCCGGGTTGCAACCGCATCCCCTATAGTTGCATCCCTGCTTGCAGCTGTATCATATCAGCAGATGATTTTACTGGATTTCCTCATTCAATAATTCACAAAGGTTATTCAATGATTCTGATGAAAGTCTGAGATCTTACCACCGCTCCTTGGTGTGGATCATAGAACCTCTGGAGAAGCTGAATAGAGGTGCTTTTCCCACATCCACTGCCGCCTACAAATGCCACCGTTTGTCCTCGGAGTATGGCAGCAGATAGCGATTTCAGCACAGGCACATCCGGGCGAGAGGGATAATTGAAGCAAACTTTTGATAAGCCCAAATTTCCGTCATAGTTTTCCTATTTGTAGAAAATATAAATTAATGTTAGAATCAACAAGCACATTATAAGGGTTAATAAATAGAGATGAGCGAGCACACGGAGGGGAGTGGGGGATAGCGAGGGGGAGAGTGAGAGAGATATCTCTCTCTCTACCCCCCGCTCACCCCCGCTGCCCCCCTGAATCTGCTCGGACCAGTATGCAGTTACTCGAGAAGAGCGATGCTCGCTCGAGTAACTGCCTTAAGCGAGCGTGCTCGCTTATCTCTATTAATAAACTGTCCCGACCCTTCCATACATACTGGCTGTCACTGACTTACCGGTTTCTCTCCCGCCGTGTTGTAGCTGTCAATAGACGGCTCGCTGTTGAATAAGCTAAACAGATGGGAAGCTGCAGATTTGGCTTTTGCATAATCTGGAGTGAAGGATAATATTTGGCCTATAATAATGGATCCGTACGCCAGGCAGCAAAACACACTGCAAAATATAGCAATTATTTTCATGAGAAGATAATCATTTTATTTAATCTCTAACCCCAAAAATAATTGCATTCATACATTTAAAAAAAATACATTATTTTAGCTAGTTGTATGTACTCTTATTATATTAGAATATAGATTTAGCTGTTAACATTATCTGATAATAGAAACATATTCACACCAACCTCAATGGTGATCATATATCTTTATGTATAGACAAAGACTATGATATTGATGTCCTATACTTAGGATAGATCATCAGTATAACATTGCGGGTCTGACACCCATGCCAATCAGCATTTCGAAGGGGCTGAGGGATGCGACCTCTTTAGTATATACCAAGCACCGCCTGGTATTGTAGCCAATCCCATTCACTTGAATGGGACTGAGCTGCAAAAAGGCCATGTGACTGATGAACCTGATGTTACAGGTCAAAGAAGAAGCCGTGATACAGCCTCTGTGAATTGCTGATTGGAGGAGGTGCTGTGAGTCAAACCCCCACCTATCTGAGATAACATATCCTATAGTAATTCATCAATATTTAAAGAGAGTCTGTCACCATAATTTTTGCACAGTAACACAATTTACTTTTACATGTGCGATGTCATGATGGACGCAGCAGTACCTTTATCTCCCTAAGGGCTCAGTCACACGGGTGCATCGGTGCCCAGGTGCGCCCGTGTGACTGAGCCCTCATAGCTTTTCCACTAAATAATGTCCCCTTCCTCGCTCAGTTACGTCTCCGGCTCCGTCTGCTGGAGATATCATGCATTCTCTCTTCCAAGTGTATAATGTATTACTAGGTTTATAAGATGGTGACAGACTCCCTTTAAGTCCCGGATAACATCTTTAATGTGCCTATTACAGTAAAGTATAAGAATATTAGATGCCACAAATAGGTATACTTATTATCTGTTGTACAAGTTTTCCAGTCTACAAAGTTGCAATTTTGGTGCATGCATCAAAATTTAAACTTTTTCCACTTTTACACCAGACCCCACCAATTTTGTAAAGTGGACACCACCTAGCATTTAGTGATGCAGCCATGTGCGGCCCTTCACATTTACTATAGTGTATGCCAGTGTAAGGGGTTAATTTAGTTGCTAAGCTATCAAAATACGAATAAATAGTTGAAATACACAATGTGCTTTGGTTAAGATAGTTTTCCCGGCCACCTGGTCCCTATCTAACTCCTCTGAAAATGTTCAAGGTTTTTCTGCTTATCTGTGGTACCTTCCCAGGACGTCCTGACTCCAAGTTTTCTCTTTGCAGTAGTTCATTAAGAAAGAATGTATTGTTGTAATAATATGCTGACGAGGAGATGCGCATGTCCGGCTGGACAGAGGTCCATGGTCTATATAATCTGATGTATTTGTTTGAATAAAGCAGAAGCCATATTGATCACACACTGTTTGTGTTGTCAGCGTGTCGTCTCTGACGAGTACTCGTTAATTGCTTATACCAATTTGGACCCAGGCAACATTAGCATTTGGTCTCCTTTGAAAAGTCCCCCTACAGTTACTTGGCGCCCAACGTGGGGCGGAATTTATTCTTTACCTGCAGCCGATATCTGACGACGCCAACTGCCAACACCACGGGACCAGGATCACGGGACCCCAGACTCCAAAAATCACCGGTGAAAGGTAGGCCCTTGTCTTGCCACTTTGATTCTGGGCTTCCCTGATTTTGGGCTCATCGTTGACAGAAGGTCAGTCGCTGCATGTATTTATAAGAATACTCCGCCATATTTTAACGTATGTGTTCATAAAACTGTAATAGACGGAAGAACTCATACCCTGTTGTTTTATGCCATGTTGCCTGAGGAAATTCTTGAAGTTTCCGTACTGATTGTTTGTATCACGTTGGCAATTATCTGTTTTTGTTGGCTTTGTTATAATATCACCAAAAGTTCCCTGAGAGGCGAAGTGGGGGCTCCCCTTAACCCCTTGAGTGGCGGGTTTCCTACCACCCTGTCGTGCCCACCAGGGCAGGTTTTTTAAAATGGTCTAATCATTGAATTTCAACTAATTTTGCAGTTGCGTCTCAAGAGCCATACATTTTTCATTTTTCCATTGACACAGCCATATAAGGGCTTGTTTTTTGCGGGACAAGTTGTGATTTTTTAAACAGGGGGGAGGAAAAAAAGAAATGGGGAAAAAAGAAAAATGGGGCCATGTCATTAAAGGGTTAAATAATGTATTAACTTCCTTCTCTGGGTCATTACGACGCATGGATACCACATGTGTGATTATATTTTTGATTTTTTACAAAGTAAAGGGAGAAAAGTGTTTTTATTATTTTTTTTATAATTTTTCTTCTTTTTTTTTTTTTCTTTTGTCCCTTTAGGGGACTTCCACAGCGACCCATCAGGACCCCCTGATCACATTCCAGGGGTCCGATGGTGACAGCCCTTTACATGCTGCAGTGACAGCCCTTTACATGCTGCAGTCACATAGACTGCAGCATGTAAAGGGTTAACACAGCAGAGATCGGAGGTTTTCTCCGATCTCTGCTGTAAGAGCTAGAACCTAGCTGTCCTCTGACAGCTAACAACCAGCTCTCCCTGCCACAGAGACCATCGGCTTGCTTCTGACAAGCCGATGGTCTCTATGGCAACCTGTAAACAAACCAGGAGGTTGCCGGCATGTCGGCAAAGTCTTCTGCTGGTTTTTCAAAGCCCTTGCACTGCTCTGTGTGTGTCTGTGCAGGCAGAGCACAGTGCCACAGCTTGTGGCATTGTGCTCTGCAGCTCCCATAGTGATACATAGCCCGGAAATCTTCCGGGCTATGTTGCTATGAGCAGTGGAGCTCGTCCCGGAAAATTTCTGGGCGTGCCACTCAAGCGGTTAACCCTCCGAAGCAATCGGTGTGATTGCTGGAAGACGCTGTAAAACTATTCCAGGACAAGGAAGACGGTGTGTCCTCCTATAAAGTACTGTGTGATATAGTGTCCTGTATACTTAGTGAAGAATAGTGAGCATATTAAGATAGGGGCAGGATGGTCTAAAACCTATTTTACCCCTATAGGAGTGAGGGGAAGGGGAGGATATCGGTAGGTAAGCCTATAAGATATCAGAGACGCCGGTTTAGAAAATAGAACAGACAATATGAGAAACGTTCAAGGCAAGGAGTATGCCTATATGGGAACATCTAGAGAAATAGCAAAGGTCAGACAAAGCAAGTTAGCCGTGGGGAGAGAATGTAGCGAATTGTTGAGAAAAGCAGGTGTTTTAGAATTTTGGGAGTCTTCAACTAGCAAGTTTGGGAAAGATTCAGAGATAGTTAAAGGTTGGATAAAAGTATGTTAGACAGATGGATTGAGGCAAGTGTAGATACGGCAGTTATCAGAGAAAGGGAATCCTTTATAGTTTGTGTTCCTTTGGGACATAAAGCAAGTTCATGCAGAATCTGTGGATAATTATGTGACAAATAACCAATATTGTTTGTCTTGTATGTCTTGGTGTTATGTAATCTAACCTTTGTTATATGTCTTAGTCTTCTATAAGAAAGAGCAAGAAAGTTATGCCCCACTCACATCGGGGGCTTTTAAGAATAACAAGAGTTAAAAATGCTGCGCTGTCAGAAGCGCTTAGCATGTTGTCTCTTTTATGTGTTTAACTATTCCGTCTGTGTTTGATAGTCTGTGCAGAGAAATATACCTCTTATAATTACTAATGGTTAATGTTGTTAAAGTCTGAATGTTCTGGCTGCTTTCCAAAAATCTGTTTCATAGAGAGATAAAATTCAAAGTCATAGAAGAAAGACAGACGTTGATAAAATAAGAGACTTGTAATGAATTACGTGAATTATACGGTTTTAAAAATAGAAAACATATAGGGATTTTAAGGTATATTTTTGCTTTTTGGGTAAATGTCAGTTCTGTGATTGGTTGAATGTCTGTATCACTGCTAAATACTGTTGGTACTGTACTGTCTTTGAGAGAATGTTCTGTAGGAGAAACACGCAAACGGCCATACCTGTACTTACACCTGCTGCCAAACTCCGCACCTTTCTGGGCCTTGTTTCATACTGCCGCCCATGGATCCACTCTGTTTCTTCTCTTATGCAACTACTCTATGACTGTCTTTCAATCATTCTTTTCTCTCTCTCACCCCTGAAGCTCATTTCTCACCCTTTTACACTTTATCATTTATTCTTTTCTGTACTGAATTTTCTGGCCATGTGACGACAGTATTGGCACCAAAGCACGGAGGACAACCACGGCCACTTGGATACTACTCCATGAGGCTGGATCCAGTGGCTCGAGGAGCTTCCTCATGTGTGTGTGCGGTGGCAGCGGTAAAGGCAATGGTTGACAAATCTTCGGAGTTGGTATTGAACTACCCCTAGTGGTCCTCACCCCCCCCATGACACCCGGAGCATATACACGCAAGTGCAACCCAAGCACTTATTTCTGGACCGTCAAATCCAGCTACAATGTGCTCTTGTCATTCTTTTCACTGTTGTTACTACCTTGAACCCGGCTAGTCTTCTTCCGATTAAGTACCCTAGTTCAAAGGGGGAGGGGAGGAGAAGACAGGTGATCTAAGTGTTGCAGGTCAGCTATTTTAAAATTTCTTTTTTTTTTACAAAGTTCTGATCTATTTGAAATAGAATACCAGCCTGATTGTCTAGCGGTAATCGGTGCAAGGGGTTTCAGGAGTGCCAATTCAGCTGGCAGAAACTGAACCGCTTGAGGTACTGTTTAAAGGGCCACGATGCCTCACGCGCTTCCTTGTGCTGGAAGGTCCTGAAAGCATATTGGGAACTGACGTGATGGGACCCTTGGGATGTTGTATCAAACTTCACCCGTCCGGTGAGGCTCGTATACACCCCGGGTCTGAAAGTCACCCGACCTTCTGTCGGATGGCAGCAGACCAAGCGACACCTCTCCCTGTCCTCACTCTTACGCACGCAGAGGAACAAGCTCTTAGCCCCCTTGGTCCGTCAGTACCCCCTGGCACATGTCCAGGAAGATGCAATTGCAGACACTGTCTCTTCTTTATGTTAACTTAAAGCCCTTAAGGAATGTGTCTTCCCAGCCAATACCCCTTTTGCTCCCCATTAACAGAAAGAGTTTAAAGGGCCAGCCAGACTGTCAGTATTTGTTTGCATTTATTTTCAGAGGAAAGCAGTACTGTTGGACAGTGCTGCCATAAGGGGCACAGAATAGCCCAAAACCAGTTCACCAGATGCATGAAGCTGGTATTAGACGCCTGGCCAATTCCCGAGGGCACCGCCCTCTTGTAATATGTTGATGACTTACTTTTGTGTGCTCCTGACCCAAATAGTTGCCTCAATGCATCACTAAGCCTTTTGTGTTTCCTCCATCAGAGTAGAATGGCTGCAAAGCTAGCAAAGACAAATTTCAGTTCTGCAAATCTCACGTAGTGTTCCTGGGCCACTGCCTAGGTCCAGGTACTAGACACCTGACGCCGGAACGCACGAAGGTAGTAAGTGACATGCAACTTCCCACCTCCCATGCTCAGTTGCGTACCTTTTTGGGACTGGACTCATATTGGCGGTCGTGGACACGCTCTGCCTCCATGACCATGCAGCCTCTGTACAACTGTTTGGGTTCACGGCCATTTGCCCTGACCCCGCAGGGAAAGTACAGAGAACCAGTGCACCCGCACTGGAGCTGCCAGACTATGACAAACCTTTCCAGATGTACGTCACTGAGATGGCGGGACGCGCCACCGCTGTACTGACACAAATGCATAGTGACAAAAAGCGACCTGTAGCATACTACAGTGCCCATCTTGACGCGGTGGCTAGAGGGTCTCTATCATGCGTCCGAGCGGTTCTAGCAGTCCAGGCACTACTGGACAAAAGTTCTGACGTTGTCCTAGATCACACCATGGTGATCTACAGCCCCCATGACATACATGGTATCCTGACTCAGGTAAGCCGTAGACATCTGTCTCTTGCCAGACAGATACAATGGAACTCTCAGTACATTCCTCCTCGAACATCTCAAGCCAAAGGTGCACCACCTTGAATCCAGCCACCTTACTTCCATTAGGTGATGTAGATTCAAATGGGGGAGGGGGGGAGTAAGTACAGGGGATCAGTTGTTTTACAACTCCCTGACTGACGAACAGGAGGCATTTGACATCGGAAACCAGCATGACTGTGCGGCCCTCATGGCCCAGGAAACGGCTGGGTTTGCGCATGTCACAGACAAGCCCCTGCAGAACCCCCAGTTTGAGCTGTTTGTGGATGGATCTAGATACCTAAATGACGAGGGAAGGTTTGTAACAGGTTTAACAGTGGTCACACAACAAGATGTCCTAAAAGCAGAATGCCCCCGCATGTCTCAGCACAAGAGGCGGAACTGAAGGCCCTCACTGAGGCGTGTAGAGTGGCAAAAGGCAAGACGGCAAACATTTACACTGACTCCCGGTATGCATTTGGCATAGCTCATGATTACGGCCCAACATGGAAGGCCAGACAGTTTTTTTTTACCTCAGTAGGACAGCCAATTAAGAATGGTGCAGCGGTGCAGAGTCTCACGAAGGCCCTACTTCTACCTGACAAAGTGGAAAGCTCACACCAATTCCTACACCAGAGAAACAAGAGGCAACGCCATCACAGGCCACACAGCAAAGGCAGTGGCCCTCAAGCCATGGAAGAAAAGAAGAAAAGAAGAATTTAACAATAACTTTGGACTTTGACTAAACTTTGGACTTTGATAAAAACTTTGGACTTTGATATAAACTTGGACTTTGATATGCTAAAGACTTTACAGTTACAAGCCAGCAAGGAAGAAAAAGACAAATGGACTAGATATGGGAGCAGCAGAAATGAGACGGCGTATGGCGAACAGTCAACAGCACTTGCCTACCACGGTCCTTGTGCCCCATGATGGCCCAGCTGATGCACGGAAAGACACACCTATCAAAGCAGCAATGATGTCGACGCTTGAACGAGGACGGGTGGCTCCTGGGTTTTCTGTAGCTGCTGCATCATCTGTCCAATTTTGCATGATCTTTGCCGTAAGCAACAGGGCAGAAGTAAATTTGCCACATAACACTTGCCTAGACCACTCTACCCATTTCAGGGATTGCAAATTGACTACACTCAGCTCCCACTTGCTGGGAAGTATGAATATGTGCTTGTTGTTGTTGATTTCTTTTCAGGTCGGAGACCTACCCTGTTACCAAAGTAAATAAGCAGGTAATCGCACAGGAGCTCATGAATGAGGTAATCTGCAGATATGGGGCACTGGAGGTGATTGACTCAAACAAAGGTACACATTTTACAGGTAAAGTGATGCGAGAGGTGATGTCAGCCCTTGGGGTGGAACAAGCGCTTCACACTCCATACCACCCGCAGAGTTTAGACAAAGTTAAAAGACTAAATGGTACGCTTAAGTTAAAAGAAGTGTTGTTTGGCTCTATGCCAAGATTGGGGCTGTATCATCCACAGGCCCTACAGCAGGGCTATGACATAGTAGCCGGATATGTAAAGCACCTGTGTGACCAACTAACAGTAACCCAGAATCTAGTCTTTTTCTCCCATTCCAGACCCAGACAACTTAAAGGAATCTCACTCCCTACAACCTGGAGACTGGGTGGTCGTAAAGAGGCGTGTCCGGAAATCCCTAGGGCCCAGATTCAAGGGGCCCTATCAGGTCCTGCTGACCACACCTACTTCGGTGAAAGTTGAAGGAACTGTTGCTTGTCTTGGGACTAATGGGACTTTTTCACGCCCTACTTTGCCCCCCCCCCATGAGAAGGAAAACTAAGGACATTTTGTTTATTGATGGACTTTTGGACTCCTGACTAAGGACATTTTGTTTATTGATGGACTTTTGGACTCCTCACTCCATACTTCGTCCTTATGAGAGGGTGCAAAATGACAATGCCCAGAACCACTTTGTTAGACACCACCAAATACTGGTAGATGGACTGAACACCTCACAGGTGAAAGACTGTTGGACTTGTACACACACCTGATGCCGCTAGTTTTCCTTTCTTGGCTGTTCCTGTTCTGTCGAAAGAACTGTTTGCATGGACAAATGAAAACTCAGAAACCAGAGATAGCTGGTGGGGTAACACATTTAGTTCTTTGAACCCTGCCAATTGGTTTTCTGGTTTAGGAGGTTGGTTCATGGGGATTCTACAAAGTATATTACAAATTGTGATGATTTTATTATGCATATATCTATATATATAAAATTGAATGTATGTCTGTATGCGTGCGTGCGTGCGTGTCTGTTTGTCCTTTATGCGCTACTACACCATTCATCCGATCGCCATGAAACTTTGGGAAGTTGTTGAGTACACTCCTGGGAAGATTATAGGCATAGTACAACTATCCTACGATAAATGGCGCGCGCGCGAGCGTCGTCGAAAGTTACCACCCCCCCACGTAGATCGAATAAGTAAGCCACCTGCTATTGTGATGTCATCACTGATGTCATCAACATCGGACGCCCTTGAACATGCCCCAGCATGTTCTATAAAGCTGCATTGTGATGTCATTAAGGCTCTATTATGACACGTACAGCTTGGAACCACTAGAGCACGCCAGCCAATTACCATTGGAGTTGGAAGTGGGTAAACAAGTACTAGGATATCTTCCTAAGAAGCCACAGCAGCCGGATAAATTGTATGTTCCACCCAACGGCTATTTTATTCAGCCTGCAAGGGGGAAGAGCAGCGGCCTACAAAATCTCATTCAGGTAGGTAGGTTCAGTTCTTGGAGGTTGGGGAATGCTTATGGGCAAGGCCCTATGTCTCATCCCAACTCGATTATTCAATTCTAAGCGCAAAAGAATTAGCGTCCAAATTTTATGTACGGAATTTAATTCTCTCACTTCCCAATGTCATAGAAACTTGAAATTTGGCACGAGCATTGATTATGTCATAAATAGGAAAAGTTAATGGGTCCCAACTCGATTATTCAATTCAAAGCGCCAAAGAATTAGCGTTCAAATTTTACGTACGGAATCTAATTCTCTCATTTCCTGATGTCATAGATAGATAGATAGATAGATAGATAGATAGATAGATAGATAGACTGTATGCAATAACCCTGATAGATAGATAGATTGATAGACTGTATGCAATGACACGTACAGCTTGAAACCATAAATACTAGAGCACGCCAGCCACAGCAGCCGGATAAATTGGATGTTCCACACAACGGCTATTTTATTCAGCCTGCAAGGGGGAAGCAGCGGCCTACAAAATCTCAGTGGTCGCTGCTGCCGTCATCTAGATATATAAAAACGAATGTATGTATGTATGTCTGTCTTCGCAGCAACGCGCGACGGGTACGCTAGTATAGCTATAAAAATAGTAATCTCATGTGTTAACAAATGTAGTGAAAAGGCTTTTGCTAAACTATTAACCCAGATGGACTTTGGGACCACCACATGACTCTAGGGAATCTGGAAGGAGCTGGCACCACTCGGGTGAAGTACCTAGCATGATGGTGGACCCTATGTCCAAATGGGGGAATATGTAAGGGGTTAATTTAGTTGCTAAGCTATCAAAATACGAATAATTAGTTGAAATACAAAATGTGCTTTGGTTAAGATAGTTTTCCCGGCCACCTGGTCCCTATCTAACTCCTATGAAAATGTTCAAGGTTTTTCTGCTTATCTGTGGTACCTTCCCAGGACGTCCTGACTCCAAGTTTTCTCTTTGCAGTAGTTCATTAAGAAAGAATGTATTGTTGTAATAATATGCTGACGAGGAGATGCGCATGTCCGGCTGGACAGAGGTCCATGGTCTATATAATCTGATGTATTTGTTTGAATAAAGCAGAAGCCATATTGATCACACACTGTTTGTGTTGTCAGCGTGTCTTCTCTGACGAGTACTCGTTAATTGCTTATACCAATTTGGACCCAGGCAACATTAGCATTTGGTCTCCTTTGAAAAGACCCCCTACAGTTACTTGGCGCCCAACGTGGGGCGGAATTTATTCTTTACCTGCAGCCGATCTGATCTGCTCACACTGAACGTTTTAGGGCCCATTTAGACGCAGCGATTCTCGCTCAAAAGTCGCTCAAAAGACATCTTTTGAGCAATAATCATTGTGTGCATTTACACTGCAAGATGATCGCTCAAAAGTCGCTCAAAAGTCGTAGTATACAGCGGAGTTCTCTAAACGGGGTATGCAGAAGACAAATGGGTCCGCTTGTCCTCTGTATACAGGTGCTGTGTTCATAGAGAGCTCAGCTGTATACCAGCTGATCGCTTTGAGCGGGGTATACAGAAGATAGCATGAGCGCTCTGGAGATACTCTGGCTGTGTTCTCCGAGGGGGATACCAGCTGAAAAAATAGTATCAGCGGTATCCCGCTGAGAACTCAGTGCGGAGCACTGACAAGGCTCATCGTTCTCTTTCAGCTTGCTGAAAGAATACGATGAATCACTCGTTAACGAAAACTGCATGATGTCCGTGCAGTTAGACCCAACGATTCTCACTCAAAAGACGGGTTTGAGCGATTTTTTTTTTTTTTGTGAGAATCGTTGGGTCTAAATGGGCCCTTAGGTATATTTGTCATTATACTCTTGGATTACTCCCAGAGTAATCTGTGAGATCATAGAGTGAATCATGTGACCTGCTGGAGTGTAGAGTGCTCCAGCAGATGCAATGATGAACAAGTTGAGTACCAGCAGCCATATAACACATCATGTGACCAGAAGTCTGAAGCAGATGAAACCTAGTTATTTTGAATTATTTATCCATCAGTAGCAACAAGCTGAACTTTAATGTTCACTTGTTCAGATAAAAACTCTGCAGTGAACCTACAAAATGCTATAACCTATACATGTTTCTATCATCAGTCTATACATGCTTCTAAATAATCATCAGACAGAGAATTAACTTCTGATTGGTACATTTGTGCTGCTTCTACACCCATCTCAATGTTGCACAACTGTCTGTCCAGGACAAATTGGATCACAGCTATTGCACTGGGTGCTGACATTTCGATGCTCTGCTTTCAACCCTACTTTTGGATGGAGCACAGCTAGCACACTCTGAGCATGCTCTGTGCAGTGTACTCCAGTAATGATGAGCATCCAGAGCATGTGTTCCAGAGATGCTCATGGCAATTACGAACTGGCAGAGCATGTTTTCTACACCCCAAGGATACTCGTAGCACAATGATGAATATGCCTTTTGTAAATTCTATACGATACAGCAGCAAAAGATAGGATTGGCCAGTTATCCTAATGATTTCTACTATAAACACATACAAATAATAATTCTTACAGAATTGTGTCCGCTGGTTTCATCCTTTCAACTTCTATCAAAAAAGCCCCGAAACGGTAGCAGGCAGCATAGGTGAAATGGATGAAGGATTGGCTGAATGCAAAACTGATGCCATACGTCTGAGCCTTGCGCTTAGCGTTCCTAAAATATATCAATTTAAAGACAATGTTAATAGAATAAGAGTCCAATAAATCCTGAACTTTAAGCTGACAAAATTAAATGTAACAATCTAATAATAATGTAAATATCTTCTGACTTGTAGGGTTTCTGTAAGCTGTCACTATACATTTCTTCAAACGTCTTCTCTCTAGTCAATGATGCCACTGTCCGAATGTTGTCCACTGCTTCAGTTGCGATCTATTAAATTTAGCAAGAACAGAAAAAGATTTATGCATGACAATATATTTCCGGTTAATGAAATAAGAAATTGTCTTCTATTTGCCATATTCATCAGTACGCTCTCAAAAACATTCGTGCACATCCATAAGTTAGTGCTCTGGGTTTTATATATCACAATATAAACTAAACGTATGTGGAAACATTAAAGGAGAATTCTTGGCAAAAAAAAAATTGATGACCTATCCTAAGGATAGGTCATCAATAGTTAAATGCCAGGGACCCACCACATAGGATCCCCGTCGATCACGTGATCACCCGGTTGGCTGTCAGTGCGGTGGGCTGGATGTGCATCATAGTAAACGGCACCAAAAGAGGCCTAGCTGACTTCATCAATAAGAGCTGAAATGGCTATTACACTTTCGTATCTGACCCCGGTGTTGGAGGCGGAAATGCAGAAAGTAATAACCAGCTTCTGTGGCTATTAATTTGAATGTTACTGAAGTCAGCTAGGGCACTTTTGCTGCTGCCTACTATGACACACATCCGGTCCATTGCACTGACCGTCGGGCAGGAGATCAGATGATCACTGGGGATCCCATGCGGCGGGCCTCCCGCAATTAACCATTGATGACCTATCTTAAGGATTTAACTAAGAACAATATGGTAGTAAAATGGATTTCCCATCACAGAATGCGATGGCAAATTGATAAGATATACTGTCACTTTCTGATACTGGGAGACCCAAGATACCGAGAATGAAGGAACCACAATGTTAAATTAGCCCTGCAGCTTCTTCAGAGATCTATTCCAGTCCACCAACTTGCTGTGCAAGGAATCGCAGCATTGTTAATTACTTGTGCACAGTGGATGTGTAGGAGCAACACTGTGCAGGAATTAACTATGAAAGGGCCACAGGGATGAAAGAGTTATACCCTATTCTTTTTTTGAATTAGTGAAGGTCCTTTCAGTTGCCCCCACCCTGTAATCAGGGTGATGGCATATCCTAGCGATCCCTTCCTGTGATGGAAAAACCCTTTTAAAGTATTTATCTTGAATCACTCTTTAAAGGGGTATTCCAGGACTTTGTTAACTTTGTTGTATAGATGACCATTGGGTCATCAAAAGGTGATAAGCAGAGACTAACAACTCAGTTCCCCGACGTTTAGCTGATTCTTGGCACCGCTGTCACCATGGTCAGGGGAGGAAGCAGAAAGAACTGACCGTAGCGCAGTTACCTGGGTTGGTATTGCAGCACACTCTGGCTGAATTCAATGGGTTCTGTGCCTACAATACCAACCCTTGCAGCAGCATTATGCCAGTGCTTTTTGCTTCCTCCACTGACCAAAGCAACAGCGGTACCAGAATCAGCTGTTTAGTGGGGATCTAAGCTGTGGTACATATTTGAAAAAAAACCCAAATATTTAAATAAACATGGAATAGTTGGTATTGAAATGTGCCTATGAGCATAGAAATATAAGAGTACTTAGAACTGTGAATAATAGGCATAGGGGACAGCAGGTAGTGAAATAATTAGGTAAATTGACGGAAGTATGATTTGAGTGCACCACATATCCTGAAATAACCAAGAGGGGTTAGAATGGCCTAATAGTGTTGGACGAGGCTAGAGAATCAGGAAGTAATAATAATAATCTTTATTTGTATAGCGCCAACTTATTCTGCAGGAAGTCATAGATATCCATGAGAGCTACTCTGTAAAGATACAAAATTTGCGCAAGGCACCCCAGATCAGATAAAAATGCGTGAAAGAATGGTCTGCAAGGGCAGCTGCCTCTTCAATGAGATGTAACTGGTCTACCTTCATCAACTAGTTATTCACAGAAGGACATTATAAAGTCTTCCAAAGAGGAGGAAATAGAAGTTTGGCATCGGCCAACAGAAACGATAATATAACATACAGTATATAAGTAAGTATTAGTCCTATATTGCAGTTTACATGCAGCATTCATTTTAATGTAGCCTGGAATAATTACCTTCCCAGCCTGTTGGAGCTGCTTTTTATCTCGATTAGCGAAGCCAGTTAGTGCTCTGGTCTCAAGAAGTCCAGTGACCACAAGAACAGGAGTCAGGGCTAGAACCAGCAATGTCATTTCCCATCCAAAAATTAAAGAGATAACGATTCCTACTCCCATTGTGGAAAAGCCTTGAGTGATCAGCCCAAGTCTGGAGCCAGTTGCCTGAATAAAATGGAATTCACAAACAAAAATTCTAAATGAAATTTAAATCCTATCTAGTAGGTTTATAACAATATTACTATTCTGTATTGGATAACCTCGTCTGGAACCATTATCCAAAGTATTTCATCCAATGAAAAGCATTTACTGATTTGTATAGACTTCAAAAAAAATCTGCTATGGGAATATCTACAATATTCCTATAAAAATACGTACTTGTATGTGTTATTGACTACATATGTCATCTTTACCGTGAGATGATCTCTGGGGGCTTCACATATATTTGAAAGGGGGGCATTACTATGCCCCACTAGAATGTTACAAGCTCTTTTTGGTTTAGACAAAACTACGTAGTTTCTTACACAAAGGCACAGCACTCTTACCAGTTACTGTAATTTTACATAGTATATAAGCATAATGGTTACAGTCTCTAGAGGAGGTACTATAAATGTGATGGTTTCTCTCACACTTGGTGGGAAAATACTCTTGAACAGGAGAAAAACTTCACATTCGATACAGTATAATGCCCATGACAAGTTATAGAAGTCGGTATGTACCCTACCACCTCTACTTTCTACCTTGCTGGCATAACCTCCTACCTGCCTGGCTGTAGCAGTGTTGTTATACAAGCATCAGAGTTCGTTAATTGGAACTGTTACTCGTTTGCAATAAAGTTGTGCTTTCTGGAGCATCTAATATGAGTCAGCATGGAATTTGTCCTACAGATGGATACAGCTGCACCAAGACTATTGTTAAAGTTCTCCCTGACTTTATCTGACAATTGGTAGGCCCTCATTTCACTGCTCCTGTCCTGCACTCCTAATAATATTGTTCCCACAGACAAGCTCCATCATATCACCACAAATCCTTCAAGGGTCAGGTTGCGCCCAAGAAGGCTGATGGCCCTTGATGGACCTAAAGAACCCCCTGCCACATAAGAAGCACTAGTAGTATAAGTGGCACAAGGTAGGTGGAAGGGCTTTTTATAGACTTTGCATTTGGACCCAGGAGCTTTAAAAGGTGCACCCTAAAAGTGTAATGGGTGTAACACTCATGGTCTTATCTAAATCTGGGTTTTGGTTTCCTTTGCTGCCAATTGCAAACTTTGATATGTATTTTGAATGCTTTATGGTAAAAAATAGTTTTTAGAACAGTCAATCATTTATAAAACTAAATTTCAAATTCATTGAATGGCCATGTCTACTTACAGTATGTATCTGAGAAGCATCTGTGGCAAGTCTGGTTGTTAAAGCTCCTGTGCTGTTTTTCTTGTCATCAAACCATGACATTTCCTTTAGAGTACAAAAAGACAACATATTGCATATCTAATAACCACATATAAACACAAGACTCACAACATTAGGTAGTATTCCTTCTCAAACTAACCTGACGCAGCATAGATTTAAATGCCATTTGTCTAAGCCGCATGGTAAGAACTTCCCCTGATCTTCCAAACATGAAACCCTAATAAAAAAAGTACATAATCTGTTATAACTACTGTATACAGGACAATAAATAGCATAAAACAGTATAAACAATGCCTTCAGTTGGCAACTATTATTTTATAGTCACATATCATATTAATTTGATATTATAGTGGGGTTCTATGCTCAGAACTCCCCACCATGAGATAGAATGAAGATCTGCTCTGTACTGGCAGCTCCTTCTCTGGTGGACCTGGTCTGTCCATGCATTCCATGGTCGGCCAATCATTACATATCAACGGCACCAGGGAAAATGTTTAGCTACTGTAGAGGTGGCTTTCCCTGGCGATAACAGCAGATCACAGGAAGTTGGAGAGACAATCTCTTTGAATCTGTGAATATAAAACTTTATAGATACAAAAATGTGTCTGAAAAGGACATTTTTTGTATACATAAATTAAGAGGTTTTCCAGGGAAAAACTATTCATGACCTCTCCTCGGGATAGGTCATCAATAGTTAATCAGCTAGGGTCCGCCGCTAGGGACCTCGGCTGAACAGCTGATTGGGTGCCCACTGTCAGTGCCGCTACCTCAGCTTGTAGTGATGCTTACAGTGGACACACGATCATCTGATAGGCTGGGGACCCAAGCTGATGACCTATTTTGGGGACAGGTCATGAGTAGTATTAGGCTGGAAAACCCTTTAATTTTGATGGACAGTGGGTGCCTATTTTCTTACGTTTAATTAAAACATCAAGGGCTCATACACAGGCCACTGTTGCTTGCATTGATCCTATATGGTGGAAGACAGAATCCCTTCATTATTCTTGATATTGATCCTGGAACAGGCCACAATTTTTCAACAATACCTTTATGTGACTCATAATGAAATCAGAGGCCGATGGAGCTACAGAACATACCAGTGATGCCGAACCCTATAGAGACCGAGTGCCCAAACTGCTACCCAAAACCCACTAATTTACTGCAAAGTGCCAGCATGTCAGGGGGCGGTGCTGATCACAACGTATGATTTTACCCCCGTCGTTCTAAAAAGGACAGGGCCGCTTTAAAATAGACAGCGTGCAGATTTTGACTGCTTTTTGGACGCAGCAGCCCGCAGTGTCACAATGACTCCTCCCCCCACAGTGGCCCCCAGTATCACAGTGACCCCCCCACACAGCGGCCTCCAGTATGTCAGTGACCCCGCCCCACAGTGGCCCCCAGTATCACAGTGACCCCCCACAGCAGCCATCAGTAATAATTGTGACCCCCCACAGCGGCTAGCAGTAATAATAGTGACACCCCACAGCGGCCCCCAGTAATAATAGTGACACCCCAAAGCGACCCGCAGTAATAATAGTGACATCCCACAGTGGCCCCCAGTAATAATAGTGATATCCTACAGCGGCCCAAAGTAATAATAGTCCCACCACACAGCGGCCCCCAGTAATAGTGCCACCCCACAACGGCCCCTAGTAGTAATTGTGACACCCCACAGTGGCCCCCAGTAATAATAGTGACACTCCACAGCGGCCCCCAGTAGTAAAAGTGACACCCCACAGTGGCCCCAGTTTAATAGTGACACCCCACAGTGGCCCCCCATTCACCCATGAGACCCACATACGTATCCCCTCCTCCTCATGGAAGCGCCGCTCCTCCTCTGCCTGGCGCGTGCTCCAACAGTGCTGATCGCAGGTGCACACTGACGTCAGTCTGCTGCCGGACGGCTCCTACTCCTACTCTCGCAGAACCAAGTAGGAGACATTGGGGGAGGGGGAAGGAGGATCCCGGCTGCACACTGACGTCACAGTGTGTGCCGGGATCAGTGCCGGTAGTAGCGCTGTTGAGTGAATGCCGGCAGGGAAGCAGTGGCCCCTGCCAGTATTCACTATTGTGGTGAGTGGCCGACGGCGACGTGTACCAGTATGGAGGGCTCTGCGTGCCGCATCTGGCATGCGTGCCATAGGTTCGCCAACACTGGAATATATCCATGCCAGGCTACTACGCTCATCTGTTATATAGCCTAATGCATGGGCCTGAAGCTTAAAATATACATATAATCTATACATAGATTTTAGAGTTGACTAACCTGTAGAAAAAGTGAAAAGAAAGAAACCAAGGCGATAACAGCAAATACAATAGAATAAATATCCATTTCACGTCGTATAGTCTCATCTTCATTAATTGTAAAAACCTATGAAAAAAGAAACAGTTATATTAAAATGATATATAGTCATGATAGATACTGAAATTCTAGTTACAACTAATTTAGGGCTCATTCACATCAGTGTCAGTGCTGCCTTATTTTATCCTGTAAAATGTTGGAAACCAAATGGACTTAATTAAAGTCAGAAAACAGAAAGCACCAATGTGAATGCAGCCTAAGGGCTCATTCAGACAAGTGATGTTCTGCACCTACATACGTCCGTGCAAAACAGCTCATCTATCAGAACCATTGGTTTCCTATGGTATTATCATATGTCTGTTTTTTACAGGCGTGCAAACGCGCGCATCTGCAAAACATAGGACATGCGTGCACCATAGGTCCATGCTGCGTTTAAATATTCCCGCGGGAAGTCCCCTCATCACTGAACACGTAACAGCACTGTCACAGTGTTCAGTGACAAGGGGACTCCTGGCGCGGAGTAAAGAACACCTTGCCACAGTTGTCACAGTTGTAACAGCTATGGCAGAGTCACGCAAAGCTCTGCTATTGATTTCAATGGAGATGCCTCTGCCGGAACCCCCTCGGTGATTTTGCAGGGTAAGGGCTTTAAATATAAGCTCTTCCCTGAAAATCATCCCTAGCTGTAGTAAAAAATAAAAATATATATATACTCACCTGTCTGCCGCTGCCGAGGCTCATGCGCGTCTAGCCGCTTGGTCGCAGACACTGTAATTAAGTTCTTTCAGCAGGCAGAGATTTAAAATCCCTGCCTACTGAAAGGGCTGCATCTGATTGGATGAGCACTCAGCCAATCACAGGCAGCACTCAGCCATTCGTTGAATGACCGATAAGCGCTGCCTGTGATGGGTCACAGCCCTCAGCCAATCACAGGCAGCGCTCTGCCATTTATTGAATTCACTGTGACCCATCACAGGGAGCGCTCAGCTGTCGTTCAATGAATGGCTGAGCGCTGCCTGTGATTGGCTGAAAGTACTTCATTACAGTGCCGGGATGACAAGTGTCTAGATGTGCCTGAGCCCTGACAGCGGTGGAGAGGTGAGTATACATATATTTTTTTACACATGCTAGGGATGATTTTCAGGGAAGAGCTTATATTTAAAGCCCTTCCTTGAAAGTCACTGCAGGGGTTGCCGGCAGGCCAATGCTGCATAGAGCTTCGTTGACAACTGTTTTGACATGTGAGTGTGAACGAGGCCTAATTTATGAATTCTGCAATTTTTGCTCAGTAATTTGTTCATTAACTAAATAATTGTTAGAAATAATAATTCAGAAATATAGCATAAAGCCAAGGGCATACATACCATGAGGACAGACCATGTAGCTGCTATGGGGCACACGGAGAGAGGGGGCACAGTGATATTTGGTTGCATCCCCTTTTCTACTGGATGGCTAGAACTAATATAGGACTTTCCTCTCTTAGGGTGGCTTCACACGAGCATGTTTTTGTGCGTACATAGGTGCGTACATAAATGCGCACCCCTGTACGTGCAAAACCACTCGTGAATGCAGGTCCGTGCATTGTTTTCGATGGAGCCGTGGCTGCTGCCGGCGGCTCCATTGAAAACGATGGTCTGCCGGCACCCATGCATTGTTTTTCACGGAAGGGCTTTACATATAAACCCTTCACTGAAAAACAAAAATTTTAGTGTAAAAAAACCCCAAAAAACGTACCCTCTGCCGCTGCCGTCTCCCCCGCGGGGATGAAGAACACAGCTGCCGAATGAATGACGGACGAAAGCTGCCTGTGATTGGCTGAGCACCTCATTTAAATCCCCAGCTGCTGATAGATCGGCACTACAGAGCAGGGGGCAGCAGGAGAAGACGTGGCTGAGCCCCGGCAGCTGAAGCAAGGTGAGTATGTATTTTTTTTGTTTTTTACAGCACTTTTACTGGATTTTCAGGGAAGGGCTTATATTTAAAGCCCTTCCCTGAAATCCATTGACGGGGTGCCAGCTGCGGTAGAGAATTGAAGAATTCCTCTGCTGCTTCTCTCACAGATGTGACAGATGCAGCAGCAGGGAATTCTTTTTACTAGCGGGGATGAAGGAAACATTTGCCGCATGCGGCAGATGTGTTCTTCATCCCTGCGGAGGACACGGCAGCGGGGGAGGGTAGGTTTATTTTTTTTTACACTAAAATTTTTGTTTTTCAGGGAAGAGCTTATATGTAAAGCCTTTCCCTGAAAAACAATGCAGGGGTGCCGGCAGACCATTATTTTCAATGGAGCCGCTGGCAGCAGATGCGGCTCTATTGAAAACAATGCATGCATTCACTATGGTGCACACATGTCCTATCTTTGCAGGTACACGCCTGTAAAGCATGGACATGTGCACACACCATAGGGAATGCATTGGGGCCAATAGACGGGTGTTTTTGTGCGTGCGTATGCACACAAAAAAAAAACACGCTCGCCTGAAGCCACCCTTAGGGTGGCTTCACACAAGTGTGTTTTTGTGCTTACATAGGTGCGTACATAGGTGCGCACCTATGTTCGTGCAAAAATACGCATGTATGAAGGTCCGTGCATTGCCATCAATGGAGCCGCGGCTGCTGCCGGCAGCTCCATGGAAGGCAATGGTCTGCCGGCACCCCTGAATTGGACTTCCCTGAAAAACAAGAATTTTAGTGTAAAAAAAAAAAAAATACTTACCTGTCCACCGCTGCCAGGTGAGGGCTGCCTCTGATTGGCTGAGCGCAGGGACCAATCAGAGGCAGCTCTCAGCTGTCATTCAATAGGTGAGAGCTGCCTCTGATTGGTCACAGTGCTCAGCCAATCAGAGGCAGCCCATTCAGCAGGTGAGGATTTTAAATCCCCGCCTGCAAAATACTCCTCAGAGCAGTGCAGGAGAAGAGCTGGCTGGACGCGGCTGAGCCCTGGCAGCTGAAGAATGGTGAGTATTTTGTCTTTCTATTTTTATTACCCTTTTTTTTGGTTTTTCAGGGAAGAGCTAATATTTAAAGCCCTTCCCTCAAAAACAATTACAGGATGCCGGCAGGTGGATCCCCTAGCGCAGCTGTCATCTGTGACAGCTGTGTTAGGGAATTCTTTATTCCATGCAGGGATAAAGAATTCCTTTGCTGCATCTGTCACAGATGTGGCAGGTGCAGCAGGGAATTATTTTTCCTCGCGGGGATAAAGGAAACGTATGCCACATGCGGCAGATGTGTTCTGCATCCCTGCGGGGACACGGCAGAGGCAGACGGGTAAGTATTTTTTTTAACACTAAAATTCTTGTTTTTCAGGGAGGATCTTATATGTAAAGCCCTTCCCTGAAAAACAATTCAGGGGTGCCAGCCGACCATTGCCTTCAATTGAGCAGTAGCCTCATCTCCATTGAAGACAATGCAGGTATTTCCTATGGGGCACGCATGTCCTATCTTTACAGGCACGCACCTGTAAAACACAGACATGTGAACACACCATAGGGAATGCATTGGTTCTAATAGAAGCGTGTTTTTGTGCACGCGTATGCACGCACAAAAACACGCTTGTGTGAAGCCACCCTAAAAGAACCACATTGCTCAAAAATAAAGGGGTTGGGAATTATCCTAAGGGTCATGGAAAGAGAGTGGAGAGGAAAGCAAACATCAGACCCTTCTTTCACCTTCAGGCCTTAGTCAGACGGGCGTTTTTAGCCGCGATTTGCGCATGCGCATGCGTCCGGCGATTTTATAAAACCATTGCTTTGCAATGGTATCGGACACATGAGCGCTTTTTATGCGCTCGTGCGATAAATTATAGAACAAAATCGCAGATCGCACCTATCTGCGATCTGCGATTCCTGTTCTCTTCTGTATATGTGCTCAATGGGGCCGGTGGCAGCAGCGCCGACCCCATTGAGAACATATAGAAGACAAATCATTCTTCTCTGCCACAGCTGTAACAGCTGTGGCAGAGAAGAACGATGTTTGCCCATTGAATTCAATGGAGCGGCAATACAGCCGCTCCATTGAAAGCAATGGGCTGCCGGCGTGCGCGGGGGGGGAATTGTCGGGAAGGGGTTAAATATATAAGCCCTTCCCTGCAATTCATCCTAAAATGTGTTAAAATAAAAAAAAATTGTATACTCACCTTTCCGCTGCAGCCGGAGTCCAGCCGCGGCCGCTGTCAGTTCTCCTGAACTGCTTCTCGGCACTATTCAGCCGGCGGGGCTTTAAAATCCCCGCCTGCTGAATGATCTGCCACTGATTGGTCACAGCCCTGACCAATCAGAGGCCGGTTTCACTCACACACCCATTCATGAATTCATGAATGGGTGAGTGACTGCTGCCTCTCAGCGCTGAGCCAATCAGGGGCAGGTCTGACTCACATCCATTCATGAATTCATGAATGGGTGTGAGTGAGGCATGCCTCTGATTGGCTCAGCGCTGAGCCAATCAGGGGGCAGGTCTGACTCACACCCCCTTCACACCCACTGCAGGACGGCCGCGCGGAGCTCCGGCTGCTGGGAGAAGGTGAGTATACAATTTTTTTTTTATTTTAACACATTTTAGGATGAATTGCAGGGAAGGGCTTATATATTTAAGCCCTTACCAACAATTCATCCCGGGCTCGCCCGCAGCGCATTGCTTTAAATGGAGGCGGCTCTATTGCCGTCTCCATTGAATGCAATGCGCTGGACAGCTCCGGCCTGTTTCTAATGAAACGCGGCTAGGAGCAGATTTTCGGGCGATTTGCGGGCGACTTGCGCGCACCGGTCACGCGATTTGCGGATGCGCATCCGTCATGCGATCCGCAAATTGCGCGAAAAAACTCCCGTCTGACTAAGGCCTCATAAGGGACCCATTTTTATCTTTACTATCAGGTCCCCACATTCCTGTGTATGCCACTGTATAAGGCTTTGGCTTTTGCAGTGATTTATCGAAAAAATGTGTCAAAAATATCACATTTGAATAAAATCTTAACATTAGTTTGCATAAGCAGATTTCTGCTAGGAGGTATCATTTTCCTGATAGATTTAAATGAAGTTGTAATCTATGCCTATAATATACTTACAGCTATAACTTTAGCAAATATGATACAGAAAGCTGGGTGAACTGCTCCATTGAGCGCTGCAGCAAGAGTTCCAATCAACATGTACGGCCACTCTGATTTATTCAGACTTAATATCTTGAAGAATGAAATGTTTGGAAGTTTTTCCTAGAGCGAAGAAGAAAAAACAGTTACTGTTTATGTTAAAAGCTAATTATTCACCAAATCGGCCAGATTGTTAATGACTGTTACCTCTTCTGCATCTACTGTCCTAAACTGCACTAGTATTATCTCACAGCTATGATATAGTATCTAAATAAATGAACAAATAATTTCACACATCAATTACCAATAAAGAGTGTATTGTGTGCGATACATTCTGATATCCTCCATTAGGTAAAAAGAAAAACGTTTGATCTCCATACGGTACAAAACTTTTTTTTTTAGGATAGATTTGTCCTCAATGCACTAGTTCAACTGTAATTTTATTACTCCAATGCATCGAAAATAAAAACATGAAGCATCTTTTCAGGTAATCTTGATCAAAACTATCTTCTACTATTTTATGTATATAGCTGCTATGCGGATCTATGTATCTCCATAGTTGCAAATGACAATCAAACCCTGTGCATCCTGATCCTGCAGTCATGTTTAATTGCGTTCTGTCAGTTCCCTATATCTACTGCCTGTCGGTCAGCAATGAGGGGGTAGAAGCAGTGGAGGGGGTAGAAGCAGTGGAGTAACACATGATAGCAGGATCAGACTACACGCAACTTGTTTGTAGTCTGTAACCATGGAGAGGCATAGGTCTGCATAGAAAATATCCAATCAGTTTTTAAAGTTGATTCATATTTTAACCTGATTGGAATTCCTTTTTACAATGCCAAAATTGTAACAGGTTCATCATCTACCATGATGTATAATTTATATTATTGGTATTTTCTAATGTGTTAAAGGTACATTTGAGCCCAGGTGGGACTGTTAGATCTAGGATTTTCAGCACGGAGTTTGGGGAAAGTTTTGGTTATAGTTATGTAGCAGAACAAATAAAAACCTGCTGTGCTATCAGTACATTCATCAGCTACAGCCCATTCTATCTCTTTACTAGAGATGAGCGAGCGTACTCGTCCGAGGTTGATGCTCGTTCGAGTATTAGGGTGTTCGAGATGCTCGTTACTCGAGACGAGCACCACGCGATGTTCGAGTTACTTTCACTTTCATCTCTGAGACATTTGCACGCTTTTCTGGCCAATAGAAAGACATGGAAGGCATTACAAGTTCCTCCTGTGATGTTCCAGCCCTATACCACCCCCCTGCTGTGAGTGGCTGGGGAGATCAGGTGTCACCTGAGTATTTAAATCTGCTCCGTCCGCGGCTCGCCACAGATGCATTCTGACATAGATCAGGGAAAGTGCTGCTGATGCTGCTGCTATAGGGAGAGTGTTAGGTGTTATTTTAGGCTTCAAGAACCCCAACGGTCCGTCTTAGGGCCACATCTGACCGTACAGTACTGTTGAGGCTGCTTTTAGCAGTGTTGCACAATTTTTTTTTTTTGGTATATCGGGCGTGCAGAGCATTGCGTCCTCAGTCTGCAGTAATTTTACATAGTATAGGGCCAGTACTGGTGAGGCAGGGACAGTGGGAAAGGTGAAAGAGATATACAGGCTATATAGGCAGTGGGCTTTTTCAAACAAATTGGGGAAAAATACTATATTTGGGCTGCCAGTGACCGTCTTCAGTGTACTGCGTGTCTGCTGGGGGTAGTAGTCCTAATTAATACGCAGCTAAGCGTTACAGCAGGCTTGCGCAAAATTGTTCCCTGGCTCTGCTGTCTCCGTTACATTACCGCCGTCATAGCGCCAGAGGGAAACAGTATACATAATATACGCTGCCTACAGTATCTGTCTGCTGTATCAGCTCAGCATTTAAAAAAATAGAAGCAAAATACTTAAGGCCTACTAGTGGCCTTTGGCCACTTGACTGCTTCTGCGCTGTGAATTCCACTAGCTGAGTCATACGCACCTACGTCTCACTACAGGCATGCGCAAAATTGTTTCCTGGCTCTGCGTTGCCCGTTACATCACCGCCGTCATCCCGCCAGAGGGAAACAGTATACATAATATACGCTGCCTACAGTATCTGTCTGCTGTATCAGCTCAGCATTTAAAAAAATAGAAGCGAAATACTTAAGGCCTACTAGTGGCCTTTGGACACTTGACTGCTTCTGTGCTGTGAATTCCACTAGCTCAGTCATACGCACCTACGTCTCACTACAGGCTTGCGCAAAATTCTTTCCTGGCTCTGCTGTGCGTTCCGTAAGCGAAGTCAGCCTCCAACCACAGGCCAATAAGCGGCACATTTAATTACAGCGTTCTGTTTCTGCTCTACTCATAATACACCATGCTGAGGGGTAGGGGTAGGCCTAGAGGACGTGGACGCAGGCGAGGACGCGGAGGCCCAAGTCAGGGTGTGGGCACAGGCCGAGCTCCTGGTCCAGGTGTATCGCAGCCGACTGCTGCGGGATTAGGAGAGAGGCAAGTTTCTGGGGTCCCCAGATTCATCTCACAATTAATGGGTCCACGCGGTAGACCTTTATTAGAAAATGAGCAGTGTGAGCAGGTCCTGTCGTGGATGGCAGAAAGTGCATCCAGCAATCTATCGACCACCCAGACTTCTACGCCGTCCACTGCTGCAACTCTGAATCCTCTGGCTGCTGCTCCTCCTTCCTCCCAGCCTCCTCACTCCATTACAATGACACATTCTGAGGAGCAGGCAGACTCCCAGGAACTGTTCTCGGGCCCCTGCCCAGAATGGGCAGCAATGGTTCCGAATCCTCTCCCACTGGAGGAGTTTGTCGTGACCGATGCCCAACCTTTGGAAAGTTCCCGGGGTCCGGGGGATGAGGCTGGGGACTTCCGCAACTGTCTCAAGAGCTTTCAGTGGGTGAGGAGGACGATGACGATGAGACACAGTTGTCTATCACTCAGGTAGTAGTAATTTCAGTAAGTCCGAGGGAGGAGCGCACAGAGGATTCGGAGGAAGAGCAGCTGGACGATGAGGTGACTGACCCCACCTGGTTTGCTAAGCCTACTGAGGACAGGTCTTCAGAGGGGGAGGCAAGTGCAGCAGCAGGGCAGGTTGGAATAGGCAGTGTTGTGGCCAGGGGTAGAGGCAGGGCCAGACCAAATAATCCACCAAATGTTTCCCAAAGCGCCCCCTCGCGCCATGCCACCCTGCAGAGGCCGAGGTGCTCAAAGGTGTGGCAGTTTTTCACTGAGAGTGCAGACGACCGACGAACTGTGGTGTGCAAGGTTTGTCACGCCAAGATCAGCCGTGGAGCCACCACCAACAGCCTCACCACCACCAGCATGCGCAGACATATGATGGCCAAGCACCCCACAAGGTGGGACGAAGGCCGTTCACCGCCTCCGGTTTGCACCGCTGCCTCTCCCCCTGTGCCCCAACCTGCCACTGAGATCCAACCCCGCTCTGAGGACACAGGCACTACCGTCTCCTGGCCTGCACCCACACCCTCACCTCCGCTGTCCTCGGCCCCATCCAGCAATGTCTCTCAGCGCAGCGCCCAGCTGTCGCTAGCGCAACTGTTTGAGCGCAAGCGCAAGTACGCCGCCACGTACCCGCATGCTCAAGCGTTAAATGTGCACATAGCCAAATTTATCAGCCTGGAGATGCTGCCGTATAGGCTTGTGGAAACGGAGGCTTTCAAAAACATGATGGCGGCCCCTCGCTACTAGGTTCCCAGTCGCCACTACTTTTCCCGATGTGCCGTCCCAGCCCTGCACGACCACGTCTCCCGCAACATTGTACGCGCCCTCACCAACGCGGTTACTGCCAAGGTCCACTTAACAACAGACACGTGGACAAGCACAGGCGGGCAGGGCCACTATATCTCCCTGACGGCACATTGGGTGAATTTAGTGGAGGCTGGGACCGAGTCAGAGCCTGGGACCGCTCACGTCCTACCCACCCCCAGAATTGCGGGCCCCAGCTCGTTGCTGGTATCTGCGGTGGTGTATGCTTCCTCCACTACACCACCATCCTCCTCCTCCTCCTACGCAACCTCTGTCTCGCAATCAAGATGTGTCAGCAGCAGCACGTCGCCAGCAGTCGGTGTCGCGCGGCGTGGCAGCACAGTGGTGGGCAAGCGACAGCAGGCCGTGCTGAAACTACTCAGCTTAGGAGAGAAGAGGCACACGGCCCACGAACTGCTGCAGGGTCTGACAGAGCAGACCGACCGCTGGCTTTCGCCGCTGAGCCTCCCACCGGGCATGGTCGTGTGTGACAACGGCCGTAACCTGGTGGCGGCTCTGCAGCTCAGCAGCCTCACGCACGTGCCATGCCTAGCCCATGTCTTTAATCTGGTGGTTCAGAGCTTTCTGAAAAGCTACCCACGCTTGTCAGACCTGCTCGGAAAGGTGCGCCGGCTCTGCGCACATTTCCGCAAGTCCAAGACGGACGCTGCCACCCTGCGCACCCTGCAACATCGGTTTAATCTGCCGGTGCACCGAGTGCTGTGCGACGTGCCCACACGGTGGAACTCTACACTCCACATGTTGGCCAGGCTCCATGAGCAGCGTAGAGCTATAGTGGAATACCAACTCCAACATGGGCCGCGTAGTGGGAGTCAGCCTCCTAATTCTTTACAGAAGAGTGGGCCTGGTTGGCAGACATCTGCCAGGTCCTTGGAAACTTTGAGGAGTCTACCCAGATGGTGAGCGGCGATGCTGCAATCATTAGCGTCACCATTCCTCTGCTATGCCTCTTGAGAAGTTTCCTGCAAAGCATAAAGGCAGACGCTTTGCGCTCGGAAAAGGAGGCGGGGGAAGACAGTATGTCGCTGGATAGTCAGAGCACCCTCATGTCTATATCTCAGCGAGTTGAAGAGGAGGAGGAGGAGGGGGAGGAGCATGAGGAGGAGGGGGAAGAGACAGCTTGGCCCACTGCTGAGGGTACCCATGCTGCTTGCCTGTCATCCTTTCAGCGTGTATGGCCTGAGGAGGAGGAGGAGGAGGATCCTGAAAATGATCTTCCTAGTGAGGACAGCCATGTGTTCCGTACAGGTACCCTGGCACACATGGCTGACTTCATGTTAGGATGCCTTTCTCGTGACCCTCGTGTTACACGCATTCTGGCCACTACGGATTACTGGGTGTACACACTGCTCGACCCACGGTATAAGGAGAACCTTTCCACTCTCATACCCAAAGAGGAAAGGGGTTCGAGAGTGATGCTATACCACAGGACCCTGGTGGACAAACTGATGGTAAAATTCCCATCCGACAGCGCTAGTGGCAGAAGGCTCAGTTCCGAGGGCCAGGTAGCAGGGGAGGCGCGGAGATCAGGCAGCATGTACAGCACAGGCAGGGGAACACTCTCTAAGGCCTTTGACAGCTTTATGGCTCCCCAGCAAGACTTTGTCACAGCTCCCCAGTCAAGGCTGAGTCGGCGGGAGCACTGTAAAAGGATGGTGAGGGAGTACGTAGCCGATCGCACGACCGTCCTCCGTGACGCCTCTGCCCCCTACAACTACTGGGTGTCGAAGCTGGACACGTGGCCTGAACTCGCTCTGTATGCCCTGGAGGTGCTTGCTTGTCCTGCGGCTAGCGTCTTGTCAGAGAGGGTGTTTAGTGCGGCTGGGGGAATCATCACTGATAAGCGTACCCACCTGTCAACTGACAGTGCCGACAGGCTTACAATCATAAAGATGAATAAAGCCTGGATTTCCCCAGACTTCTTTTCTCCCCCAGCGGACAGCAGCGATACCTAAACAATACGTAGGCTGCACCCACGGATGGAAGCATCGTTCTCTATCACCATAAAAAACGGGGACCTTTTAGCTTCATCAATCTGTGTATTATATTCATCCTCCTCTATGACTGGGGCATGCAGACACCTTGACAGAATGAATAGTGTGTGGCACATGGGTTCCCCATTGCTATGCCCACGTGTGCAGCTCCTGATAGAGGTGGCACAGGAATGGATTTCTCATTGCTTCTGTACAGCATTGTGGGCTATCGCCCCGCCCCTTTTAAAGAGGGTCGCTGCCTGGCCGTGCCAACCCGCTGCAGTGTGTGCCTGCGGTTCCTCTTATAAATTGACATGAGGATGGTGTGGCTATGAGGCCAGCATGTGGCATGAGGGCAGCTGAAGGCTGCGCAGTGACACTTTGGTGTGCGCTGTGGACACTGGGTCGTGCGGGGGGGGGGGGGAGGGGGTTGGGCAGCATGTAACCCAGGAGAAGTGGCAGCGGAATGTCATGCAGGCAGTGATTGTGCTTTGTTGGAGGTAGTGTGGTGCTTTGCGAAGGTATGCCTTGCTAATGAGGGTTTTTCAGAAGTAAAAATTGTTGGGAGGGGGTGGGGCCCACTCTTGCCGCTATTGTGGCTTAATAGTGGGACCTTGGAACTTGAGATGCAGCCCAACATGTAGCCCCTCCCCTGCCCTATCCGTTTCTGTGTTGTTCCCATCACTTTCTTGAATTTCCCAGATTTTCACAAATGAAAACCTTAGCGAGCATCGGCGATATACAAAAATGCTCGGGTCGCCCATTGACTTCAATGGGGTTCGTTACTCGAAACGAACCCTCGAGCATCGCGAAAAGTTCGTCTCGAGTAACGAGCACCCGAGCATTTTGGTGCTCGCTCATCTCTACTCTTTACCTCTTTGGTTTCCTCCTCTTTGTCTTCTTCATCGTCTTTTTCCGACATAGAAAATTTTCCATTAGACAAGTTAGAATATAATCTCTGTACTAGAGGTGGTTTACCCGGCGTCGCTTGGTCATTTTCTTCAGTTTCTGTGTCTTCTGCTAGTTTTATAGTCTAAAAGAAAAAACAAGATTAAGGGCACAAGATTATTTTGTAAGGTTCATTCTACAGCATGACCCGACCCATGAGAAATGGGAAAAGTTATACTAATTCCATATAGTTTTATTGCTGCATTTACAATATGAAATATGAAGTTTTTCATGACAGATGGATTATATTTTTATATTCTTTTATTTACTTCTTTAGTATTTTATAAATCACTTAGGTTTTTATGTCTTTACAAGTAAGGCACCACTCGTACTTCATTTTTCCTTTCGTGCTCGGCTTCCATTCCTGTGTTTTGTCTGAATGTCTAAAAACAGGATTTAGAGGAAACCCTAGGGCAGAACCATAGTCTAAATTTAAGCAGCCTTTCATTTGTTTATTGCAGTTGACCATATTATTCTCTCTGGCACAAATTCTGGTAATGCATAGAAAGACGCTCAAAAGGAGACCTTATTTGAGTCTAGGGTTCCGTCTGGATACTCTTTCTGGGGATTTAGATGTAGCCCCAAGACAAAATTTGGGGATAGAGGAAAATATGAAGTGTTAATAGCCCCTAAGGACTCTTTTAAATGGGATGACCTGTCAGGCACAGATGCCCAACAGGTCATCCCAGAGATAATTGCTCCTTTGCTTTTACACAGGAATGAGCATTGCTAGTGAATGGAATTGGGAATCATTCCAGCCCGCCCGCCTCCATTTACTGTAAACAGGCAGTCATTTGTAAGTAAACAACTGCCTGTTTCCACGGACCGATCCGTCGTTCTGCTTTTTGAATGCAGAAACT
The DNA here is from genome assembly GCF_035609145.1 of Eleutherodactylus coqui. NCBI lineage: Eukaryota > Metazoa > Chordata > Amphibia > Anura > Eleutherodactylidae > Eleutherodactylus > Eleutherodactylus coqui. Next base: position 68,951,543 of record NC_089848.1, on the reverse strand, counting down.
GAACGATGAACAAGAAGTGTATTAAATCTTGTTTGTCGTTCAGTCGGGGAATACATTTACACTCAACAAATTATCAGTCCATGTAGAAGGGCTCTAAGAATGAATTGCGAAGGAGAACATGCCTAAATGGAGTATACCACTGGTTAATTATGGGTTGTTTCATAGATCCTATGAGAGAACTTAGATTAGTGTAGATTAATGATAATAAAACACTATGGAGCTTTGTGTGGCACAGAGTGTTAAAGTAGAGAATGCAGTCCTAAGCTCTCGCTCACGGCCTGAAGGTTGCGAGCTCAATCTCTGCATGGTTCAGGTAGCCAGCTCAAGGTCGACTCAGCCTTCCATTCTTCCGAAGTCGGTAAAATGAATACCCCAAAAATAATAAAAAATTACCTCAAAGCTGCGGAAAAAGTTGGCGCTATTCAAATAACAAGTCTCTTTCCCCCCTCCACTGTGAAATCATTGTCACCATTCATTAGTTTACAACTGATAGAGTAGATAAAAGCATGCACACTTGACCAAAAACCACAGGGTGTCAACTGATTATAAGATGCAAAATGAACTTTAGAAATATATCTTTAACTATCCTTGTAATTTCAGTGTATTAGATCAGTGATGTCCAGCTGATAACTCCTGTGTATGTGATATGTGGATCCCAGGGGAAATTCATATGACTTAGGCCGCCTGCAGACGAGCGGGTCGGATCCGGCAGCGAGAATTCTCGCCGCGCGATCCGACCCGAGCGCCTGCAAGGACGAGCGCGTACTCACCCGCGCCTGGCGGCCCCGGCTCTTTCATGTGCCGGCTGCCGCGCAGCCGGCGCATGCGCAGACCGGAGCCGGCGGCCAGGTGAGTGCGTGCCCCGCAGAAAATTAGGACATGCCGCGGTTTGTTTGCCGCGAGAGATTTCGCGCGGCCAAACCGCGGCCGTCTGCATAGGAGTGCGTATTTTAATGCACTCCTATGCAAACTTTGAGCGGCGGAAATCCCGCGGCGGGATTTCCGCTCGTGTGCAGGCGGCCATAGCCGTCTTTCTTAGGAAAGGGATCAGGCATGAGTGTTCTGCTCAACCATAAAGAACAGAAGAACTTCTCTGTTATGGGGTATCTTTGCTATCCTAAAAAATGTGTTATGTGAGCGGTATGTTTTTGAATTGACTTTTTATATGAGATAATCAAGAACAGATCCCAGAAGATATTTTGGAAAGTTGTTTTTTTCTCCTGTCAAATCCAGACCTGTATTTTGCAATGTAAAATATGAAGAGAAACAATCTGGTACAAATGCAGCCATTTAAAAATGACCTACATATGGGTATGTGTATCCCTTGACCCAAGAAGTGAGTAAATGATATGTTAAATGGAATCAAAGGGCTATTGAGGCCTTTACAAAGTGTTTGGTTTATGAACAATAGATGCCAAGATAAGATTGTAAGGGAAACATGTTTAGACAGAAAATTGTACTCAACATGTCAGATTTACTATTGCGAATTTGAAGGTTTCTGGTGCAAATTGCACAAAAGTGTCTAACATACTTTGCATCACATTTCTGATGTGTTTCAGATACTTTTGGACACTTTTTTCGACATGTCTGACAAAGGTGCATGGCTTTGTGGAAAATGGTGTGTGGCCTAAATGAGCCAAAAATTGCACCAAATTTTTCTTGCACTTTTTGTTGTAAATTACACCAAGTTACAGACTATATCAGGTTAGACCAGACAGTATAAAAATGTAACAGATTTATTGTTCAGTAAAGTCCCTGTGGTACAACTTGTGCATTTAAAGATGGTCTTGTCTAAGCTTGCACTGTCTAAGTATTAGGCTGCATTTGTCAATCTGCCTCAATGATTTTTTATTGTAATACAGTAAACATACCTGCGCTGTTGCAAGTGAATAATATATTCCCTTTTTCTCCATTAATTCAGAATGTGTTCCTTGCTCAGCTACAGCACCTTTCTCCACCACAACAATCAAATCTGCGGTCCACACAGTGCTCAGGCGGTGAGCGATAACAATTGTAGTGCGTCCTTCAGTGGCCTGAAAACAGGGTGTTATATTCTTATCAGATGATATACTGTAAACTGATGCAATAACTGTAGAAGACATTTAGGAGAACCTTATGACCTTTGGATATATTATCAGATAACAGAAGAACGTATATACCTTGTCTAGAGCAGCTTGTACGATAGACTCACTGCCAGTGTCCAGAGCAGAGGTGGCCTCGTCTAGAAGAAGTATTTTAGGATTTCGTACCAGAGCTCTGGCTATGGCTATTCTTTGTTTCTGGCCACCACTCAACTGAGCTCCTCTTTCTCCAACAAGGGTTTCAAATTTCTAAAAAAACAAGATGAAATCATTAAAAGTACGAGATGACCTTATCACGCATGCTTAGCATTTTAGTAAAGAATTATACGTCAAGCTTACTAGGAGCTTATATTGTAATATCTTTCAGTACTGGTTTGTGTTTGAAATATTTAGAGTTAGCAAGAATAAAATTCAGAAAGTCTTTGAGCAAATGACAGAGATAAGGGCCCATTTACATCTATGAGAATCAGCAGACTAGCATTCCAATCTACAGGATTCCTTCTGTGAGGATATATATATATTGCCATATGTTTTTTATGCTTTATACCTATATGCAAGTTCTATTCAATTCCAAATGAGAAAAAACTTATATGTCGCCTTACATCAGATATGCCAAGAGGCCTTGCCAGGCGAAGACAAAATGTGTCTTGAACAAAATGTATCTTAAAATGTACAGCAATGAAGAATCGGACGAAGGCCGCGTGTACTTGGCCGTTTTCCCAGAAGCAAGATATCAAGATGTTCCACTATGTACATAATTTTCACTGTCTTAGGCCGGAAATCCGGACTTCCCATATATGGTTATGAGCCCATCACCCCTTGCTGGTGATGGGACAAAGGGTATAAGATCTCATGTAATCTGTAATAAAGCACGGCGGCAGCAGAGCCATGTCCCCGTGTGAGGAACGATACCAGACCTCCGTGTGGTGTTTTCTTCTTATCGCCGGCAGCGGGGCAAGTGGGGTGGGCCCGATTGGTGCTGTACTTAGAAATATTACCCTGACAAATGGCGCAACCAACTGGGGCGACAAAGCCAGAGCCTACAACGCATTCCACCCGGATCCACGCCACGGAAAAGCCATCCTGCTGCAAACCGAGCCTGATCAACTCAGAACTCCAGGTAAGACCAGCATATATTTATGTTGTGTTTTACGCTGAGAGTCTTGCAGCAGGACTGACTATCTGTGGTTGGTGACCGGACAGGTTGGGTTAAGAGTTCTACACGGTAACTCGTGTGGGCTCCGGGTTTGCCGTCATGGACCACTGACCGTGATATGCACACCAATAGGTCACCCAGAAACTAGTCTGTAGTTTATTTGTACTTTGAAGTCCATGGTGTTTTAACGATAGTGAAGGTTGTTTGTTATATTTAGTCTCACAAGAGAAGGGACCCTCGGTTGTTTTTCCAGTATATAAGGGACTAACAATTTGAAAATTAAGAAGGATGCATGCTGAGAGGGATGCATTTTGTGAGACAAGTTTCATAAGAGAAGGGACCCTCGGTTGTTTTGCCATATATATATATCCCAGGCTGACGATTTGAATTAAGAGGGATGCATTTTGTGAGACAGGCTTCATAGAAAAAGGGACTCTCGGTTGTTTTGCCTTATATATGGGGCTAACGATTTGATTTCAGAGAGATGCATTTTATGGGGCTGGTTCCATAAGGAGAAGGGACCCTCGGTTGTTTTGCCGGTATATAAGGGGCTGACAATTTGAAAATTAAGAGGGATGCATTCTATGGAGCGTGTTATTTTTATTGTTGTTGTTGTTCTAATATTCGTAAGACCTTATTAAAGAAGACAGAGCCCCTCAAGGGCTGCCGCCGTGTGGATGAATTTGTAGAATGTAAGAAAACTTATGAAAATGTGTGACATCGACCTGCACGGTAGATTACAAAAAATGGTGTCTGGGAGGGAGGTCTTTAGGACCAAGAGGCGCCTTGAAAGACCAAGGTTTGCTAGAAGCAGAGAGACAGTCAGAGTAAGTTAAGTATGTACACATTATTTGTTTAAGAAAGTATCCGTAAGTGAAATGTTGAAAAGTACAGTAAGTGATCAAGAGGGCGTCAGGAGAGTGTCTATTAAAGGTTATATTGACAGCTAGGTAGGGAGAAAGTGCTGAAGGAACAAGCAAGTCGAGAAGAAAGTTACAATGCATGTGATTTGTTGGCAAAAAGAAAAGGTGTATAATACAAGATAGATAATAGATATGAATATATATGTGTGTATATATGTATATACTGTATGTGCAAATAGTTAACTGAGCTTGCTTTTAGGGGAGAAGGGTTTGTTGACATGTAGCTGCGAGCTTGTGTTTAGTTTTCAAGGTCGGAAGATAACAGCGAGAGAGAATGAAGTGCTGACCCTGGAGAATGTCTCTGCTTGCTTAAAATGAATTGAAATGAATTTAATTAATTATAGTCTTAGTAGACAGGAAATATAGCAATTTCTAAGGTATATTCTTACTTATACAGGGGTTGAAAATAAATGTTGCAAGGTCCCAGCATATGTGTTAGTTATGAGTTCAAATGCAGGCAATAGTTTAAGCTAAAACAATTCAGTCTGTGTTTCATATTCGTAGAGAGATAACAGTTTGTTTTACAAAGGTGGGGGCTTTCAGACTTCACTTTTTGTTCAGGGTCAAATACAGAGAAAGAGAGACAAGGGGGGCTGAAAAATACCCACAGATTCTAAAATACTTCAGCGTTTAATACAGCATATAATAGCTTCAGTAAATAAGAAAGATAGAATGTCTCAGTCACTCAGCAAACTTTTTCACATAATTTGTCAAAGATAGCGCTCATTCACAATCTCATCTCAATAGAATCATGTACTTTATAACATTATAGCACTCACCTCGGTGTTTTTCAGCTGATGTATGTATGTTTGTCAAACTTTTTTTGTCTGTGCATCTGTATGTACTGGGACACCTTCAATGGGGGGTGACGGAGCAGACTTGAGAGCATGGATGGATGAGAGTTAGTGACCCGTGTTCGGGCTGTGTGGAATGTGTGATGCAGGTAATGACTGGGGATAAAAGTCCTCCCCATGCATGGGACTTTGCTTGGTTGAGATGTGGACGTGTAGACTGTTACGCTGAAATTAAGTTGGGAAGAAAGACGCACGGAGCCAATATCGAAGGGGTGGAGCTAGATGATGTAATAGTACGTAATGTTTCATCCTTCTTGTCCAAGGGAGGGGTGAGGAGTTTGAGCAGCTAGTAAAAGTTTTTGTTTTGTTTTTTCTCCTGTCTCAAATTTTGATAAGACATTGCAGGCAGGAACAGACTAATAATGAATTCACTTAAAGGAATATCACATTTCCAATATTAGTAGAAGTTTGTAGATTATTCTGCCCTGATGTAACTCATGTTTCTGTTATAGGTGCTAACATCTTACAGGCCTTATCTGCATCCATCAAATCTTTTTACAATGTTGTACTACCTTAAACCGGGTACTATTGTTCCAATTGAGTACCCTGGTTTAAAGGGGGGGAGGAGAAGGCATAGGTGATCTAGGTATTGCAAGTCAGCCATTTTTAAATTCAGCCATTTTTAAAATTTTTGCAAGCCATTTTTAAATTTTTTTGCAACAAGGTTCTGATCTTTTTCAAATAGAATATCAGCCTGATTGTCTAGCAGTGATGCAACAAGAAAATTTAGGTTTTAAAAAAGTTACTGAAAGCCCTTGTTAATAATGCATATTTTGAGTTGTTTTTTATAGATGGTACCAGGGTGATTGACGACTCCACACTGGATATGCAATGGTTACACAACAAGATGTCCTAAAAGCAGAATGCCTCCGCATGTCGCAGTACAAGAAGCGGAACTGAAAGCCCTCACTGAGGCGTGTAGAGTGGTGGAAGGTGAGACGGCAAACATTTACACTGACTCCCGGTATGCATCTGGCATAGCTCATGATTACGGCCCAACATGGAAGGCCAGACAGTTTTTTACCACAGCAGGACAGCCAATTAAGAATGATGCAGCAGTCTCATGGAGACCCTATTTCTACCTGACAAGGTGGAAAGCTCACACCAATTCCTACACCAGAGAAGCGAGAGGCAACGCCATCACAGACCACACAGCAAAAGCAGCGGCCCTTAAGCCATGGAAGAAAGAAGAAAAGAAGAATTTGACAATAACTTTGGACTTTGACTAAACCTTGGACTTTGATATGAATTTGGACTTTGATAAAAACTTGGACTTTGATAATGACTTTACAGTTACAAGCCAGCAAGGAAGAAAAAGACAAATGGACTAAAAAGGGACGGCGTATGGTGAACAGTCAACAGCACTTGCCCACCACGGTCCCTGTGCCTCATGATGGCCCAGCTGACGCACCAAAAGACGCACCTCTCAAAGCAGCAATGATGACGACGCTTGAACAAGGACGGGTGGCTCCTGGGTTTTCTGTAGCTGCTGCATCATTTGTCCAATTTTGCATGATCTTTGCCGTAAAGCAACAGGGCAGAAGTAAAATTTGCCACATCACACTTGCCTAGACCACTCTACCCATTTCAGGGATTGCAAATTGGCTACACTCAGCTCCCCCTTGTTGGGAAGCATGAATATGTGCTTGTTGTTGTTGATGTTTTTCAGGTTGGAGACCTACTCTGTTACCAAAGTAAATAAGCAGGTAACCGCACAGAAGCTCATGAATGAGGTAATCTGCAGATATGGGGTACCGGAAGTGATTGAGCCAAACAAAGGTACACACTTCACAGGTGAAATAATGCAACACATCATGTCTGTTTTGGGTATATTCCAGGTTTTTCACACACCCTACCATCCGCGGAGTAGGGGGAAAGTAGATACAAAAGGCAATGAAGAAAATGGGCAAATCTTGAATTGAGTGTCTTCTATTAGTTTTTTTCTCCAGGAGGGTACATGCCACAGTGGCCGAGTTTTGGGAATGATTTTCTTGTTAATTTTGTCATAGGCCTCTCCAAGGAATTGTTAGTAATCCATTCTGCAGTCTCTGCTTTTCTCCCAGGTCCTACAGATGAGTGTCACAATCTGAAACCAGGTGACAGGGTCTATGTGAAAAAGTTTGAGAGAAACCCTGTTTGAATGTCCTTACCAGATGTTGTTCACCACCCCAACTGCAGTCAAGCTCGAAGGAAAGCCCACTTGGATCCACACTTCGCACTGAAAGAACTAATGATCCTGCATATCCTTTACATGCTATAATTTGGTACAATTTCTCTAACACACACCTTTGACTACTGTACACTAGCCCCCTGTTACAGAACAAATTAATACAATCAATAAGACTACACTGAGGGTGAGAATCCAACACTGCATCGTGCTAAGAGAGAAGTTGACGCTCCAGGTGGTAACTTTTATCCACATGTATACATAGATGTAATAGGAGTGTCAAGGGGGGTGCCAGATGAATTTAATTCTAGAGATCATGTCTAAGCAGGTTTTGAGTCCTTATTTGCTATTGTCACTGTTAATAATAAAGTAAATTGGATGAATTATATCTATTACAATCAGCAGAGGTTTGTAAACTACACCAGAGATGCTTTACAAGGGTTAACTGACCAGTTAGGGCCCACTGCATCCATGGCGTTCCAAAATAGAGTGGCCATGGATATGATTTTAGCAGAAAGAGGTGGGGTATGTAATTTCCTGTATGTGTATTATCCCTTTGATAAAAGAGTATGAGTAAGGGACTGGATAATGTGACACCAACATTTCCCTTGTTTGAAAAAGATGAAGAGCCAGTTCCGATAATGCCAACCAGCTACGTTACCAGAAGAATGGAGAAATGTACTAGTATTGCGCCGCCCCGGTCTCATAAGATGGACTGTCAGTGGACTTCCCATTTGCCTAGGGAAAGTGCAGAAGACCTTAGGTTCCGGCGAGGGCACACCCTGTGGGGTGTTAACTCGTACAGATAGAGGGTATGGATGCCCGGAAATAAGCCCAGGGAATCCATGGCCTCCTTCTGAGGTGAGGTAGGGATCCCTCCCTTTTAGGAGTAGGGACTTACGGGCAGTGGAGAAACCCTGACGCAAGGGAGAGACGACCGAGGAAGAGTGCAAGGTCTGATGCTTGATCTCCATATTAAGTTTTTTAGGGGGGTTTGTGAGGATATATATATATATATTGCCATATGTTTTTTATGCTTTATACCTATATGCAAGTTCTATTCAATTCCAAATGAGAAAAAACTTATATGTCGCCTTACATCAGATATGCCAAGAGGCCTTGCCAGGCGAAGACAAAATGTGTCTTGAACAAAATGTATCTTAAAATGTACAGCAATGAAGAATCGGACGAAGGCCGCGTGTACTTGGCCGTTTTCCCAGAAGCAAGATATCAAGATGTTCCACTATGTACATAATTTTCACTGTCTTAGGCCGGAAATCCGGACTTCCCATATATGGTTATGAGCCCATCACCCCTTGCTGGTGATGGGACAAAGGGTATAAGATCTCATGTAATCTGTAATAAAGCACGGCGGCAGCAGAGCCATGTCCCCGTGTGAGGAACGATACCAGACCTCCGTGTGGTGTTTTCTTCTTATCGCCGGCAGCGGGGCAAGTGGGGTGGGCCCGATTGGTGCTGTACTTAGAAATATTACCCTGACACTTCAAGTAGGGATTAATAGATAATATGTAGGTGGGTAGAACTGTAAAAGGTGGGACTTACCTGGTGTGGAGCACCTGTTCAATGACAGGCGTCCACACCGTCAGTCCAGAGAGGCTTAATAAAGTATCCAGAAGATCAGGATCCCTTGTCCTTAGAGAAAGCGTCTGGAGGAGAGCCCACAAGTAGAAGGACCTCGGTCAAGAACACAGCAGGCAAAGTAGAAAAGAACACTGTGCTCCTATGCACTTAGAACAATGTGAACAATACAGGTCTAGTGATGGGTATAACTTACTTAGTTGAGGAGCCCTATGTTTATACAAGACTCCTCTCAATCCAGGAACATCCTTAGTAAGCCAAAGGGAGTCCTGGGAGATTTCAATTTTAACTGGTTTACTGGTAGGAAAACAAACATATGCAGACAGAGGCCATAATAGAGGAAAAAAACCAATGGAGCGCAACGCATTTCGGAGCAAAACATGCTCCTTTTTGAAGCACAAATCAGTCTGGTGGTCTAGATTGCTGGTAATGCTCGCATTTTCCTACCAATAAACCAGTTAAAATTGAAGTCTCCCAGGACTCCATTGGGCTTACTAAGGATGTTCCTAGATTGAGAGGAATCCTGTATAAGTATAGAGCTCCTCAACGAAGTATGTTGTACCCATGACTAGACTTATATCGTTCACATTATCCTAAGTGCATAGTAGCGTAGGGTTCTTTTCTACTTTGTCTACTTCATTTACATCTATGTCGTAGGCTCAATTCAGAGCACAAAATTCCAGACAAAACAGTGCAGCATGCTGAGCTACTTTTTCCTCTAATATGCCAGCTGGAAAACCGGAATTTAGATCAGTGATCGCGAAACTTTTAGAGACCATTTATTTACTGCAAAGTGCCAACACGTGAGGGTGCGGGGCTTATCACAACATATGATTATACCCCTGTTGTTGTAAAAAGGGCAGGGCTGCTTCAAAATAGACAGCGTGCAGATTTTGACTGCTTTTTGGACATGAAAATACTGCAGAATGACCTCAGCGGAAATTACTGGGGAAAGTTCTGCAGCATTTCCGCATCCAAAAAGCAGTCAAAATCAGCACCCTGTCTAATTTTTACAACAGCCCTGCCTATTTCTGCCACATGTAAACATACCCCCAGCAATAATAGTGACCCCCCTCAGTGGCCCCAGCGATAATAGTGACCCCCCCCCAATAATAGCCCTGCCTATTTTTGCCACATGTAAACATACCCTGGCAATAATAGTGACATCCCACAGCGGCCCCTAGAATAATAGTGACCCCCCTAGCGATAATAGTGCCCCCCCACAGTGGCCTCCAGTGTCACAGTGACTCCTCACCCCCTCAGCGGCCCCCACTATCACAGTGACACCCCACAGCGGCCCCCAGTAATAATAGTTTTCAGCATGGACTCTTTGCCTGGTCAGATGGCTTGATAAAGGCCGATGTGTGACCGAAACGTTGCCTGAATTGGCTACATGGATCAATAAAGTTCTTTCTTTTTTTTGAATAACTGATTGCACTCATATATGCTGCCACACATACATATTCCCAGTAATAATAGTGACACACCATAGTGGCCCCCAGTAATAATAGTGACACGCCATAGTGGCCCCCAGTAATAATAGTGACATCCCACAGCAGCCCCCAGTAATAGTGCCACCCCACAGCGACCCCCAGTAGTAATAGTGACACCCCACAGCAGCCCCCAGTAGTAATGGTGACACCCCACAGCGACCCCCAGTAATAATGGTGACACCCCACAGCGGCCCCCAGTAATAATAGTGATACCCCACAGCAGCCCCCAGTAATAATAGTGACACCCCACAGCGGCCCCCCCACATTCCCCCACGAGACCCACACACTTACTCCCTCATCCTCATGGAAGCCCGGCTCCTCCTCTTCCCGGCGCGCTCCAGCAGTGCTGATCACAGGTGCACACTGACATCAGTGTGCTGTTGGACACCTCCTCCCCCTGCTCTCGCGGAACCAAGTAGGATACATTGGGGGAGGAGGATCCTGGTTGCACACTGATATCAGAGTGTGCACCGCGATCAGTGCCGGTAGTAGCGATGCTGAGTGAATGCCGGCAGGGGAGCTGTGGCCCCTGCTGGTATTCACTATCGTGGTGAGTGGCCGACGGCGACGCGTGCCAGTAGGGAGGGCTCTGCGTGCCACCTCTGGCACGGGTGCCGTAGGCTTGCCACCACTGATCTAGTTGGCCTGAATTATAGTCAATGGGGTCCATTCAGCATTATTTGAGTCTGGCATGTGCTGGATCCGGCAGGTTTTGTATTTTCATTGTTCAGCTCTGAGAACAGAGCCAAACAACAGAAATAGATGAGAACTGTAAGGCACAGATGTGATTGGGGCCATACTTCTGTTATTTATTGCACTAGGATTTGGATAGTAAGGTCCTATGCTAAATTAAATCCTTAGAATGAGTGCAAGAAAACTGTTTATACTTGATGCTTCTGTAGCACTACAACAGTGGACACAAAGCATTACATGGTTTCTCGGTTAAATCTATCTAAAAAAACTTTTTTTTTTAAACTAATTTGGACCAAACTAAATGTTTTGCCCTAATTTGTCGAACCAGCTAAACTAACTCTTTGAAAGGTTAACTTATTGCTAATTTTCAGTAAATGCAGACTTTGATCATTCTTTCCTTGAGACCTTCATATCATCTTTTGTAACAGAAATGAGTAAGTAGAGCCACACAAACTGTGTATACTTACATCAGGCAGTGCCGTAATGAAGTCATAGGCATTGGCGTCCTTCGCCGCTTGCTCTATTTCTTCATCTGTCACATCTAATCTCCCATATTTGATATTGTTCTTAATGGTTGTTGCAAACAGGACGGGCTCTTGGCTGACCACACCAATCATTTCTCTGTAGTGTCTAATATTCAAAGATCTTATATCATGCTCATCAACCATTATATAAAACAAAAGACCAAAAGATGACTCAAACCTCAATGGAAGGCAAATCAAATTTGGGAAGTTTCCATTTAGAAAAAAAATGAAATCTACTTACCGATCCCTCTTGTGGATCATACATTCTCTGTAGGAGCTGCACTGTGGTGCTTTTACCGCATCCACTTTGCCCAACCAATGCCACCGTCTGTCCAGGTTTAACCTTTAGATTAAGTCCTTTTAAAACCTTTCAGTTAAACACAAAAGAGTCCATTGTGTATGTCCGTCCACAAATACAAAATTACACATAATTTTAAAATAAAAGCACAAAATGTAATGTAATAAAGCATACTATAGCAAAGAAATAACATAAAATTTACCTGAACCTTTGGCCTTGAAGGATAACAAAAATGCACATTTTTAAATTCAATATGTCCTTTTATGTTATCAGGCTTGTACCCTTCTGTCGAATAACTGTTAATCGCAGATGACTGTGGGGTCGGGAAAGAAAACATAAAGACAAAAATTAATATTTGTAAATAATAAAAAGTAAAATGTAATTGTCCACACAAAAGCATTTGGTGAAGAATGAACAGTCATAAATCATCTCCTCCGCTACTGGTAAAGGTTTTCTGGTGTTATCTAAATAAAGCTTAATCACTATGAAAATGAAAAAGTAAATAACTTTCTAAGCAGGGGCGTAGCTAAAGGCTCATGGCCCGGGTGCAAAAGTTTATCTTGGGGCTCCCCAACTTAACCCCTTAATGCAGAGGCGTAACTTGAAGCTTCTGGGCCCCAATGCAAAACCTGTAACAGGGTCCCCAACTATAACGCTTTACTCATAGTACTAGGCTCCCTATATGGAGAAGAGAGGCCTTATTGGCCCCCTAAGGCTCCTGGGCCCGGGTGCAACTGCATCCCCTATAAATACGCCAGTGTTTCTAAGGGCTCATTCACATCAGCCTCTTTCATTTCCGTTCTGTTGTTTCAACAGAAGAGCAACAGAATGGGGGAAAAAGTTTGACTTCCCATTGATTTCAGTGGGATTTCCTGAGCTTCAGTTGTCTTCATTCAGTTCCGTTTCATCTGTTTTCTGTGTTTTTATTTATTTTTTAATGGAAAAAATAATGCAAACTGTAGTGATTTTCTCATAAAAAATTACGGAAAGTTAATTAAAAGGACCCTTTTTTTTTACATTAATGTCAATGGATAACGGGGCTGAACAGAAAGGTTTCTGTTTGGCTTCGTTTTTATTGCCTGTTTAAAGCCGGCTTCACACGGGCGATAAGATCACGTGAGATTTGTGCATTTTGAGATGCATAAATATGAACCATATTCTTTTGAATGGGTTCATACACATGAGAGGTGTTTTCATGCATGGCACCGTGATGCAATGCTATGAGGGAAGAAAATAGCAGCATGCTCTATCTGGTTCTGTGATCTCGCATCGCAGCCCCTTTATTTTTAATTAGGCAGGTGGCAGCAGCGCGGGCCACATTGAAAGCAATGGGAGAAACTCCACGATCCTTTGCCGTGGCTGAGACAGCCACGGCAGAGGATCCCTTCATCCCCCAAGTGATAAAAGGCTGTTTTCACATGAAAACGCCTAGCATCCCTGGGAATTTCACATAGTGGGGAGCGCGATATGGGGGCGGGATTCATGGCCCCACATCTCGGTCACCCATGTAAGGTTAGCCTTACTGATTATTTTTAAATGAGCATGCACAAAAGAGAAGAAAGACAAAAGAAAACAAAATGGGTCCATTAAAAACAAGTAAACAAAATGAAACAAACTGATAGAATTATTTTTGTGATAAATCTGTCTACTGGATTAGTTTAAAAAACAGAAACTGTTTCTGTTGGGTCTCATTTTAAATTAGTTTTGCTATTAGTTTCCTTAAAAAAACTGAACAGTTAAAAATGGAAAGCAAAATGCTGATGTGAAAAATATTATTTAATATATTTATAGTAAATCTAAATCTATATTTTTTTTAAATTATTCATAACTTCAAGAAATTAGTTTGCTGTGAATGAATGTGAGTATCATTGTTTACATTCACACATAGCAAAACTTGGGCAAAGCTCACATGGTGAGACAGTAAAACACTTACTAGCAGCTACAGCAGCATCTCTGTGTCTCTCTGCCTGTCTCTCTGGCAATTAGTGTGAATTTTTTAAAATTTAGAAAACATGTAGTCTTTTGCAGTGCAGCCCTGATAAGACAGGTCTTGATATAGCAAAAGTTTTTTTTCCAAAAAAGTATATTCAATGCTTTACCTGGTTAATAGTATAAAATATTTGATAAGCAGCGCCTCTTGCCACTGAGAAAGCTTCAAGATGAGAAGCAGCTTGACCAATGCAATAACTGCTAACGACAATGCAGAATAAGACCTGAAAGGAGAGACATTAATGTAAGATAGACTTTATAAATCATTTAATCACAGACCTTTTATAGAATGATCACAAATAAAGGTATCATGGTTATACAAAGCTACAGAAAACCTCTTTTAATATTCATTTTGTAAACTCACCGCAAGAACATCTCCAATGGTATATCCATTTCCTCCCAATATTAAGACTGATCCATACCAAAATCCAAGTGCATAAGAGCCATAAATAAAACCGTACATAACACCAGCAGCCAACTGGGAGGTAATGGCCTTTTTTATTCCAATTTTTTTGGCCTCTACCAAATTATTTGTATATCTAAAAATATGAGAACACATTATTTAAGTACTGCATTACTTTAATCTGAAAAGCCATTATATGAGTCCATATATGACATATGTACCTTTGTATTTCTTTTTCTTGTCCGCCAAATGCGACCACGGTTCGAATTGATGAAAGAACTTCTTCAGCTCCAGCTCCAGCTGTTGCATAAGCTGACAGCTCCTTACTAGTCAGTGATACTATCATCTAAAAAAGGTGATTAATATTAGTGAGTCCAACATGATCTAAGTCATATTCCATTCTTACCAGCAGTTACCAATCACAAAAAAATATGAAGATTCTTTAACTTTTCTTAATACTTTACATTTCAACAGTACAGTTTTTGAAGAGGACGACAACACCAGCTTCACAGGATTCCGGTTGCAATAGTTTCAGTATAACTTCAAAAAGATAAGGGGTGGGTCATAGTAGATGCCTTTATATTGACCTCTTTAAAGAGTTTGTCCAGGATTAGAAAACAGAGTCTGGTATTGTAGCTCATCTCCAGTCATGGCCAGCATTGGTGGAGGTCAAAATGGGAAATGGCTGAGGGTTCCCGATCTCAGAGGGGCCTCCTATCACTGTTTTCCCCCTTGCAGCTTTAAAAATCTGACCCCACTGCCCAGGTTAAGCCTGCTTCCAAGAGATTCCCTGAACTCTCCTTATAATGATTGGCAAAAGCTGATGAAGCTTTCTGCCCAATCATGGAGAGAACTATGCAGTTGTATACTCTCTGCGCTCATCTTTTTGATCAGCAAAGGGAGGAAATAGGAAGCTGAACTATCAGGTTGCATGAGAGAAGAGGGACATGGGGAGCAATCACTAAGGATGGCATAGGGAGCAACCTGTAAAAAAACTAGAGGCATAAGAAGAAGTGTGTACAAGAACACATATGGAGCAACACTGAGGCCTCAGTCACACGGGTGCATTGGCGCCTGTGTTACTGCAGGAAGGAGACGGCCGTACCTGAAGACGGCCGTCTCTCTGCAGCGCCGGAGGAAAGAACATGTGACCGGCTCCATTGCCGGTCATGTGTTCTTTCAGCAGCGCTGGAGAGAGACGGCCGTCTTCAGGTACGGCCGTCTTCTAACTGTCAGTCACACGGGCGCATCGGCGCCGGTGTATGGATGCTGATGCGCCCGTGTGACTGAGGCCTTGGTGCATATTTAGGGATAGAAACAGAATACGTAATTTGTGTAGCTGGGCAAAAGGCAAAGAGGCTGCTGGAAAAGCAAGGAGCTAAAGATGTCTGGACAGCAAATTGTGCAGACACAAGTCATAGTTGAAAGAAGTCTTCATGGTGGTCTGGGCCTGATAGAAAAGATGGGAAAAGTGAATGACTACAATCAAAGAAAATGTCACCTATTTGGTCTGTAGAGCATTTGTGTAGAACTTGTACAGTATCTATGACTATACTCAACTTTCAACTACAAAGCAGGACACCCTCTAGATTTTTTCCCTTTAACAAACCTTTATTTGGGGCAGTTTCAGTTTCTTATGTCTCCGACAAGGTTGGGCTCAAAGACCATGAATTTTCAGATTTTTTACTAATGACGAAGAAGAAAAACAACAGTTTCTTCAAATCATGGAAGCAAATTGCAAGGCTGTTCCAACACAAATTACCAAGAAGTCTGCTGTCCAGTCCTTAAGCTCTGACTGACAAGTATTTGTGTCGTAATTTTGACTATTTTCATATATTTGGAGGTATTTTTTTGGAACAGCACAAATGTGTAGATTGTCAGGACAAATGCCATTGTCAATACTTCATGTTTTAAAGTTTAGTGTTTTCTTTTGTATTTATGCTGTAACTTGTGTAATTGGAAACCTTTCATGTAAGCGGCATTTCTCATGATCTATATCAGTTTTGAGCCACATCTTGCAGTTGGAATTTAAAGCTAAAACTTTACCCTAACATTGCTATTAGCAGATGTAACAAATTGGGAAGGTGTCTTGCTGTATAGCTTACACTTTATTTTTTGCCATATTCCTATTATATAGTCACTGTGTGGTGGTAATATTGGCCTTTATTCCTAGTTAACTGAGTGGGGCTGATCTACTATTTAATTCCCAGTCCATGGACATCATTTGCACTCTTTCTAGCAAAAGCACACACTTTTCTAATTCTGGACAAGTAAAGCTTCTATTTAAATTCTTTCACAATCTTGATTTAATATTATGACAGCTCTAGAAATAGTTTCACATTGATGCAACATGTTGTAAAGCCAGCATAGTACTTTATAGCCCATTTTTAAAAATGAAACTTCATACAGTTTGATTGATATTTTCTTTAGTGGAACCTTTAACTAATTCCTAGAAAAGTATAATGGCCTGTTATAAAACTCTTGTAGATACATTTGAAAAAGCAAAATATGTTTTAATGTAACATATACAAATTGTAAAATTATAAGTGGACTTCTCACCAGTGCTTCATATATTTAACACATTATTATGTTATACATTGTGTTTGCTTTGGTGTATTAAACTCGTATTAACCCAAACAATATTGAAGACTTTACCTTGGAACAAATCGCGTTTGAAATTGCCACCACGGGGCTTGTGGCCAGTATGACCAGTGCCAGTTGCCACCCCTTGGCTACTCCAATTACTAGCCCTCCTACGGCACATACAACATTTTGCACAAGATGGCCAACTTTATCTCCAATTCCATCATTGATCTTATTGACATCTCTACAAAAACAATCAGTGATGTAAATAATATATACACTAATACAAAAGATCCAGTACAAGACTAGGACAGAATGATGGTTCTCTTACTCGGTAAGACGAGTGTTCATTTCTCCAGATTTGTTGACATCAAACCAACTAATGTCTTTTGACAAAACTGCATGAAAAAACATTTTCCTCATCCTCCTTGTCTGTCTTGCTGCAGCTAAAACCCAAAAAGACACTTGGAGATAGCCACAGAGTAGAACAGCCGCTCCTATTCCCACATAGTACAAGGCAAAGCTGGTGGTACAAATAATAGCATAATAGATACAATTATTCTCTCATAACAAAGTGTGGCTAAAAATCATATAAATCAATATTCTTACACGGTCATCTGTTCAGGTAGGGGTTTGAACTTTTCACATTCAGCTGTGAAAAGAAAAGAAAATGTATTATATTGTAATTCATCATTGGTTAAAGGGATTTTTAAACTTTTTATATATGTGTATGAGGCACAATGTAAAGATCTACATTCGGTGGACACTATATTCAAAATGAAAGGTACCATATATACTTGTGTATTAGCCGACCCGAGTGTAAGCCGAGTTAATAAGTTTTACCACAAAAAACTGAGAAAACTTATTGACTCGAGTATAAGCCTAGCTATACTCGAGTATATACTGGGTGAAAAAAAAACCTCCATACTCATCTCCCAGCTGGCGTCTGTGTCTGTGTGGCAACCTGGGTGAATTCTCCCCGCTGTCATCCCCGCCGTCCCCTCTGCTTGGCTCTGTCATCTCTGTCAGTGTTGTGGAAGTAAGCACTGTAATTGGATTGAGCACCAGCCAATCACATCCGGCACTTGAGCCAATCACAGCGCTTACTTACACAGTGCTGACTGCGGGGGATTTGAAAGCCGAGCAGGGAGATGACAGCCAGGAAAATTCCAAAGATGCTCGTGATTGGCTGTGAATGATCGAGCACTGGCTGTGATTGGCTGGTGCTCGATCCAATCACAGCGTTGACGGCGGGGGATGACAGAGCCAAGCAGAGAGGACGGCGGGGGATAACAGCGGGGAGATTTCCAGCAGCTTGCCGCATCGCCGCCGGGAGCACAGGAATTCAAGCAGCTTGCCACACCACCGCCAGGGACACAGACACCGGCTGGGAGGTGAGTATGGAGGGGTTTTTAAAAAAAATTTTTAACCCTACCCTGACTCAAGTAGAAGCCGAGGGGGGCTTTTTCAGCACAAAAAAATGTGCTGAAAAACTAGGCTTATACTCGAGTATATATGGTAACCTTAGCTCTAGCCTGCCAAAAAGAATTATGATTGATCACTGGATCATTGTGTGTATCATTTTCTGTTGAAATGACATGTTTTTTGTCATGTTAAAAAATCCGACAAAGATGAAGCATTTCAGATGTATTTCCACCGTCAGTGTGACCCATTATCTGTACAATTCCATGAGAACAAACTGAAATCATAAATGGGGGAAAAATAAAAATAACAAAACTAAAATGTGGCTTCATAAGTGTGAACACCCTCTTATATTTGGGGATAGGGTTGTGCTCAGAATTAGCCATTGACATTTAAACTCACGATAAATAGTAGCAAGTACACAGCTGCCATTATTTACAGTGATTCTGATGTACCCAATATAAAGTTCAGCTCTTCTAGTAGGATTTTACTGACATTTTCTTAGTTGCGTTTTGCAGCAAAAGCCATGGTCCATAAAGAGCTTACAACACATCAAAGGGGATCTGATTGTTGTAAGGTACCAGTCAGGAGAGAGGTACAAAAACTTTTACGTTTGTGTGGGCAAGAGAGCATCGGGCCCACACGAACGTTACAAGAAAGAGGGACCAACAAATGACTCAAACACTCACCTTGTATACCTGCTTACATAGTAGAATAGTTATAAAAGTATGAGGTATTGGTTCGTGGATTGGCCTACAAGCTACTAAAGACTCCTTGTTGTCTTGCGGGTCCTTACACTAACAAGACATCTAACCCCAGGCTGCAGGGAGAATGGCAGAACCTTACTTGCAAGCAAGGCGATCGCCCTGATAAAAGCGTCCCTAAGCTGGAACCTCACGTCTGACTATCCCTGAAGGGGTAATACACAGAACCAAACGGAACTGGCATACAGACAAAACCAGATGAACCTGGCACACAGACAAAGCCAGATGGAACTGGCAGCAAACAAATGCAGGACAGAGTGAGGACAAACTGACATGAAACTGATAGAAAATAAACGTAAGGGCAGATGCAGATTCGCAGGAAGCCTCATACAGAACAGAAGGTTAGGAAACAGACTCAAGACATGGAGGCAGACGGGGCACAGATAAGACAGAAGTCAGACTGCAAGACAGTACCCAGAGAATGAGCAGAACTGACACAGAACAGATATAACAAGCATGCAGGAAAACCAAACCATAGAGTGAAGGGATACAAGCTTCCTCTTGCATAAGGACTGGCATATATATGTATGCAGCAGTTCAGTGGGGATTGGCTGGCAGGAAGAACTTTACACCCAGCCAGCACAATTATCCCTCACCTGTGAAGGTGTGCTTCTGGAGACTTCTTATTTCCCCTGTAGGTTCATAGCCAGAGTTCCATAGAAGAAAAACATGGCTATGTTTTTCATAAAACATGGTGTGTTTTTTAAGTGGAAAAGTGCAGGCAACCCTTAAGGCTAGGGCCATGAGGCAGTGCCTGATTAAATGAGGTTATCTGTGAACTAGGTATCCACATAATGTAACCCCCAAGATCACTACAGGATTTTAGATTCCAAATCCACAGACAGAGGCTGGGCAGTACTACAGATTTGCATTTCAGCTCCCTAAATAATAGCCGTTGATTGCTGGGGATCAGTGGCTTCCCGGAGAACCAAATTCTAAAATTGATATGTCTATAAAATGTTTAGTTTTTTTTATAATCATAAATTGTGTCAAAACATGTCAATATGTGGCTAATTATGGGAAAAAAGCATAACGTAAGTCTTACGTTTACTTTGGTTTCCTGAATCGTGACATACAAAACTGTCTGTCATTTCTCCAAGCACAAGCATCAATAGTGGTTGGGATATGCCAGTTCCTACAGCTCCAAGAAATCCAGTAATCATGAGGAAAATATCCAGTCGAGTCGCATATCGAAACTAAGAAACGACAAAGAAAATCACTTAATAATTTACAACTATAGAAGAGGAATACTGTTAGTGTCAGATCTAAAAGTCTGTTTTGCTTTATCAATACCGACCGGCCTTATATACATTCTGAAAACATTTTTTATGAATAGTTTTTTGAAAAATGCAACTTTAGAAATGTGCCATGTGAAGTGACTTACAATTTCAATTGACCCAACTGCCTTTGTTTTTTCTTTTTTCTTATTTTCTTCATGATCCCTAGGAAGAAAACATAGAATGATTAGATAGATAGATAGATAGACAGATAGATAGATAGATAGATAGATAGATAGATAGATAGGAGAGAGAGATAGATAGGAGAGATAGATAGATAGATAGATAGATAGATAGATAGATAGATAGATAGATAGATATGGGATAGATAGATAGATAGATAGATAGATAGATAGATAGATAGATAGATAAATAAGAGCACCCATTTTTTAATGCCATACATTTTTCTAGTGTTGAAGATGTCAGATTTCAATGTAATTTCTAACCGTTGTATTATGTACTACAATTGTATTTTTGTAATGTTTAAGTATTAGATGGGCTTCAAGTCACTAAAACATATTGCATTTCAAGATACATCTCTTTTTAGAGCTCACATATCCTATGCTGGGTCACTTCATTTAAAGTCAAATTTATAGTCAATGACACCACATCTCCCACTTTCTTATATAATGTATATGATGATTGTTTTTCTTAGGGCTAAAATCTGCTGTAAAGGCTGCTGCTTCATACTACTTTTTACCATAGACAATTTGTGTTATGTATCTTGCTATGTTTCATAAT
The DNA here is from genome assembly GCF_035609145.1 of Eleutherodactylus coqui. Taxonomy (NCBI): domain Eukaryota; kingdom Metazoa; phylum Chordata; class Amphibia; order Anura; family Eleutherodactylidae; genus Eleutherodactylus; species Eleutherodactylus coqui. Next base: position 68,930,576 of record NC_089848.1, on the reverse strand, counting down.
CACTTTCATAATTTTCCAAAATCTAAAATCCCTTTAGATGATCTGCATTTTTATGTTTTGTCTATCCTATAGTTTCTAATTGTGTAAAACAACCTTATGGATAAAAACTTTAGTAAAGTTCTCTAAAGTTGACCACAAGCTAAAGAATCTAGATGTCCACTTTTTGAACAGCTTGTTGTTCACGGTTGATCTCTGTAGGTTATCATTGTGGATGAAAGCGCCATTAACAGTTCAATCTAGCTTTTGCTGTCCTATCAGGGCTGAGCTTTTATCAAAGCAGCTGGGAATACCACAAACAGAATCATGTAAGTGCAAGTCCCGTAGACATGAAATTTGTTATGAACGATTTTCCAAATATGCCCATGACTACATCTGGTAATAGCCAAAAAAAGCTAATAAAGCAGATCAAAGTTACCCGCTTTTGGTCCACACCTGTCACACTGTTTTGTGCTAAGACAGTGAAGTTGCCTGGAAATTATCTAAATTGGACTGTACATCCATTAAAATCTATATACTGTATGTGGATAACAAAGTGATTCTTGTCATTTGTGTGTACTGTACCTGCTGGGGTCACTGGATTCTTCCAGTAAAATTTCTGCAGTTGGATAATTATTATTATTCATTGTTGCATCGGGGTCTTTAACTGTGGTCATGTTTTCTCTTAAGTTACACAACCAGGAAAACCACTATGTAAAATAAAAAAAAAATACAAATTTTGTTAACCCAAATTGGTAATATGATAATACACTTGATAGTAGCTAAAAGGCCAATAATACGACACATGACTTTATGTTACCAGCAGTGAGTTTATACAGTACATGCCCAAATACATTTGCTGAAATGTGGCCACGTTATAGTCATCTGAAACAGATCTTCCACTTTTTAGACTTTGTCTTTGAAGCAAACATTGCTTAGTTCCTCTCATGAGTTTACTTTAGTTGATGGAATTAAGGGTCCTTTTAGAAGGAGCTGAGTCTCATTTCAATGTGCAAGTACCATCACTGCTTGCTCGTTCGCTCTCTGCAGCCTGTTTAGACAAATGCATTGTTGGTTCGTTCAGATGAGAATCGTTCACTATTTTACATTCGCTGTTCAGACTGAATGATAAGCGAATGAGCCAACAATGGTTTTTATGCCTGCATAAAATGAAAGGCAAAGAGCAAATGATTCTCGTTTGTCATTCAGTCGTCGGTTCGCATTTGGACTGAACGATTATCGTTCAGTTTCGCTCCATTGTTTTGAATGATAATTGTTCAATCTAAAACCCCCTAATTAACAAGCAGACCTGCTATTGGAATTCTGTACTTATGGCCATGTGACATTTCCCTAAAGTACCGAGCTTAATTTCTGTTGTTTTTCTTTTTTGTTTAATTTACTTGTATTTTAAAAGAATATTCTAAATTTCAGAATTATTCATATGTATTAAAGTTTTTCTATCTGTAAAAACATTTAGATGTCATGGTCCTCAATAACTGCAGCATTTGCAGGGTTAAACGCTGTAAAGTTGTGATGAGCACGTCCTCATTTTTCCACTAATTTTCTAGGAAAAAAAACATAAGTAATAATCAGAGAGCAAATATGCTCTCTGAGTGACGTGGGGGAGGGTGATAGCATGAGCAAAAATTCATGTCACTCTTTCCATGTGATAGACAGATATACAGGAGAATCACAGATCTTCTCTGTTGTGGTTGTTCCCCTTCCCCCTACCTCTTTCCTCTGTATACACTGACTAAAAGAAGATGACAGATGTAAATTCAGTGATTCCAACTCTGTAACTCTGTTTTTCTAAGAATCTAAGTTTTAAAAGTACACCAAAAGTTGTTGATAACCCTGATAGAACCAGAGCTACAGCTGTTTAAAGTAGAATGTACTAGAATACAGTTCATCCATAACTGCTTGGGGGTTAAATGATGTCACAACCAGACACTGTACATGGCATGAATCATCAATATGAAAAGGCCTATAGGACTCAAAAGCTTGCAAATATAATTTCTATAAGGTATCATTTCTATAAGGCCTCGCTCACACGAGCGTGTATTTGTGCACACAAATGTGCGCACAAAACCACGTGTCTATTAGAACCATTGTTTTCCAATGGTGTGTTCACATGTCTGTGTTTTCCAGGTGTGCAAATTCGCTCACCTGCAAAAGATAGGATATTCGCACACTGGAAAGGTCCGTGCTGCGCATAAATATTGATTCCCTTCATCACTGAACACTGTGGCAGCACTGTCACAGTGTTCAGTGACAAGCAAAGTTACAGCTGTGGCAGAGGATCGCGATGTTCTCCCATTGCTTTTAATGGGGTCGCCGCTGCTGCCAGCAGCCCCATTGACAGCAATGGATTGCAGTGATTTTCGAGGAAGGGCTTGAAATGTAAGCCCTTCCCTGAAAATCATCCCTAGCTTGTGTAAAAAAATATATCCTCTCCAGCGCTGTCGAGGCTTGGTGCGTCTTGCCGCTTGGCTCCCTGGTACTGTACTGAAACTCTTTTAGCAGGCGGGGATTTAAAATCCCTGCCTCCTGAAAGGGCTGTATCTGATTGGCTGAGCGCTCAGCCAATTACAGACAGCACTCAGCCATTCATTGAATTGAATTCAATTTTTGCTGTACAAGGTATTTTTTTGTAAATCTAATTTAACCCCTTAACGCTCCAAGATGTACATTTACATCATGGAGTTTTGGGGTTTGTATAGAGGTGGATCTGGGGTCAATCCCACTCCATACAATGTGGGTGCTGGCTGCATCCTACAGCTAACACCCACCCATAACAGCTCTGATCAAGACTCCCACTGATCACAGCTGTTAATCCTTAAAATTTCATCATCAATTGAAACAGCTGAATTTTAATGTGATGAGATCAGAGGGAGCCATTTGGTTAAATAGATAGATTGTCTGTCAGATCGCGGTGTAATATAATACAATGCCATCACACCATCCCAAGATCTTGCCCCTCACACAACTATATTGAAGTAAAAATAACAATGTTATGACTGTCAGAAGATGGCGGCAGAAAATAATTTTATTTTTTGCCAAAGATATTTTGTATTTTGAAAATAGTACAAAAAAAACTATATAAATTTTGTATCGTAGTAATCGTACTGACCCATAAAATACAGCTTTTGTACACCGTACAAAATAATGATGCCACCTTGTATTTGTTTTGATTCTAAAGGAAAAAAAAAATTCTTCTCCCTATCCTATGCAATATGGAGAATATGTACCCCTAACCATAAAAGCTGAAAGGAAGTCCAAAGTATGAGTTATTTCTCTACTTTTCAGAGTAATAGATTGTCATTAACTTTATAAATGGAATCACTCTGTGGGGAGAGTTTGATCCTGAGGTGTAATAAGAAGTTTATTCTATGTAACGAAGTTAGGAGTAAGCAGATTTAATCCAAAACTGAGGTTAAGCACTTCAGATTTAAGAAGGCTTCACACACAGGTGTTTTTTTTTTTTAAGAAAAAAGGTCTCAGCTTTTGAGGCAGTTTTTGAACCAAAATTTATAGATTCATTAGGAAAGTGAAATATAAAGGATGGACTCATAATTCTGCCTGCTGGATTCACTTCTGGCTTTGGCTCAAAAAACTGCATCAAAAACACTGTGCCCCCCCCCCTCCTTCCCCTCCTAAAAAACTGCATGTAAAACTTTCTTCTAGAGGTTCAACTTGAGATCCTAGTTTTACAAGAATCATTTTAATAGCTGGTATGAGAATATATCCATCCAACAATAATGAGCACTTCTGTTTCTCGTCACCCACCAATTAGCCTTTCAGGGTTTCAGAATGGTGAATAAGTTGTCCAAGTAACAGAATTTCCAATACAAAGCAGATCCCTCATTTAAGAGGGATCCTGTCACATGTAGATCTACTGATAGTTAGACTACAATAAATCCTCCCCAATCCAGTCATATAAAGAGTAGATCAAGAAGTTGTTACAGAACCCGCTAACAGTACAAACTCCTCCATCTCAGTTGGACCTGATTACTGAGATCACTATAATATGTAATTCTATTTGACTGTCAATAAAATTGCCGATATTAAAGTAGATTTATGTAACATCAGAGTTCCTTTAAAGGAGATGTCCCGCGCCGAAACGGGTTTTTTTTTTTTTAAACCCCCCCCCCCGTTCGGCGCGAGACAACCCCGATGCAGGGGTTAAAAAAACCACCCGCACAGCGCTTACCTGAATCCCGGCGGTCCGGTGACTTCAATACTTACCGCTGAAGATGGCCGCCGGGATCTTCTACCTTCGTGGACCGCAGCTCTTCTGTGCGGTCCACTGCCGATTCCAGCCTCCTGATTGGCTGGAATCGGCACGTGACGGGGCGGAGCTACACGGAGCCGCTCTCTGGCACGAGCGGCTCCATAGAAGAAAGCAGAAGACCCGGACTGCGCAAGCGCGGCTAATTTGGCCATCGGAGGGCGAAAATTAGTCGGCACCATGGAGACGAGGACGCTAGCAACGGAGCAGGTAAGTATAAAACTTTTTATAACTTCTGTATGGCTCATAATTAATGCACAATGTACATTACAAAGTGCATTAATATGGCCATACAGAAGTGTATAACCCCACTTGCTGCCTCGGGACATCTCCTTTAATATCTGTTACATGTTAGATTAGTAAATCGCCACAGATTAGATTAACAAATACTCTTACTAGTTTTATATAATACATAATACAATGGAAAGTACATATAGAAGAATCTGAAGCAACTATATGAAGAATCAATTCATAAGTTAATGTAATAATATCCAAGTGACTTAACATGTTAAAAAAAGATTTGCCTTACTGACCCGATTCCAGGAAAGAGGATTGAGAAATCTTATACCAGCTCGTTCCTTTATATAGAGGCAGAGTGAGTGGCGATTCATCTAGTGGTTGTATAATTTAATCTTTAATCATGTTGGGTGTAAAGGCCGGTATTGTGCAATCCACATGCAGGACTCTCACTACATGCTCAGGAATGAGTGAGGTCATCTCCCATTCCTTGAGAGAATAGCTGGCTGATCACTGATTGGTAATAAAGTAGTTTTTGTTATTTAATTATTGCATCTCGTCTTCTGTTCTATTAAACCTACTTTGATGAATTGAGGGTTTATCCATGATCAGTCTTAGATTTAAGGCTCTTTCATGTGAGCACTATGACTTTTGGCCGCCCGCATCGCGGCCAAAAGTGACATGAACCAGAGGCAACCGCTATCAAGTCACGGCTGCATCTCTAGTTTTCAGCCATTCAGACAGCCGGGCTGCGGCGTATATACGATGCAGCCCAGGATACCGTCGGCTGGGAGGAGAGAGTTCAACTCTGCTAAACTCCATCCCCTTTTCCTCCCCCTCTCCGCACCTTTCCGGCTGTCGACAAGGGGAGGGGGTGGGAGCTTAGCAGAGCTAGTTGCACCCTCTCTCTTCCCAGCCTATGTGAGCTGCTGGCAAGGGGAGGGACTTTAGCAATGCAAGCTGCTGCTAAACTCCCTCCTACTTCTCTTTTCCGGCAGCTTCTATAGGCTCCCATAGGAATCTAAAGGACCAGCTGGCGTATTCCCTCAAAAGATAGGACAAGTCCTTTCTTTTCCGGTCACGCGTAAAAGCGGCCAGACGGAATGCACGCTGTGTGCGCTATCTTTTCTGTCCAAACGATATTACACAGGGGAAAACCGCCCATTTGAACAATTGTGTTGGAATTTAATGCTTCAGTTGGTCGCGATTTTTGGCCGTCGTTTATCGCGGCAAAATAGCGCTATAAAACACTCATGAGAAAGAAGCCTAATACAATATAATACATATATAGACCCAGATTATATATATAACTTCTATATTCCCCAAAGTATGGTAAAGAGGTTTTCCAGGACGGTTAAAATTGTTAACCTATCTTCAACGGTATGTATTGAATTCAGTGGGAGCTGTGCCTGCAGTGCCAACCTAGGCTTCTGCAGTTCTATTAATCTATCTGCTTGTATTTATCTGCTTCCACACTGATATATATATATATATATATATATATATATATATGTTGTTTGTAAGGAGGGGGTTCTCCTTTAAGATATTTGCAGACAATGTGGTTGTCATAAAAAAGTGTAAGGGCTTTTACCCACTAGCGTTTTTTTAACGCTGTGATATCGCAGTTTTGTTTTTTTTTCAATGGGACTTTCTAATGTTAAAATCACATCACACAAATATCGCAAGTTTGTGCTTTTGCGATTTTTGAGCAATGCGATTTTAACATTAGAAAGTCCAATTGAGAAAAACGCAGCGATATCGCAGCAATAAAAAAAAATTGCTAGTGGGTAAAAGCCCTAAGGTTGCATCCACATGAGTTGAGAGGCACAAAACCTGCGCTGAAATAGGCCCCGCTGCTTTCAATGAGTCTTTTTGCATATGATTTTTATCTTGCAGCAATGAAGAGTTGCAGCAGGTTCTATTTTTCTGCAAATCCGCAGAAATCTCGCCCATTGTTTCCAATGAGTAAGAAAAAAAAAATGCATCGTACTCGCATGTGCATATGAGTTTCATGTGAGTACGATGCGATTTTAAATTTTTCTTTTTGAAAATACATAAGATTTTCACACGCATGAAAAGCACATGTTCAGCTATGTGATATGATTTTCTTGTCAATCACAATACACTCTCGTGAAAATTATAATTTTACAAGCACGATGCTGGACCGATATCGCTCCCCCCTGTGTGAATGCACCCTTTCTCTATTTTTCTCTTCAGCAACTGTAGCAATAAAGGTCACAGACACGCTTGGTGGGATAAGGATGGATAACTCTCTATTGCTGGGCTTACAGAAATCCTCTTGGTTTGTTGTCTCTCCTAACCCTATCAGTCCACTCACTCTGCTGAACTGTATTTCCTGACCTCTCGATAGGCCTCAGGATAGCCAGTCGCTTCCTTCTAATAAAGGACTAGTACATTGACAACTCACATCAGCAACGGTTCCCTAAAGTCCCTCAGTCCCTGTCTTTGGAGAACACTTCTAGTTTGATGTATATGTCACTTAGGCCAGGAGGTAGTTACCATGCCAACTCTGTGGCTTCCACACCACACCAACTGTCAACACCAGAGCAGCTCCTCACAGCCCCTCCCTCCTGGCAGCACAGAGCTCCGCCCCTTCTTTCTAGATCTTTCTTCTGTGGCCTGTACTGCACTGTCTGGGCATGCTCAGTATAATTTGGTTAATTTCTCATTCAGTAATACAGTATATTCCATCTACATATTTAACCAGAAAGATCAGCTTCTACGATGAAGTAAGTCCTAGGCTGCACCTGGGAGAGTCTATTGATCTAGTATATCTGGATTTCTCCAAAGCATTTGACACAGTGCCGCATAATAGGCTGATATATAAAATGAGGCATCTTAGATTGGGTGAAAACGTGTGTATCTGGGTAAAGAACTGGCTCAGAGATAGAAGGCAGAGGGTGGTAATAAATGGTTCTTACTCTGATTGGGCCACCGTTGCTAGTGGGGTGCCATAGGGTTCAGTATTAGGCCCCACTCTGTTCAATATATTTATTTATTTTCAAACTTCTCTTTATTTGTTGATTTTGCATATTTTTCAATAAAAATAGTACAAAGACATTGACATCACGCTTGTTGTTTTACATAGTATATACCATGTATAACATATAAATACTAAATCAGCTGTTTGTATTAAATTGAAACAAACTAACTAACAAAAACATAGATGGAGCATACTCATATTGTACATATTCATGTAGCTAATAATTTCCAAATAAAATAATTAAAAAAAAATAAAATAAAGAGAGAGAGATTTCTTTCCCTGAGACTATTGTGTGGGAGCATAGTTGATTAAGGAAAATATGGGCTGGGGGGGAGGGGAGATAATGCTGATAATCTATCATATCAATTTGCCTCCGTCGTGTCGTGGTTTGTCAGATCCTTGCGATTTTCTTGCAGATGTGTCAGTTCCTTTTGGGAAGATTAGCTTCTCTCTCTCCCTGCTAGTCTCCCTAATGTTTCTTTCAATTCCTCTATTAGATACCATTTAAAAGGAGCAACTATAGCCGAAATCTCAGAATCTGAGAAATGTGATATCAGAAAATGTTTCCATTTTTTAAAATGCTGTTTTGCCCCTTTTTTCTTGTTGCGCTCCACTTCTGTTCTTTCTAGCGTCATTACATGTATGAGCTGTGCTTCTACCTCCATTACATCTGGCATTGTTTGTTCTAACCAGTGCTTAAGTAATGCCCATTTGGCTGCCAAGAGAAAAATATGTAGGAAAGGTGGTAATGTCTGTTGGTCTGGCGTGTCCATTGTCTGTTGGTCCGGCGTGTCAATTGTCTGTTGGTCCGGCGTGTCCATTGTCTGTTGGTCTGGCGTGTCCATTGTCTGTTGGTCTGGCGTGTCCATTGTCTGTTGGTCTGGTGTGTCCATTGTCTGTTGGTCTGGCGTGTCCATTGTCTGTTGGTCTGGCGTGTCCATTGTCTGTTGGTCTGGTGTGTCCATTGTCTGTTGGTCTGGCGTGTCCATTGTCTGTTGGTCTGGCGTGTCCATTGTCTGTTGGTCCGGCGTGTCCATTGTCTGTTGGTCCGGCGTGTCCATTGTCTGTTGGTCTGGCGTGTCCATTGTCTGTTGGTCTGGCGTGTCCATTGTCTGTTGGTCTGGTGTGTCCATTGTCTGTTGGTCTGGCGTGTCCATTGTCTGTTGGTCTGGCGTGTCCATTGTCTGTTGTGGTGCAGCGTGGAATAGCATGGATTGTACGTCTACCGATATTTTATCTTCCATTTATTCAAGATATGTTATGCTATGGTAGTCCAGAAGGCGTTTACATATGTGCACGACCATATACCATGTTCAAAGTTGGTAGCGTGTGCGCCACACTTTGGGCATTCGACCAATTGATTAGGTCTATGTGGTGCTGCAGGTGTGTTGAAGCCATATATGGCGTATTGCATCACCTTGGAAAAAGTTTCCCTCCACACCTCACTTTGAACATGTTTACGGATCATATTCCAGCCCTTCAGTATTTTGCTTTCTAGATCCATGTCATTGGTAATCCCTTTCCATTGTGAAAAAAGCTTATTTTACTACAGAAAGAAAGTGTTTGTTTGATTTGTAGAAATTGTGCGCTGGGTATCTTATATTTGTCATGAATTTCCTTCTGTGTATGCCATCTCCGGTCTTCTTCATGCATGAACTGCCCTGCTGTTGTCAGGCCGCATGCACTCCAATCTCTGAAGATCTTATCATCTAGTCCCCTATGAAATTCAGGATGTCCTATCAGTGGCATGTGCTTGGATATTAGAAAAGGTAAGTTAAACGCCTTCCTTAACTCTTTCCAGGTTACTATGGTATCTCTTAGCAGCTGCGATCTTTTAATGTCTCCCGGTAATTTGGATATTGGCCTGTGCAGACACCCCACTAGACTCCAAGGAGCTGCTAGGTTTGATTCTCTTTTCCTACAGGAGTATGCGTCTGTTTGTTTTATCCAGTCCACTATATGTCTTGTGAGGCACGCTATGTTATAGCTACGTATGTTTGGGAAACTCATTCCCCCTTCCTCTTTATCTAGCATCATTTTTTGTAATGATATCCGTGCTTTCTTGCCCACCCATAAGAAACAGGTGAATGCTGAGTTTAGAAGTTTTACATCTTTATGTTTTAGCAGTAAGGGGATCGTCTGCATTGGGTACAGAAGTTTTGCAAAGCTCATCATTTTGATGAGATGACATCGCCCCAGCAGGGACAATGGGGGGTACATCCAACGCTCCAGTTCTTTTTGTATTTTATCAAATAATGGGATATAGTTTAACGTGTACAAAGAGCTTGGGGCTTTTCCTATTTTGACACCCAGATATGTGATGTATGGTTTTACTATAGTGTTTGGCCAGCCTAATGATGTCCATAACTCTGGTGGGCAGGGGGAGCCTAGCTCCAGTATTTCGCTCTTTAAGGGGTTAATGTGATACCCTGAAAGGTCTCCAAAATCTTTTATGGTTTTCAGCTGCGCCTTTAAATGTTGTTCTGGTTTTTCTAGAAATAACAGTATGTCGTCTGCAAATAGGGTCATTTTAAGCTCTTGGTCTCCAATTTTTATGCCTTCGTATGTACTAGGGTCATCTAGCTTTTGTACAAGTGGTTCTAGTGCTAAATCGAATAACAAGGGTGATAATGGACAGCCCTGCCTGGTGCCCTTGTGAAGCTCAAAGGGTGTTGAGATGAAGCCTGGTGTATGGATTCTAGCTTTGGGGTTCTGGTATAGACTGTCAATGTATTTTCTGAAAGGGCCTTTAATGTTTGCCTTGTCTAGCACTAAGTTTAGCCATGTCCAATTCACGCTATTGAAGGCTTTTTCAGCGTCTAGTGATAGCAGTATTGAGTTGTGTTTTGTGCTTTGTGTCCGGGGCTGCGTATTACGACGCTGTGCTATGTCTAGTGTTGCCATAACCTTGCGGATATTTGTGACTGCTGACCGACCTTTTATGAACCCTACCTGTGCCGGTCCCACCAGTGATGTCATATAGTTACTGAGTCTGTCAGCCCCAGTGATGTCATAAAGTTACTGAGTCTATCAGCCATGATTTTGGATAGTATTTTGATGTCCTGGTTTATTAGTGATATTGGCCAATATGATTCAGGTAGTTGGGGGTCTTTATTCGGTTTTAGGATTAATTTTATGTGTGCTATTTTTGATTGATCAGGTTGCTGCCCGGTTTGTATTATGTGATTGTAAAAACTTGCCAGAATGGGAGATATTTCAGTTTTAAGGTGTTTATAAAATTCTCCTGTGTAACCGTCTGGACCTGGTGCTTTGCCATTTGCCAGAGAGGTTATGGCTGTCTTAATTTGGTCTGCTGTTATGGTTTCATTTAAGGTTTGCTGTTGTTCTGGGCCGAGAGAGGGCAGGGGCAGATTTTTAAGGAATTCCATTCCCTTCTCTATGTTTTCTGACGGGGCCTTGTATATTTCTGTGTAATATTCTTGCAGTATTGTGTTTATCTGTCTCGGGTGGTTCTCTAACTTTCCTGTCCTGTCCTTCAAAGAGGAGATGTTTGTCAGGGCATACTGGCCCTTTGCCAGGCGCGCCAGCAAACGTCTCGCTTTATTGCCTTGTCTGTATAGGTCAGCCTGCAGATACTTGTTGTATGTCCTCTCTTTTCTATCTAACCACAAGTCAAAGTCCGCTTTGGCTAAATACCACTTTTCTTTGTTTTGTGGTGTTTGTGATTGTAAGTAGGCTGTGTAGGCATTGCGTAGCTCTAGACTGGTGGTGTCATACTGAGTATTAATTCTTTTGCGCAGGTTTGACATATATCCCATTAAGTTGCCTCGTACTACAGCTTTTGCTGTTTCCCAGAACAGTGTGGGATTTGTTATATCTTCTTCATTATTAGTCACATAATCTAGCCACCATGTTTGGAGCGCTGCAGAGAAGTTCTCATCCCGGGTTAAGTGAGATGGGAATCTCCATATAAAGTCTGTGCCTTTTGGGTATGCGTCCTGCAGGGTTATCGATATTGACGCATGGTCTGAGATTACCATTTCTAATATTTCCGTTTCTTGTATTTTGCTGATCATGTGTTGTGGTACTAATGTGTAATCGATTCGGGACCATGACTGATGAGCATGCGAGTAGAAAGAATATTCTCTGCTGTCAGGATGATTGTGTCTCCATGCATCGCATAAGCCCGTGTTTAGTGTAAATGATTTTAATATTTTGTCTCTACTGCGTATGGCTGTGGACGGGCCCTTGCGATCTTCCTGCACATTCATCACTGTGTTCATGTCTCCACAGATCAGTTTTTGCTTGTAAGAATCATTATACACTAATCATTGAAGACCTCTAAAAAAAGATTTGTTTTCTCCATTTGGTGCGTAGATGTTATAGATGCTATATTTGCTGCCTTCTTGCTCCAATATTACATGAGACCATCTGCCTTCCTGGTCATTGCTGTCTGAAATGATCGTACCCTTAAAGGATTTGTTGATCCATGTAATAACTCCCCCTTTCCCGTTTATCGCTGGGGATCCCATCACCATACCCACCCAGTTTTTCCTCAGCTGATGAAAGTCTTTTTCCAGTAGATGTGTCTCTTGCAATAAGGCTATATCGGGGCATAGCTTTTTAAGGTACCGTAATATCATGTTTCTTTTGTGAGGGGAGCCTAGTCCCTTGACGTTCCACGACACGACGTGCATTTTTGTGGTTTGTTAATCCCTTACGCGTTTCTATGCGTATTATTGCTTTGATGACACCTCTAAGTTTAGTACTTGTGGCTTCCCTGTCTACTAGTAAAGGGGAAGGGCATGGGTGCGGGGAAAATAGGGGTGATATGTTAGACTTACACACAATACTTTTTATATGCTGCTATGGAGAAATTCTCGGTTAATATCTTAGTAACAAAAACAAAACTAGAACAGAACTACTCAAACAGAAATGTGGTCTAGGTTACTCTCTAGCTGTTAATCTGACTCACTTTATACTCTGCCACCTATACAGTTCTGGTAGTGAGATAAACTAGACTATATATTCAGAGCAATGCTCCTAGTATTAGTTATTGGACTTCCTTTTTTCTAGCATGTAGTGCCGCAGTTACCTCGGCCTGCTGTTTAAATTGTCACATCCTAATTATGCTAACATTTTAAAATCTGTTTAAAGCATGAAATAACTTTTCCCCTTGAGTTAGGGTTTCCAGGTTAAGTCTGTGGTGTCAGTTCTTGTCATGTAGTAAGTCCCGGCGTTGTGTATGCATTGTTGTACACATACTCACTCCTTCAGGTCTGGCACGTGGGTGAAGAGCGGTCATCAGGGGGAGTGCGTGTCTCTTGTGACTGCTGTGTAGTGGAGCGCGCTGCGTTCATCGGTCTTGGTTGACTGTTCACAGTCTTCTCTCCTGCGCTGGTTGTAGGGCGTCGTGGAGGTACAACATCTTGTTGCTTGCTGGTATGTCCCCAGTCTGCTTCTGCTGATACAGGTGATCTGTATATATTGAAGGTGCCGTCATTCTGGAATACTTTGAGGAGTGCTGGGTATTGTAATTGGAAGCAAATTTTTTTTTGTATAGTATGGTGCAGACATCGCTGAAGGCCTGTCTTTTTTTTGCTACTTCTGCCAAGAAGTCCTCAAATAGCAGGATTTTGTGATTTCTGATGTAGATTGGGTGGTCTCTGTTTCGAAAAGCTTTTAGAAGAGCTGTTTTATCATTGAAGTCCAGCAGTCGCATTATTATTTGCCGTGGCCTTTATTGCGCTGCTTTTTCTTTCGGAGGGCCTCTAGTCGTTTGCAATTCCGGTCCCACTCTGTGCACCCGTTCCACCCTGCAGTAATGTTCAATGCTCAATGCTTCTGGGAGCTCCTTCTCGCTTATTTTGAATAAATCTGATTGTCGGATGGTTTCGGGCAGTCCGACTAATCTTAAATTATTTCTGCGTGATCTATTTTCCAGGTCATCATTTTTATTGGCCATGGTCTGCATAGTAGTAGCCTGCTCCTGGATTGTTTGTTGTAGTGTTTCCACCTTGCTTCGCTGCTCTTTTAAGGATTGCTCCGACTCGCCCCTGCGCTTGGAGTGCGATGTCAGCTCAGCGTGGATATGTATGAGAGATGCTTGCAGCTCCTTTTCCAGAGCTTTCTGTATATCTGGCATTATGCGCCGAGCTACTTCTGATGCAATTTGATGGAAGTCCATAGTGGAGCATGTGGGCAGTTTGTCCATTATTGGTTGTGCTGCTGGCATGTTAGGGTCATGTAATTGTGTTTTCTGCGTCACTGATTCCTCTGTATAACTTTGGAGCTATGGCATTTTGGGTATATTTTCAAGAGTTAGCAGTTGTGGCACAGATGAAGCGGGTTTCTGGGCACTCCGCAATAAATATCGTTCCATATAGAGCTCTGTTATGGTTTGGGTTTGTGCTGTAGGTTATGTCTTTACTGCAGTTTTCCTCCTCTATCTGCAAGGAATAGGGCTCTATGCAGATGTCCAATGTCTGTGAGCTTATTCTGGCATGGGGTGGCAGTATGATCAGTCCCCCTATCTGGCAATGCTGGGTTAACTTTTCACAGTTCCCTGCTAATTGCACTCTGATATTCAGGGCTACTTTCAGCAGTGGCTTCAGTGTCCCACTGACTGCTCGGTCACTTTTGCTGGTTACAACAGCTTTATGACTTTAGTGCTTTATTGCTCTGTAATCTGCCTTGTAGCAGTGTGCTCCCATTGTTACTGCTCTGCTCTGTAATCTGCCTTGTAGCAGTGTGCTCCCATTGTTACTGCTCTGCTCTGTAATCTGCCTTGTAGCAGTGTGCTCCCATTGTTGTTGCTCTGCACTGTAGCAGTGTGCTCCCATTGTTACTGCTCTGCACTGTAGTCTGCCTTGTAGCAGTGTGCTCCCATTGTTACTGCTCTGCTCTGTAATCTGCCTTGTAGCAGTGTGCTCCCATTGTTGTTGCTCTGCACTGTAGCAGTGTGCTCCCCTTGTTACTGCTCTGCACTGTAGTCTGCCTTGTAGCAGTGTGCTCCCATTGTTACTGCTCTGCTCTGTAATCTGCCTTGTAGCAGTGTGCTCCCATTGTTGTTGCTCTGCACTGTAGCAGTGTGCTCCCCTTGTTACTGCTCTGCACTGTAGTCTGCCTTCTAGCAGTGTGCTCCCGTTGTTACTGCTCTGCGCTGTAATCTGCCTTGTAGCAGTGTGCTCCCCTTGTTACTGCTCTGCTCTGTAATCTGCCTTGTAGCAGTGTGCTCCCGTTGTTACTGCTCTGCGCTGTAATCTGCCTTGTAGCAGTGTGCTCCCCTTGTTACTGCTCTGCACTGTAGTCTGCCTTGTAGCAGTGTGCTCCCCTTGTTACTGCTCTGCTCTGTAATCTGCCTTGTAGCAGTGTGCTCCCGTTGTTACTGCTCTGCTCTGTAATCTGCCTTCTAGCAGTGTGCTCCCCTTGTTGTTGCTCTTCACTGCAGTCTGCCTTCTAGCAGGGCCTGTGTGCTGCCAGCCTCACTCAACCAGGGGGACGTGGCTTCACCTCCTGCTATGGCCGGGCTCCTGGCAGAAGCTGGAGATGCAGGGGCTGAGGGCAGAGAGCAGCGCTCCGATGTCAGCTGTTTTCCCTCCTGTTGGTGAGTCCCCCCGCTGCTAGAGGTGCCTATCGAGGTATGTTGCTGGGCACTTTACTGGCTGCTGTCAGCAGCGCTGGGCCTCCCTGCACAGGCACATGTCAGTTAACCCCTGGCTGTTGTGTTTAAGTGGAGCTGGTGTGGGGAGGCTCCCGATAGCTCCACAGACTCTTTCGGCAGGGCTGGGACGGGTCAGATGGGTGCCCACTATGTTGCTGGCCTGTTCCTGGTCTGTCAGCTGGATGTTGCTCCTTGTGTAGCTCTCTGATGCCGGGTGTGCAGCAGGAGCTTACCTATCTGCAGCTCTACATGCTAGCCCTGGAACAGGAAGTCTCTCAATATATTTATTAATGACCTGATAAAAGGACTCCACAGTAAAATATCGATATTTGCAGACTATACAAAACTATACAAGATAATTAATACAACGGCGGACAAAGTACAGCTACAAACGGACCTAGATAAGCTAGTGGCTTGGGCAGAAAAATGGCAAATGAAGTTCAATGTTGATAAATGTAAGGTTATGCACATGGGCAGGAGAAACGGATGTCACCAATATACACTAAATGGGGTACCACTAGGGAAAAGTGATATGGAAAAGGACCTGGGGGTACTAGTGGATTATAGACTAAACTGGAGTAACCAATGCCAGTCAGCTGCTGCAAAGGCAAATAAAGTCTTGGGGTGCATCAAAAGAGGCATAGGGGCGAAGGACAACAACATTATTCCTCCACTATATAAGGCACTTGTTAGGCCTTACAGGGAATACTGTGTACAGTTCTGGTCACCGGTGCTCAGGAAAGATGTTGCAGTGCTTGAGGGGGTTCAAAGAAGGGCAACTAAACTAATAAATGGAATGGGAGGACTGGAATACCCCAAGAGGCTTTCAAAAAGGGAAATTATTCACCCGGGAAAAAAGACAGCTAAGGGGCGATCAAAAAACCATTTATAAATACATTAGGGGACAATACAAGGTTCTCTCCCATGATCTGTTTATACCCAGGACTGCGATGGTAACAAGAGGGCATCCACTAAACCTAGAGGAAAGAAGGTTTCATCACCAACACAGAAGGAGGTTCTTTATTGTAAGAGTAGTGAGACTGTGGAACTCTCTGCCTGAGGACGTGGTGATGGCAAAATCGATAGAGGAGTTTAAGAGGGGACTAGACGTCTTTCTAGAGCGCTATGATATTGCAGGATATAGACATTAAATAACCAGCGGGGTTGTTGATCCACAGAGCTTCTGACTGCCAGACTTGAGTCAGGGAAGAACCTTCTCTAAAGTGTTGATCCAGTTATTATTTTGATTGTCACCGAGACAGTAATTCTTCAAATAAATCTCTAATAATTCACCGACGAAGAACCTGTTAAAATTTACTAACTTTATTAATGAAATCTAAAATAAATGGACAGAACAAAACATATATTGTGAAAGTGAGAGCCTTTGGAAAAGGAGTTTTTATGATGAAGAAAAAATCCCTCGGCCCCCCCAATCAGATAACCCGTTTGCCTGTGACCTTTCTACTAAATGGATACCGGGTATCAAAACCACTTAGTGAGTGTTTATACCATATGCGGAGTGATAGCCCCCAGCCAATGATCCAGCAGGGTCACAGGGTCGGGTGAGGCAAAGCCTTTTATTCACAGTCTCAAGGAGTTCCCTTGGTTAAGTACTCCAGGACTAATAAAAAGTTTTCAGTTTTCAGACTGCCATTTTGGAGTTGAGAAGAAACTTATTTCCCCCAGGGTGGGGTAAATTGGCTTCTGCCTCATTGTTTTTTGTTTTTTTGCCTTCCTTTAAATCAACATGGGGGGGTGGAAACAGACTGAACTGGATGGACATTTGTCTATTTTCAGCCCAGCATACAATGTTAGGGTGGCTTCACACGAGTGTGTTTTTGTGCATGCATACGCATACACAAAACATGTGTCTATTAGCCCCAATGCATTCCCTATGCTGTGTGCACATGTCCATTCTTTACAGGTTTGTGCGTGCAAAGATAGGACATGCGTGCACCATAGTGAATGCAGGCATTGTTCTCAGGCGGCTCCATTGAAGACAGTGGTCTGTCGGCACCCCTGCATTGTTTTTCATGGAAGGGCTTTACATATAAGCCCTTCCCTGAAAAAAACAGAATTTTAGTGTAAAAAAAAAAAAACAGAACTTACCTGTCTGCTGCTGCAGTATCCCTCGCGGGGATGAAGAACACAGATGTTTCCTTCATCCCCGCTAGTAAAAAGAATTCCCAAATGACAGCTGCGGTAGAGGATCCTGCTTCCGGCACCCCATCATTGGATTTCAGGGAAGGGCTTTAAATATAATCCCTTCCCTGAAAAAAACAGTACAAGTATGAATGAATGACAGGCAAGAGCTGCCTGTGATTGGCTGAGCGCCTCAGCCAATCACAATCAGCTCTTTCAGCAGGCAAAGATTTTAAATTTCCACCTGTTCAAAGAACAGCACTACAGAGCCGGGGACAGCGCAGAGAAGACGCAGCTGAGCTCCGGCAGCTGAAGGAAGGGGAGTATCTTTTTTTTAAAATTCTTTTACACTACTTTAACTGGTTTTTCAGGGAAGGGCTTATATTTAAAGTCCTTCCCTAAAATCCAATGACGGGGTGCCGGCAGCCGGTTCCTCTACTGCAGCTGTCATGTGTGACAGCTGCGGTAGGGAATTGAAGAATTCCTTTGTTCCATCCATCAAAGATGTGGCAGGGGCCGCAGGGAATTCTTTTTACTAGTGGGGATGAAGGAAACATCTGCCGCATGTGGAAGATGTGTTCTTCATCCCCGCGAGGGACACAGCAGCGGCGACAGGTAAGTTTTTAAAAAAAAATTTTTACACTAAAATTCTGTTTTTTCAGGGAAGGGCTTATATATAAAGCCCTTCCATGAAAAAACAATGCAGGGGTGCCGGCAGACCACTGTCTTCAATGGAACCGCTGGCAGCAGCCGTGGCTCCATTGAAAACACTGCACGCAGCTACATACACGCGTGTTTTTGCTCGTACAGAGGAGCGCACATATGTACACACCTATTTACGCACAAAAACACGCTTGTGTGAAGCCATCCTCACTATGTAACTGTGATAAACTACAATTACATACAAGTACAGTGGAATACCAGTTACACAAATACCAGAACAGGCTGCTAACATACATTCCAGGCATGTTTAGTTTTCTTACATTTTATTGCCAAGTAGTATTCCTACATATCATACAGTCTATGTCCTCGTAGATGCAGTAAAGACCCCCACCTACTAGACCACATGAGGAATATACTGTATGTCCCTTGATATCTGTTTTTGATTCTCTTGTTAATTAATCATTTATCCATTTTGGACTTTGTCACCGGTATCTTTGACATATTTCACTCAGTAGTGAGGGAGAGTCAATGGTTACATAGCAACAAGATGTCACTTTGCTCTATTCTTCGACTAGAGGACAATTAGTATGACAAATGTGCTACATAGTTTGAGACGGGCTCAGTTAGATGTGTTACATCTATTGTGCTGCATACCTGCATATACAGAATAAAGTGAACCCTGTTACATTGCTGTAGAGCTTTTCCACTTTTGTGACCAACGCTTGCCAACCACTACAAGGTGCCAACTGCATCTATTATTTAGATGCCTTGCAGAAAATAAAATATGGTGATTATGGGGCAGGGAGGGCTTAGCCATAATTAGTCTCAGATTAATGTTTGGTATATATCATTTTTTGCCATAATCAATAAGTCAGGTCAAACACTTTAAGGGGTTTTTTGAGCTTTTACTAATCCTCAGGATAGGTCATCGATAGTCGATTGTCAGGGATCTACACCAATCAGCTAAGTTCAGCTGAGCTGGTCATTACCACCGGGGTTGGAGCCAGAAGTGTAATAGGCAGCTTTGCTCGCACTGAAATTAATGGGAACAAATGCACCTACTACACTTCCGGCTCCAATCCTGATGACGACGTCCAGCTCGGCTGCACTGACAGCAGGCTGGGAGGAACAGGGGATCCTGGGTGACGTGAAAACCCTTGAACTCTTTGAGGTCAAGCAGTATCTCATTTGAAGCTCTTTTATTATCAGCTTGGCAGTATTCTAATCCAATCTTATGCAATATAACCTACTTATAAATGCAAAAGCCTCCATTTACTCAACAGAGGCCAAAGGAGTGCACTATTGGCTCTCATCAGGGTGATATACGTTGCTATATCTTTTTTCTGCTGCAAAGAACAGCGCAGTCTGCAGCGTTCTTCCATATAGGTACTATGTATGGTATACTTTTTCTAACATGAGGGCCTATAGGCAGCAAATTCCACTGTACATCTGTATATTGGGAAATTCTCCCGACCTATACCTTCGATGCACACTGCAAAATATAGCGTGGAAGCTCCCTTATACACTATAAAATATAAATAAAAAGTGCTAAAGAGGCATATAATACAAAAGAAATCCATAGTCCTAGCCTAGATTTCAAGACTATAAGACCTTATGTCCACGGGCCGTCAGATTCTGCATGCGGGAGCTCGCAGCAGAATCCGACCCTGCCCAAGGCTGAGGACCATACTTACCTGTCCGGGTCATCATCCGGGTCACAAGCTCAGTAGATTTTTTTCTTTAAACTCCTGCTTTCCCGCAGCCCATCTGCAATGTCAATTGTGGACGGGCCGCGGATCGGATGTCGTCCATGTGGGAACCGCATGAAATGGAGCATGCTATGATTTGATTTCCACATCCAAAGATCCACAAATCAAATCCACATGCTTTAATTCAGGTGCGGACGTCCATGTTTCCCTATGGGCGTCTGGAACTGTAGATCGTCTGCTCGGGTGCGGATTCCGCAATTTAAATCCGCCTGTGGACATTGGGCCTAAGGCTGGTTTCAGAGGATGGAAAACGCTGGCAGGAGATGCGGCACTGGAGTTGCAGGCACCCGGGTGGGGTAAGTATAGGATCTTTTATTGTTTTTTAAGATTGACAGCCTATTAAAAAAAAACTTTGAAAACCCATCTAATTCAATTAGATATTCCTTTGTTATCCCTTATCCTTATATAATGTTGTATTGAAGATTTAATATCGATATTCACTAAAACTTTACACAAGGTTTTTTAATGCCACAGATGTGAATTTTGTACATTCATAAAAAGTGTTATGATTTTCTGTTTTCAGATGTACACCCCATTCACAGAAATAGACCTATGCCTCGGTGATATTGGCATTCATCTATCAAAAACATTCCTTCGGCTGCCCATATACATAGCAGGTGTGTCACATGAACAAGAAGGTAAGTATTGCAGTGTATTGAAGAAGCAACAAAGATATTGCACGTTTGCTAAAATTAAATTTTTATTAAAATCTTAAAATTTCACCCCCCATTTTCCTGATTAAAAAAAATCTAAACAAAATTACATATAATTCTTATAGTTGTGTCTGGAATAGTCCAATCTAATAAAATATAATGGAAGGCTCATTTCACTTTACGTCATATGAATTCAGCGCTAAGTCTTTCCTGGTTTCAGTCCTCCATGTAGAAAACTTCATGGGGACTGAAACCAGGTTTGAACCCGGATGGACCATAATGGAGAATATATGAGACATAGACCTCTTTGGTTTCTGTCTCACATTGTTTCCATCCCTGACAGTCTTTTACACTAGATAGAAAAGTGCCGCCCTTATAGCTCTTGGAAGATGAAGATGTTAAGCAGCAATGAGAAAAAGGCTGGAAAGAGGTGTCACATCACTTAGACCCAAGCAAATTGGACAAAGAAAGCAAAACATGCATTGCTATTAATCCTAAATAGCCCGAAATGGACAAACCATCCCTAAATTCGGCCTCCAATACCATCTATAAACTGACAGCACCCAACTATACAACTCTTCCCGTGAAATCTCTGAACCGTTCCTCCAAAATATCACCGACTGTCTGTCTGCAGTCTCTAATACTATGTCCCCTCTTTTCTCAAACTTAACCTCTTTAAAACTCGCCTTCCTGTCAGTGCTTCTATCGATCCCTCTGACACTAGATCCCAAAGTGGCAATATTTGGGTTAATAGATGAAGAAGCATGGAGCCACTACAACAAAATATTCATTAGAGAGGTGCTATTTTTGACCCGGAAGGTGGTGGCCATGAGATGGATGGCAACGAGATCGCCCTCGGTTTCATGCTGGATGAGATTGGTAGATACCATAATCCCATATGAAAAAATAATATATCAACATGGAGGATGCCCTAATAAATTCGAGAAAGTATGGGGCTTATGGACAGGCTCGCATTGCACATTACAAGTCGAACACACATAATCTTGACAGTTGTTGAAACAAAATAAGACACAGTAGACCAAGCATATGAAAGATGTTCCTTTAATTTTATTTTTCTTTTTGTAAAAAAAAAAATTCTCATATTTTCACTGTTAAATGTTAATAAAGATGATACATTTTCCCAAATGTAATTCAAGATGTAAACAAAAGAAATACTATATACAAATATATGTAATATTTGTTTATGATCTGCTAATAAAGCGAAGTTAAAAAACAAAACAAAACAAAAAAACTCTTTAAAACTGACCTTCTTGTCTTTCCACCTTCCAACCAGCCTCCTCTCAACATCTCCATTCCAGTGTCTGGCAGCATCATAATCCCCTAACAGCGTGCCCGCTGCCTTGGGTTCACACTGGACTCTGACCTCTCCTTTACCCCACACATCCAATATCTGGCCCAAAGATGCTACCTGCATCTTAGAAATATTGCTACAATCCATCCGTTCCTCACCACGGACACGCTAAAGACACCCATTGTTGCCCTCATCCACTCCCGACTCGACTACTGCAACTGGCTATTCATTGGCCTTCCCCGCACCAGACTCCCTCCCCTCCAATCCATACTAAATGCATCAGCTAGGCTCATTTTTCTATCCAGCCGTTACTGAGATGCCTCTGCACTATGCCAGTCACTACACTGGCTGCCCATTCACTGTAGAACTAAATTTAAACTCCTCACCCACAAAACTCTCTATGGTGCCACGCCACCGTACATTGCCTCCCTCCTGTCCGTACGCCATACATTGCCTCTTTCCTGTCCGTACACCACCCAGCCCGTACACTCCGTTCTGCTAACACACTCAGACTAAACACCCCTTTAATACGAACCTCACATGCTCGCCTACAGCACTTCACCAGAGCAGCAACCATCCTCTGGAACGCTCTACCCCAAGGCATCCAGACAATTCCCAATGCACAAAATTTCAGACGTGCCTTAAAAACTCACCTCCTCAGGGAGGCATACCAAATCTCCTGACCTGGTCGCCCTGCCCCTCCATATGGCTCCCCACACCTTCCACCTTGCTTATTGCATTTGACCTCTACCCTTTCAACTCCTTACCGCCCAACCCCCATTTACTTCTAATAACTGATTTCCACATGTAATTCCCATTCTGCCTGTGCCCCCCCACCCTCCCCTGTGTACCTCCTGTACCACCCCCCACACCATCTGTTTCAAATTGAGTGTATATCACATGTAATTGTTGTATTGCCTGTGTTCTTCTGTGCTTGAAAGTGCTGCGGAATAAATTGGTGATATACAAATACAGATTATTAATAATAAATAGGCAATAGATACCGGAAAGGCCAAATGACAGTCAACAGCAGGAAATGATGGCAATAACTAATTTGTGATATGAACAGTACTCAATGTTCTTCCAGTTTTCTATAATTTTTTAACATTGCTCATAAAAGTCACATTTTAGTCTAAATTGTATTCCTATTATTCCATGATATCCAGTTGTATCTGTTAGGTATAATACATGGAGTTCACATAGTGCATGGCAGTTCATTCACACTATATATTAACAAACGTTCTCTGTGTTATCAGCGACATGGCTGTTTATTAACTGCAATAAGAGTCGGTGAACTTATTTGACTCCTGCCTCGAAAGTCTCCCCACTCACCAACCAGGTGTCTCCATACGCCTTCTGGGTGCTTTCTGTCGGTATATAAGGCTGAGGGTGCGTTCACACGAGCGCATAAACGGCTCGTTTTTGCGCCCAATCATATAAACGTGACCATCTGAGGCGTTGGTTTCTAATGTATTCGTTCGCACGGGTGATTTTACGGCACGTAAAAACGGCAACCCGAAAAAAAAACGGAACATATGCGACCGAAATACGCGCCAACGCATATTCGATGGCCGAAAAGATAGTTTGCAAAGTAGGAACAAACGATAATACGCTTTCTAGCTCTGGTCATGATCGACGAAAAACGTTCTTTCCGGCGATTAAATGCTGCGCACGTGCGAACGTAAATACGCCTACGCTCGTGTGACCGCGCCCTGAGTAGGACATTTTGGGGCAATTAAACTGCAAGGTAATTAAAGATGAGTAAATGTTTCACCTGATTTACTAATTTGCAGATTTCCCAGTTTGTGAATTAGGGTGCTTTCACACGAGCATTTTAATTGCGCGGGTTTTGTGCACTGCGAGAAACACCAAACTTGCATGAAAATAGAGTCCATTATATTCCGTCAAAGAGAAAAGTTGCAGCATGTGCTATTGTTTGGGTGATCTCAACCATTATTGTCTATGGGAGAAAAAAAATTGCAACGCACTCGCATGCAGATACGATTTTCATGCAAGTGCTTTTTTTTATTTCTCCTATTGAAATAGCATGCAATTTTCACAAGCCTGAAATTGTATGTACCCCAAAATGACAAAGTGAAAACAGGATATTCACACCCTGTACTCAGTACTTAGCTGGAGCACCTTTGGCAGTGATTACAGCCTCCAATCTTCTTGGGTATGATGCCAAAAGGTCTGAGCAGCTGAATTTGGGGATTTTTTGCCATTCCTCTCTGCGGATTCTCTCAGGCTCTGTCAGGTTGGATGGGGGTCGTCTGTGAACAGACATTTTCAGGTCTCTCCAAAGATGTTTGATTGAGTTCAACTCAGGGCTCTCTCTGGGTCACTCTGAGTTCTCCCTAAGCCCCTCCTGTGTTCCCTTGGCTGTGTGCTTAGGGTCATTGCCTTATTGGAAGATGCCCAATCTGAGGTCCCTTGCGCTCCTGATCAGGTTTTCATTAAGAATATGGACAGGCTCACATGAGCGTAATATAACAGCGTATTTTGCGTAATATGCGATGAATGGAGTCAATGAAAGTACATTGATTTTCATTGATCCATTCACACTTGCATATATACATTGCGTATAATACGGGCATAAAAAAGGACCCAGCATGTTCTAGTTTACCGCGTATTATGCACGATAGGGGCCTATTGTTCTTATTGTGTAATAAACGCTGTGTTTACGCGATTACATTGCATATTTGCAGCGTTTATACGCAACGCCGCTAAGCAACAGAACAGGAAATTAAAAAAAAAAAAGAAACAAGGAAGACTGAGCATGACAGAGTGCGGGAGATACACTGTCCTGCACAGTTCAAGACTGCTGCCATATGTAGTGATAGGCCGGCTCACACAGCGCTAAAACACTGCGTGATACATGTTCGTTTAAGCCCAGCCTATCTCTGTACTTTGCTCCATTCAGCTTTCCATTAGCCCTGACAAGTCTCCCTATCTTACCTGCTAAAAAACACCCGGACAGCATGATTCTGCCACCACCATGCTGCACCATGGTGGTGGCAGCATCATTAGGATGACCATTCGTTTCTCGGTCAGCTCTCTTACCAAGGCCCTTCTTCCCTGACTGGTTTGTCGGTTTGGCCAGCACTAGAATTAATCCTGGTTGTTCCAAACTTCTTCCATTTCAGAATTTTGGAGGCCATTATGCTCTTGAGGACTTTCAGTGCAGCATAAATACTTTTGTAGCCTTCTCCAGATCCATGCCTCCACAGAATCCTGTCTCTGAGCTATACAGGCGGTTATTTCTTCCTCATGGCTGTGTTTTTGGCTCTGATATGCATTGTGAGCTGTAGTCCTTTAAAATTATGTCCATTCAACTGAATTTACTGCAGGTGACTCCAATCAAGGTGTAGAAACATCTCAAAGATGATTGGGAGAAATGGGAGGTCCCCGGAGCTAAATTTCAAGTGTCATACCAAGGGGTGTGAATACTTATATCAATGCAAAATGTTTGTTACAATTTTTAAAAAAATGCACAGATTTCTGACATTCTATTTCCACTTTATTATTATTCCACTACACATGGCCACAACATAAGAAAATGTAAAAATAAGTGAAAGGGTCTGAAGACTTTCTGAATGCATAGTACATACATTATATATAGTTTACTTAGACTGGCATCTGAAGTGCTGGTCTAAGTTAATAGGCCTCATAGCATCTTTTAAAAAAAGCACTGAAATGCCACCTTCTGCCCAGACGTGGTATTATAGTATAACTATTACAGGTATCGTAATTGTATCATCATTTAGACAATTTTCTCTTTTTTTGTAAGGTAGCCTACCCAAAGTAAAAGGAAACTTCCTTTACATTAAAACCTATATCCTATTAGTTAACGTTTGACCCCCATAGTAGCCTTGAAACATGATATGGGTTACCAGCCAACCCAAACAGATTCATCTGTAGACAGAAACGCCTCTGAGTTGTTCTGTTTGTTTCATGTTTGTTATCAGTATAGAATAGTACCTTTAAAATGATGTCCATTCAACTGACTTTACCACAGGTGACCCCGATCAAGGTTTAGGAACATCTCAAAGATGATCAAGAATCAGCCAAAGGCAGCGATTCAGGGATAAGATGAAAAAGAAGACCATCCGGTGATCTCAAATATCAGGTGTAATAGTGAAAAATTGATTAATAACTAGAGATGAGCGAACGTGCTCGGCCACGTCCCTTTTTCGCCCGAATACCGCGATTTTCGAGTACTTCCGTACTCAGGCGAAAAAATTCGGGGGTCGCCGTGGCGGCGCAGGGGGTTGCAGCGGGGAGTGGGGGGGAGAGGGAGAGAGAGGGCTCCCCCCTGTTCCCCGCTGCTACCCCCCGCGCCGCCACGCCTCTCCCCGCCCCCCGGCGCACCCGAGTACTTTTCGCCCGAGTAGTGAAGTACTCGAAAATCGCGGTGCTCGATTGCGAAATCGCCCTTACCGAGTACGTTCGCTCATCTCTATTAATAACCCTGATGTGCCTGGACTCCCTGGAAAGGGACAGTCCGACACGCCTCCAATCCAAGTAGGCAATCTTTTCAATAAACTTCCGCTAGGTACGTCTGCTCTGGTCCACCGGATATCCACACAAGGAGAGTGTCAGTGTGGGTTCCGAATGGGAAGATCGGAGACTATAAAAGGGAATAAGCAATGGTAAGACTATAGAAAACCCCAGCGCTCCAGGAAATAAACAAAGCAGAAGAATATATAGTAAGTAGATGAAGAACTTACTTCACAGGGGTGTCCCAGAAGAGAACATCCCTGACCCAGAAGAGCAATCCAATCCCTTTGGAGGACTCCAGCTCCTAAATAGTATCCAGTGGAAAATCCAATAGGCAGCAAGTAGATTTCTATATTCTATTTATTGTAAACAGCAATGCGTTTCAGACCTTTAAGAGCCTTCTTCAAGCATACAAATTCAGATGACGTAAGGAATATATAACTCCTACGTATTCTTCTGCTTTGTTCATGCCCAGCCTGGAGTGCTGGTTTTTTTTATGGTCTGACCATTGCTAATTCCTTCAAAGATGATCTAGAGAAAAGGGAGGTCCCAAAGCTAAATTTCAAGTGTAATACCAAAGGGTCTGAATGCTTATATCAATGCAAAATGTTTGTTAGAATACAAAAAAAATGCCAAAGATTTCTAACAATCTGTTCTGACTTTATTATGGGGTATTAAAGGGGTTGTCCCGCGCCAAAACGGGTTTTTTTTTTTTTCAACAGCCCCCCCGTTCGGCGCGAGACAAACCCGATGCAGGGGTTAAAAAAGAAAACTGGATAGTGCTTACCTGAATCCCCGCGCTCCGGTGACTTCTTACTTACCTTGTGAAGATGGCCGCCGGGATCTTCACCCTCGGTGGACCGCAGGTCTTCTGTGCGGTCCATTGCCGATTCCAGCCTCCTGATTGGCTGGAATCGGCACGTGACGGGGCGGAGCTACGAGGAGCCGCTCTCCGGCACGAGCGGCCCCATTCAGAAAAGAAGAAGACCGGACTGCGCAAGCGCGTCTAATCCGGCGATTGGACACTGAAAATTAGACGGCACCATGGAGACGAGGACGCCAGCAACGGAACAGGTAAGTGAATAACTTCTGTATGGCTCATAATTAATGCACGATGTACATTACAAAGTGCATTAATATGGCCATACAGAAGTGTATACCCCCACTTTTTTCGCGGGACAACCCCTTTAAGTGCAAAAATATGGTAAAATCTTTTATTTTCATTTGCACATGGTAACAACACAAAAACATATTTAAAAAAAAAAGAGTCTGAAGACTTTCCAAATACATTGTATGAGGTCACCAGATTTTTTCAGGGTCAAAGCGGGACAGAGGGGTGTGGTCAGGGGCGGGGCCTATCACAAAGTATAATTTTACTTCTGTTCTTATAAAAAGGACAGGGCCACAGCATTTCTGTCAAAATTTGTACCATTGGTGCGGATTTTGACTTGGAAATTTCCTACTATACGGCGCTCCCCCTCACCTCCTCCTAAGACTTCCCGCTGTCAGTGTTCCCCGGCTTCTAGGTTCCAGTGGCTGTAGTGGCCTCACAAGACCAGTATCACCTGATCTGTGGCGGCGCACCTGACCAGGCCGCTGGTAACCGGAAGCCAGGGACCACTGACAGCGGGAAGCCCTTGGAGGAGGTGAAGAGGGGGGGTTCCACTGCAGATGCGCGGCTGATTTCCCGGCAAAATCCACAGCAGAATTCAACTGTTTTTTGAATGCGGAAATGCTGCAGAATTTGCAGCAGAAAATGATGCTGTGGATATTCTGCAGCTATTCCTCCACATATAAACATACCCTAAGTCATTTTGAGGTATGCTGTCACATGCAAAGTGGCTTCAGTAGTAATAGTGCCCTAAATCAGCCCCAGCGAAGCCCCGTTGAAATCAATGAAAGCGTTGTGCTGCAATTAGCGTGACGTTCGAAACGCCATGCAAATCACTGTACAAAGCGCCAGTGTCAGAGTGGGCTTAAGAAGGCTGCATAAAACCTCTGTAAACTGAGGTAAATAATATAAAAATAAATACATTTAACTAAATATAATTACATTTAATAAACATCTCCAACAGTTCTCAGGTTTTCTACAGCTTATTTACTCTTTTCAGTATCAAACACTAAGGCCGTTTTCACACGGCCGAGAAAATAGCGCAAGATTTATGTGTGGCAAAACACAAATATGAACCCCATTCTTCTGCATAGGTTCAGACACATGAGCGATGCTATGCAGGAAAAAAAACGTGGCATGTTCTATCTAGCTGCAAGATCAAAGCTAGCAGCCCCAACGGCCCCATTGAAAGCAATGGGAGAACGCCGCGATCCTCTGTGACAGCTGCAACGGGGAATCCCTTCATCTACAGAGTGATGTGAGACTATTTTCACATGAAAACGCCTCGCATCCACGGGGCTTTTACATGGATGGCCAGGGCGATATCGGGTCATGATTCACGGCCCGATATCGCCCTCGCCCGTTTGAAACTAGCCTAAATGGAGCATGTGATGCTATTTTTTTTCATCTCTATATTTATTATACCATGGATGCCAGAATTATGACATCTAAAAGTTGCAATTTCGGTTCACGTACCCAAACTGTGACTTTTAGAGCATTAACAGAACTCCCTAACACTTTTTCAGAAAGTAGGCAGGACTGGCTTTAGGGGCGTGGCCATATGCAGTTGTCACATTTACTAAAGCCTACGCTAAAAACTGGCATAGATTATAGCAAAAATTGACTTCATCTCGGAGCTGGCATAGATTTACATCTGGTTTGTGGCAGTGCCACCAAATGAGACAAATGTATCAAGAAGCTTGCCCCTCTTAGTACATTTTACGCTCGTAACTGGGCGCATAGTTTCCTTAGACCGGCATCTGAAGTGTTGGTCTAATTAAATAGACCTCATAGTATCTCTTAAAAAAAAAGCACTGGAACGCCACCTACTGCCCAGAAGTGGTATTGTTGTATAACTATTGCAGGTTTCTTAATTATATCATCATTTATATAATTTCCTCTTTTTTGTAAGATAGTTCTCCCAAAGTAAAAGAAAACTTCCTTTGCATTAAAATGTCTCTGAGTTGTTCTGTTTGTTTTATGGTATCTCACATGAGCGTGTTAACGTGCTTATCGCGCACATATCGCATGCACAGTGCACACAGCGGTACACAATATTTATCTGATCTTTTGGCTGTCAGGACAGCAGATCCTCGGTGACTCTAAACCAATTTGGCCTACAGGGGCTTTCCAGGCAGTGCTGGTTATCAGTGCCAGGATACAGCGGCTTCAGAGAGGAAGTGGGCAACGCTTGCAACTGCAGGCGCAGTTTTCATTGAGATCAATGGGACCCCAGCATGCAATTACAAGCGCAATTCCCATTGATTTCTATGAGAACTGAATCCGCAATTACAACTGTCTGCCACTACAGGGGGGTTGGAACAGGGGCTTCCGCTCCAACCCCGAGGTAACCCAGCACTGACAGCATGCGCTTCCTGGGAAACGCCTCTAAAGCTAGATCTGAAGGTTGCACATGGGGTTCTCTGGTTTTCACCTTTAACCCCAGCAATTCGGATTTGGTCTTCACGGAACCCCAGACAGCTACCCCAGAAATAGTCTTGGTTAAGAGGCAGCTGATGCAACTTGGTCAGGTTTACCATAACGTGGTACAAGAGGGTGCAGAGACGTACCGTAGTTGAGGAGCAGAGGTTAGGGCAGGCTGAATTTTTGCATAACCAAAGCAGAGGCTGAGGGTCAGGGCAAGGAGCAGACAGAGTAAATGTGGTCAATAAACAATCCGAAGTTGGGAATGGAGAAGTCAGGAAAAGCTGTGTCAGACAGGCAAGGATCAAAACCAGGTGAACGGACAGAGCACCAAACACCTTCACATGTTGTAGAGAATGACTGCTCAGATGCATTTTAGTTGAAGAGGGAGCCTGAAATGACCTGTTAGGATTGGCTGGGGTTGGGAAAGCTGGGTGCACACACTGGCCCTTTTAAAGGAAGCCTGAGGGCAGGCACACTCCCTTTGGAAGGCAGAGAGATGTTAGCTGTTGCGTCGCTGCCGACGAAAACAAAGGAAGGAAGATGGGGACCACGGCCACTGGGAGAACATGAGGAAAATCAACAGCCATGGCCTTGATACATGATAATCACTGACTTTTCAAACAGCTTGCACTTATAGCCAATGTGGTAATTATTATCAAAAATGCAATTTACTTTTTTTAAAATTACGTTTTTGTGTTGAAACATCCCTCTAAAGTGCCACTAGGGGTCTCCCTTCCCTCTAATTTGTTGTCTATTGTCATGTAAAATCTATCTCTAGTAAAAGATACAGAGACAGGAAGTAAAGGAGAGATGTTAGGCTCAGCATCTAAGTGGGCACTACTTCTATAGCCCTAGGTGAGAAGGGGTTCAATTGTGTTTTTCCCCAGGAATCTAGCTAATAAAGTCTCTTTGAGCCTAAAATAGAAAAAATAATCTTTACAATACAATTACTTTACCAATATTTTTCCATTCCCCACCACCAGTCTTCTCCCACCATTCCTTGAGTGTAATAACATGTAATCCATAGTGATGACCCTGCATGAGACCACAGTGACCAATCAATATCTTCCACAGCAATGTTATTATAGGCAAAACATCACTATGGTAGACAGTGACTGGCCACCTTGGTCTGCACAACATGTTGTCATGCAATGCATCAGACAAGGTAAGTAGAGAACAATTAGTTAGTTAACCATATAAAAAGTGTCTTAGGGAGTGTTCAAACAGCGTTATTTACTATGCTGTGTGATTAGGTCAGGGGGTTCCGTCACAGCTGCCTAAAACACTGTGATGGAACCCCTGAACGGAAAGGTGCAGATCCATTGACTTGCATTAGTGAAATCCACACCACTTTGGAATCCCTTTTACAAGAGTTCCATTCATTTCTGTTATACTTGGAGTATAGAGTAACCTTGTCAACTACACTATTCTATACTCCTTAAAACAACATCCTTGAAAGCCCATTTAAAGGAAACCTGCCACTTTCTATAAGTACCCTAAAAGTTATTGTGCTCATAAGACAGAGAACGTAGATTCAGAAGGTATACTTCTTCTATGTACCCAGCTCACTGTTCGCTCTGTGTTCCCCCTTGAAGTTAGGGCTTGGTCAGCAAGCGTGACTCTTTTTTGCAGTCAGTGTGCATGCATACACCATCTTCAAAGGGTGATAATGAAGGAACGGGGAGCTGGGTAAGTCTAAGAAGTATACCTCGGACTCCAAGTTCATGGAGCACTTCACTGTGAGCACTTTAACTTAATTTATGGTGTATATTGGGTATGACAGGTTCCCTTTAACCCCCCTTTAAGGGGGTATTCCAGCCTAAATCAATTATCACTTTTCCAGTGGATAGAGACCCAACCACCATAACACTATACTTGGCGGTTTCAGTCAATGTTATAGCTTTACATATCGTATAATAATATAATAATAATCTTTATTTGTATAGTGCCAACTTATTCCGCAGCGCATTTGATGCATGGGGACTCAATCAGGACGAGGTGGGGGTATGGGTGCAGGGAGTGTACATGAGGGGCAAAGTTTGAGGGCAGGGGAGTTGGTATGCTTCTTTGAAGAGGTGAGTCTTTTGGGCACGTCTGAAATTCCATGCATCAGGGATAATCCGGATAGGGCATTTCATAGGGTCGGTGCTGCTCTTGTGTAGTCCTGGAGGTGAGCATGTAAGGTTCGCATAAGGGGAACGTCTAATCTGAGCGTGTTGGCAGAGCGCAGTGCGCGGGCTGGGTGGCATATGGACAGGAGGGAGGTGATGTATGGTGGCGCAGCGCCATGGAGAACTCTATGAGTGAGGGTAATGCGTTTAAATTGAGTTCTGTTATAAATAGGCAGCCAGTGCAATGACTGGCATAGTGTGGAGGCATCTGAGAAACAGCTGGACAGGTAGATAAGTCTAGCTGCCGCACTTAGTATGGATTAGAGAGGGGGAGAGTCTAGTGCGGGGAAGGCCAATTAGCAATGAGTTGCAATAATCAAGTTTTGAATGGATGAGGGCAACAACGAGAGTCTTTAGCGTGTCCGTGGTCAGGAATGGACAGATTTTTGCGATGTTCCTGAGGTGCAGATTGCAGGTTGGGTGAAGGAGAGGTTGGGTGTGGTGGGTTAAGGAGAGGTCCGAGTCCAATGTGACCCCCTAGGCAGCGAACGTGCTGTATATGGTAGTGCCAGCTAGTGTGAGGATGTATGCTTGTATGCTCGACCGCTGCTCCATTCCTACTAACTGCCATCTTACAACTAAGGGGAGCAGGTTGGAATACCTCTTTAAAGCTTACAATGGTAAAATAAGTTCAAGCAGAAGTCACAGAACTCATTTCTAGCATGACAGGAATTTGACATTCACAATGACAAAGCTTAACAAAAAGGTCACCATTAGAGATGAGCGAACGTACTCGGTAAGGCCGATTTCGCAATCGAGCACCGCGATTTTCGAGTACTTCACTACTCGGGTGAAAAGATTCGGGGGTCGCCGGGGGGCGGGGCGTGGTGTGGTGGAGCGGGGGGTAGCAGCGCGGAAGAGGTGGGAGCTCTCTCTATCTCCCTCTCCCCCCCCACTCCCCTCTGCAACCCCCGGCTCACCCACAGCGCCCCTGAGTACTTTTCACCCGAGTAGTGAAGTACTCGCAAATCGTGGTGCTCGATTGAGAAATCGGCCTTACCGAGTACCTTCGCTCATCTCTAGTCACCATGTATTATTCTGGCTCTTTGGCTAGAATGACATTTCACTTCATTGCAGTACAGTTTTCTCTAGCTGACATTTCCATCTCACTGTACAGGAAGTTGCAAATGATTACATTATATTTCTCGTAGCTGCTAATTTTCACTATCCCCTTCAGTAATACAGCTGGCTAACACACTAAGTAACTTAACTCCCCCTATCTTTTTACCCCCAAGTAAATGGGGCTTCCCCTCCTCTTCCTCCTCATCCTCCTCGTCCTGTTAGCAGCCATCCTGAAGTCTGGATGTTACTTTGCCGGCAGCCGGTGAGCTCTGAGAAGTCAGATGGAGAAGAAAGGAGGAGTTGTGTCCTGGAGTCAAATTTCCTTTAATAAGCTCCTGCCGCAGCACGTGGAGCTGATTCATCCATAGAATCTAAGAGCAAACAAGATATTCAGCTATCAGGATGCTGCCATGCAACATGTAATATTTTACATCACACATGGATGGAAAAAATGGAAGTAAAGCAGAACCAAAACCCCATTTTTTTCATTGGGTATACATTAAAATCATCCTGATTAATAATAGCATATACCATGACAGCAGGGGCGTACCTAAAGGCTCAGGGGTCTAGGTGCAAAAGTTCTGCTCAGGGCCACCCCTGGGCCTCTACCCCACACTCCCCGTACCCATACCTAACTCGTGCTGCATACATGATCTGGCCCTTGGCGTAATCTTTCCAAATATGACACATTTCCTGCACTACATGAAAATTTGTTTGTAGCCCCATAGGCCACACTCACACACACCACTTTTTACCACTATTAGCGCGGTGTCCCGAGCGCCGTACTAACTGCAGGGTTACTCAAACCTGCGCCCAAACGTGGTGTTCCTAACACAGTGATTTTCAAGAGCTGTCTGTTCTATTTTTGTGCTTTCGTGGTTTTTAACACACCTCCTCACTATGATAGGGTGCATTAAAAAGCGCTGTCAAACTCTGTACCATGTGTTCAAAACGCTGCTCAAAATTCCGGTAAAAATGCCATGATTACAAGCTGCATTTTCTAAACACGTGTGAGAGTGACGTTAGGGTGTGTTCATGTTTTTGATAGATAGATAGATAGATAGATAGATAGATAGATAGATATGAGATGAATGGATAGATAGATAATCAATGGATAGATAGAATAATAAATAGATAAGAGATGGATGTATAGATAGATAGATAGATAGCAGATAGATACAGAGATAGATAGGAGATAGATAGATAGATAGATAGATAGATAGATAGATAGATAGATAGATAGATAGATAGATAGAAAGATAGATAGAAAGATGGATGGATGGATAGATAGATATGAGATAGATAGATAGATAGATACATAGATAGGAGATGGATAGATTGATAGATAGCAGATAGAGAGCAAACGGTTAGATAGATAGATGGATAGATAGATAGATACATAGATAGGAGATGGATGAATAGATAGGTAGATAGAATAATAAGAGATGGATGGATGGATAGATAGAAGATGGATAGATAGATATATAGATAGATAGATAGAAGATAGATAGATACAGAGATAGATAGGAGATGGATAGATAGAAAGATATATAGGAGATGGGTGAATAGATAGATGGATAGATAGAATGATAAATAGATAGGGGATGGATAAATGGATAGATAGGAGATCGATGAATAGATAGATAGAATACTAAATAGATAAGAGATGGATTTATGGATAGATAGGAGATGGATAGATAGATACATACCGTGTTTCCCCGAAAATAAGACACCCCCTGAAAATAAGGCACCCCCTGAAATTTGCAGAAGTCCCAAATATAAGGCACCCCCAGATAGTATAGGCATAGTAAAGTGTGCAGGCAAGTCAAGAGGCCTGTC
Organism: Eleutherodactylus coqui; assembly: GCF_035609145.1. Classification (NCBI taxonomy): domain Eukaryota; kingdom Metazoa; phylum Chordata; class Amphibia; order Anura; family Eleutherodactylidae; genus Eleutherodactylus; species Eleutherodactylus coqui. The sequence continues at coordinate 68,895,798 of NC_089848.1, read as the reverse complement.
CCTGCTGCCATCCCCGTTGTCTCCTACCTCCAGATGTATAGGTAGATCTGCAGACAGTCTGCTGTTATCCTGTCCCTGCTGTGCTGTACGAGTGTGCTGTTGTGAGCTCCCCTTGCTGGCTGGAAAAGTCCATACTGTACGTTCTGTTCCTGCTGTACATGTCTGCTGTGATGAGCTCCCCCTGGTGGCCGGAAGCTGCAATACCATCCCTGCTTACAAGTGGTACAGGACCTTCTGTCTGCAGATAGGTACGTTACTTTACAGCCCTTATTTTTTTTATGGCTCTGTGTGTGAGTCAGGCAACCTGTGTGTGATTCTTAAGGCTGGGTTCTCACAGAGCGTATGTCCACCAGAAATCTCGCAGTTTGGCCACAGCGATAAACAGCGAGATTTCCGCCGGGAAAGCGCTGCTTCAAAACCCACGGCACTCAGCCGCTTGTTATGCAGCGACCTGGCTGCACACTTTTCCCTTTCTGTGGCTGGTGAATCCCCACCACAACACCGGCTTCTGCCAGCTTTACCGTGACAGATTTGCTGTCCCATGTGGACGAGATTTCTGAGAAATTTCGTCCACAAAGCTGGCCAATTGAGGGATTAGTGGCCACAGACGGATTTGCCACGGCGAAATAAGACACCCCCTGAATATAAGACGTAGCGCATATTTGGGAGCAAAAATTAATATAAGACGCGTCTTATTTTCGGGGAAACAGGGTAATAGGAGATGAATAGATAGATAGATAGCAGATAGATAGATAGCAGATAGATAGCTACAGAGATAGATAGGAGATGGATAGATAGATAGATAATGGATGGATGGATAGATAGATAGAAGATGGATAGATAGATAGCAGATGGATAGATAGATACATAGATAGATAGGAGATGGATGAATAGATAGATAGATAGATAGAATAATAAATAAGAGATGGATGGATGGATGGATAGATAGGAGATGGATAGATAGATTGATAGATAGGAGATGGATAGATAGATTGATAGATAGGAGATGGATAGATAGATACATAGATAGGAGATGGATAGATAGATTGATAGATAGGAGATGGATAGATAGATAGATAGATAGATATGAGATAGATAGATATGAGATAGATAGACATGAGATAGATAGATAGATAGATAAACAGACAGACATACAGACAGGCAGATAGATAGATACATACCCTGGTGCCCGGACTACTTCTCTGCTGAGAAGAGCAGCTGTACACAGTGTCAGCAGGAGGGAAGCAGCAGGGAGATAACCTCATCCCTGCTCCACTCGATGCCTTGCTGTGCCTGTGTGCGGTGAGTCTGCTTCTGTGTCCTCTCTGCTCTTTCCCCCATTCCCCCTCCTCTTCCCCTGTCTTCTCTCCAAGTCCTCCCCCCTCCCTTCTCCTACTCTCCTCTCTGGCTCATGCTGTCGGCCAGACCGCACTAACTTAGCAAGTGGCACACAACAGCTGTGGCAGAGGATAGTGGGCAGTGCCCATGTGACCGAGCCCTTTGGGCTCATAACCGCTGCTAGCAGCGTTTTTTTCAGCCGTGACGCAGGCTTCGGTCACGCGATATTTTGTGCGCATCAGTTTTGCGCACAAAAAATTGCACGAAAAAATGCCTGTGTGACTAAGCCCTGATCCTGATAATGCAGTTACTAGTTGCTTCAGATCACATTTCATTCCATGCATTTGCTATGGATTCCAAGTAACGGCGGACACCCACTGGCGGTTTTTCTCGCACTGCGCTGCGAGAGTAAACAAAAAGTCTCGCAGCGCAGTGCGAGAAAAAAAACGGCATCATGCTGGGATGTCGCCAGTCTTTTCAATGGGGCCAGCGGCAGCAGCGCTAGCCCCATTGAAAAGATAGGGAGAATGACGCGGACTTCTGCCACAGCTGTGCAGAATGATATCCCATTGCTTTCAATGGGATCGGCAGCCGATCCCCTTGATAGCAGTGCTTTCTTGCAAGCCCCGCAGTATGATTATCGGGGAAGGGCTTGAAATATAAGCCCTTCCCTGAAAATCATCAATAAGTGTTAAAAAATTTTTTTTTAAATTTACTCACCTCTCTGCCGACGCACAGTGCTATATGTATTGCTTGTGTTCATCTTGGATGTTTCCCCAGCCCTGCCCGCACACAGAAACTTCTTAAATAACACAGAAACTACTTAAACAATGACTGTCACATACACAGAAATTCCTTCAGCTAGACCGCATGCTGAGAAGACAAAGTCCACACTGGACTTGAAAGATGGAGGGGAAGGAGGCTGGGAATTCTATATGACCCAGCGAATAAGCATATGTATATGTTCCTGATGTAATCTGTTGCATGCCCATAAAGGGCAGGTATCATGTGTTTCAATAAAAACCCGAGGCTCTGTAACTCGAGAGAGAGCTGGTTGAGATTCAAGGCTGATGACTTGTGTCTGACTGGTTTCTTTCATTATGTGTGCACACTATACAATTCTCTGCCGACGAGCCCTGAGGGCTCAGCCAATAGCAGCTAGTGCTTAGCTATTGCCTGAGTGCTCAGCCAATTACAGATTGTGCTTAGCTATTCATTCTGCACTTCTGACACAGCTGTGACAGCTGTGGCAGAAGTCCGTGGTATGCTCCCTATGTTTTCAATGGGGCTAGCGCTGCTGCCGCTGGCCCCATTGAAAACACTGGCGATATGCCAGTTCTATTTTGGCGTCTTTCTTGCGCTGCGAGGCAAGAGTTTTCCCGTGCTCTCGCAGCACAAGAAAGAAAATATCGCCAGTGGGTGTCCACCCTAAATATGATCTGGATACTTTGTATTGCACATGTCAAAAAAGTGATAGTTTCTTACTAGTTACCTGACTGCATGTACAGTATATTGGTTGGGAAAGTAGACTGCTATAGATTGCCACTCCGTTTTGGAAGCTGATGAGAGAGCATTATATCACAAAGTGCTCTCTAATATCAGCTAGGAGGGATGTAATGGCATATTTCCCAGACTACAATCTGGGTGACTGCTGAGAAGAGATGGATCCAATAGTTTGAAACAACAATTATAGCATATAAATATACTAAGTATATAACATCTTCCGAGAGTTTACAACCTTTTAAGCCCTTTTGCAGACTTCAATGTACATTCAAGAATAGCATGTTTTTGAGGTGTTTTAAGCAGTGTTCCTTCTAAAATAGCATGTTTTAAGCAGTGTTCCTTCTAAGCCTTGAAATCAGGTGAGTGAAGAGGTTACTGAGCTGGGCAATGATCAATCAAAGGTGGGCAGACAACAACACCCAATAAGTATCATGAACATGTCTTATTCAAAGTACACAGGTCACAGTGCAGTTACCTCCAGTGTACGCAGGTGACATTGTCTTTGATTGGAGCCATTTACTGTTTCCTCTCCTCTTTACCCCAGCCCAGACCGCCATGAAGACTTCTGCCAGCCGTGGCTCATCTCTGTATAAACTTCCCATCCTGTTGCTACCCCCAATGCTCTTGTCAGTTCCTTTCCTAGTAAATGTTTCCTTCCCTTTGTGCCCCATGCAGTACTAGTGCCATCTTTTGTGCCCCACAAAGTAATACTGTCCCCTGTACGCCCACCCTAAGGAATGGTACTCCCTCTGTGCCTACCCAAAGTAATAGTGCCCCCTCTGTATCCCACCATAATGGTACAGGCTCAGTGACCTTCTCAAAGTTATGGTATCACCTCTGCTTTCCCTCCAAAGTAATAGTGCCCTCTCTGTGCATTATAAAGTAATGATGCCCCCTCTTTGACTTCCCCTTTGTGTTGCGCTTTTGACAGACAGCAGGGCACTACAAAGTTTACTTTCACACTGCTGTCTGATGGGCTATGCTGCAGTTTGGATAGCATAGCCTGACTTCTTCCCCAGCTCCTCTTCTCCTATGTACATATGGAAAGCAGAGATCAGGAGCTAGGGAAGAAGTCAGGCTATGCTCTATATGTTGCCTCATACAAACAGTAACGTAAATAGTTAACTTTATACTCTACTGTAGTATGGTAGGGGGCCCCCAGCATTTTAATCCACCAGTCTAAGTAAAGTTAGTTCTGGTGTAAATATAGTGCCAAATATATTGAGAGGAGTAAGTCTCTTACTACATTTATTGCATCTATGAGGCACCCATGTATCAAATCTGAAATCTATGCCAACTATGAGCTGGCGAAGGTTTCAGCTGTAATGTAAGTCAGTTTCTGATGGGTCAGGCGCACAACTTTCTCAAAAGAGTCAACTTGCTGTCCGTGCGCTGACTTAAAAAAAAGAGATGAAGTGTAAAATGCAAAAAGTCGCACATTTTAATGCAAAACATCTTACCCGTTAGATGATCAGCTGATCCCACCAATATTGCCAGGGTTCATCCGACATTCATCTAATGTGTATGGCCACCATGCTGACTTTATTCATATTCAGGTTTGTTTTTTTCATGCTCATCTTCCTTCCCCGGATGGGTTCTTTAAATAACCCCTTTATGTTACCCTTATGCTCACCCATATGGTGGCTGTTCTGCGCAGTAAGCTTTGTAGTCCTGCCTGGACAGATATCCATATTACAAACACAGAAGTTCAGTCATGGGAAACTGTCCTAATGGTTTATAATGGAACCAACCGAAGGTACACATCACTATTTCAACATCGGTACATGATTTAATGATACAAAAATTAGCATTAAACCTTCATTTAAAAACTCACATGCGTGGGATAAAACATCTTCTTGGCACCAGATACCTTAAAAAACCTACTTAGATGAGTCAGGAAATCAGTGAGGTGTAGCTGCTAAGGCTTCTACAAGTTCCTCTTTGATGTTTCAGATTAGGAGAGTGAGTCATACATATTTGCTTTTGCAAGTAGTGTTTGTCAGAGGTTATATAAGGACATGTTACTACTAACCCATTGTACGTCATTATATCCTGTCTGTGGAGGCTGCACAGACGGTCTATGGAGGAAAACAATGCACTGCCTATACTACAAGTTTCGTGTTCATCACTGGAGAAATTAAAGACCAGTTTACTCTATTGTTAAGGCTAACCACTACCCCTCTACCCAGAGGCGTAACTTGAAGCTTCTGGGCTTCAATGCAAAACCTGTAACAGGGCCCCCAACTGTAATGCTTTATTCATAGTACTGGGCTCCCTATATGGAGAAGAGAGACCTTATGGGCCCCCTAAGGCTCCTGGGCCCGGGTGCAACCACATCTTATGCATCCTCTATAGTTACGCCAGTGCCTCTACCACTATCTGAGACCCCTTCTACCTATAGATAATAATCTTAGTAATAATAATCCTTATTATACACCCCCATTGATCACAATGTCAGACGAGTCACTATCACATGGCTAATGTTTTTAAAAAGTTTAGTTACACTTTCAATAAAAACATTGTGGGTCTGTTCATAGTATGAAATCTATGTGGAAACCTCCACTTGCACATAACAATTTTATAGCCATAAACCAGTAAGGGGGCAGAAAAGTTATTCCTCTGAGTAGGGCTGGTCTCACATGGACGATCTGGGAGCCCGCAGCGGAATTTCCTCCAGCAGGTTTCAGGGTATTCTGTAGCTTCCTAATTGTATAGTGTGCACACATAATGAAAGAAACCAGTCAGACACAAGTCATCAGCCTTGAATCTCAACCAGCTCTCTCTCGAGTTACAGAGCCTCGGGTTTTTATTGAAACACATGATACCTGCCCTTTATGGGCATGCAACAGATTACATCAGGAACATATACATATGCTTATTCGCTGGGTCATATAGAATTCCCAGCCTCCTTCCCCTCCATCTTTCAAGTCCAGTGTGGACTTTGTCTTCTCAGCATGCGGTCTAGCTGAAGGAATTTCTGTGTATGTGACAGTCATTGTTTAAGTAGTTTCTGTGTTATTTAAGAAGTTTCTGTGTGCGGGCAGGGCTGGGGAAACATCCAAGATGAACACAAGCAATACATATAGCACTGTGATTTAACTCTTTCCTTATGCAGCAGAACTCCACATTTGGCTGAAGTCACAAAACACACATCTTTCACCATGCCATTGTCCAGCAACTACCATAATGAGATTAAGCAGTCATTAGCCTCTATAGCGTCAAATCACTACAGCTGCGTAATACTTCCAGTTCATTACAAAGCAATAGACATTTTACGCTGACTAATCATCATGTCTACCACAACCCAACGTACCTGCTTCTTCTGTATTGTGGATGACTGCGGACACGCGCCATCGGTCATGTGCAGTACAGATTATTTTTATTTAATGTTCGTTTTCCCTGCTAAGTGATGACACAGGTACCTGCGTCCAATCCGCAATCTCAACTGCCGATAGGCTGCGGATCGGAAGGCTTGCGGAAATAGCAATTGCTATCCACTCATCTGAGCGGACCTGCGAATGCTCTATTTTTTTCAATGTGTGAGGCATACTGTGGATCGTCTGCGCAGGTGACGACTGCGGATTCCACAATTGAAATCCGGTCGTTTGAGACTGGCCTAAGGCTGGTTTCAGATGAACGGATTGTAACACGTCTGTAATATGGATTCGTATTATGGAAGTGTTACGGATGGTATTACAACCGCATGTCATCAGTAATTGCCTTTGTATTGTTTTTATTTTCTACTTGGCAAATGCTGATCCGTATTTGACCAATAGAAAGTAATAGCAATATGGAGGCAGAAACGCAAAAAAAAATGTCTTGCTATGTTTTAAAAATCTAACTATGAAATATGTCAGTGTGAGTAGATGCATAGATCTACGTTAGCTCTGTATAAGGACGGATTCAGACGAGCGTATGTACAAATACGTTTGGCAGTACAGAACGTATTTTCACATGAACGAAGTTAGGAGATGGCAAGAATCAGGCTGATATGTTCGTGCCAGCATTCAAAATGCCAGTTCTTGCATGTTTGATGCTTCCCATGGAATAGAATGGCAATTAAATGCCAAATTAGACAATACCTGGAAGAACTATGTGCTAGAGACGAGATGAGGCATAGTAGCTATCTGGCAACCTGGTCCGCCTGGGTCATACATCGGAAATCATCAGAGGTGTCAACATGGGTCATAAGCGGCATCACCCCCCCACGACAATTCCAAACCACCTTACCATGATTAAGTTGATAAGACAATTGATCGATGCCTAAGCAACTAGCAGGTCGGTCCACCCTTCCCACCTCCACTCCCCTCCCTTTTTCTCCTACAATTCCCCCCTTCCTCTCCAGCTTCATCTTTAAATCTGTCTTTCGCTCTCCTCGCTTTTTCTTCTTCCCCTTGTCTTTCTTGCTATCTTTTAATAATAAGCACCGTTAGTATCATTGTTAGTTTGTTAAAATAGTTTCATAAGTCAAGTTTGGCTGATACATTCAGTTTATTGTTATAACGTATAAAATTGCACAATATTGCAAAGTGATATTACCTGACAACGTTTGATATAAGATGTTGATTGCATAACTTTTAAAAATAAAACACATTTTGAACCATAAATGCCAAATTAGGGCCAGCTGTCTTATTTTCCCTCCGTTGTACGTAGGGTAATTCCCTCCCCGTCCTTCTTTTTGAGCTGCCATAGCTGTCTACAGCAGCTTTCTGTGTAACACGGACAAATGTATCTTTTAGAAGATTTTGATCGAGAAATGACACGTTAATCTGAACAAATCTATTGAAATCAAAAGCATCGCTTCGTCGCGTTATATGGGCGAGATTTTCATGTGCGGAAACTCCTCTGCAAATAAGTTCGTCTGAAACCGCCCTTACAGTCCGCAAACCATGGACCAAATATGAAGCCAAAACACATTTGTCTGAAACGAACCCCAGGGCTCTTCATACGGGGTATTTTTAATCAGTATTTTGTGAGCCAAAATCAAAAACGGGTCCAAAATACAGAAGGAATGCAAATCTTTCCCTTATACTTTCCTTCCGTAGGTTCCACTTCTGGTTTTGGCTGACAAAATACGCCCATGTGAAGGAACCCTTAAAGAGAGTCATCATGGTTAAACATAGTAAAATGTGTATTTGCCTAGAGTTAGCTAGTAAATGTATGCAAATACTAGATAAGTGTTCCCTTTTTTTCTGTCTGCTTCTATAAGGATGTTTTTAAGGTCGCTATAATACAAGTTTGGTTTTTACTTCTTATGACTGCGGAAGAAATCTTGTGTTTTGGAATTAGATCCATCCGTGGCCGAGGTGGCTTCCATCCCGGCACCATGCTACTTAGATTCCAGGATAGTGTCCGGTGTGGGAGAGCGGGTTTCACTTGTTCTACTAGATAAGCGCTCTGTAGGAATGTATCTAGTTAGTGTGGCTGTTTGCCAGAAAGTCTAGGAATGTATCCATTAATCAGGTACATTATGGTACTATTAAGTGTTGAAAAGTGATGTCCAGACATGCCTTTATTTGTAAAGTATAATATATAGACATGTCCAGTTGAATGTAGCGTGTATATCCGGATCTTCATATGAGAGGTAAAATATGTAGATACCATGCCATAATGTATAGATATGGCAGTGAGGGACAGGTAATGCATAACTGCAGGGAACTAATATAAGAATGTCGCTAATATGTATTGCATAGACGCTAGTGAGATAGATAGTGCAACCAGCCAAGGTAATAGCACTGTTGATTGTTGGACCAATACAATAGTTGGTAGGGATATATATATATATATATATATATATATATATTATACATTATATACAGTATACATTATATACTGTATGTATAGAAGACATTTGTGTAGCATAGTGTCATAATTTCACTGTCATTATGTTAAATCATGTTACAGAATCACGGCCCATGAGGAGGAGTGCGTGAAACCTCAAACCAAGTCACGGTAACAATTGATGAACCCTCAGCAGCAAGGTAATGTACTGGATGAAGCAACGTGCTGCAGACAGAAGTGCACAAGGGCAGAAGAGCAGGTGTAAAGCAGAAAGTCTGTGTGTGAGGGGCTAAGGAACGTCCTCTTCGTAACATGTGGGTCCGGACAGTAGACCATAGAAGAGTGTTAGTACCACTCAAAGGGGAACCAAGTACGGTACAACTTCCCTATTGAGTCAAGATAACACAATTATGCTGATCGGTTCTCAGCAGCCTTATCTCCTATGACACTGGTGAAAATAATGAAAGCCTGTAGTCAATTGGAAGAGTTGCTTGTATCAAAAAATATCAATATTTCTGCTCTTCCTTTTTATCCTCATATGAGTTGTGCTTAAGGCCAGCTTCACACTGATGATAGCGCTGATTTGTATTAGCGTGGCAAGTGTGCAGTGAAGTCACCGCAAATTAGAATGAAACCATTGAAAATCATTGGTTTCATTTTCATGTGTTTTCACTCACTCTCGCAATGCAAGATAGTCTATCGCCAGTGTGAAGCCGGCCTAAGTTAAAATTTTCAAGGCGTAACAAAAAAACAAATCTCAATATACATGTACTTTCAGCAATGACAGCCCCACTCATGGCTTTAGACTGGTGTGAGGTGTTACTTGGATCTACCTCACTATTAGTAGCCACTGCTTACTGAAACCGTACTCCAAATACAGTGACCAACGCCTCTTCTCAACATGACTACAATGCTCACCAGGCTGCTCCCAAAACCCTATCAGGGAATGTGAAGAACCTGCTCTTACACCCCAGCTACTGCAAAAATATTTCCAACATCCTCAAAGTAGATCCATCATTGATGCATGATCTACTGACTATGCCCCTGGCACTCCTCTACAACAAGATTTCCCAGTACCAAAGCACACTTATTATGTCATTCCTGGGGATACTTCTTGAAGCCCCAGATAAGGTCACCAGGTGCTTTCAGCTTTCCTCGAAAGTCTTCCATGATATCAGAAGGAACTCCCTATGCTGACTTGAAGCACTGGCGTGCTGCCTAGAATCCCTCTAGGACAAAGGTCTTAGTCAAGATGTTTTTATCTTCAACCTCAGGAGTCCCATTGTTTCTACATGTTGAAACAGCAAGTCTAGTGAATCATATGCTACAGTCCCTTCTCCTACTCGATAGACACCCACCCTGCCTTGCTTATTGATTGCTGGTAGCCATGTAGTTCTGCAACTAAAACAGCTGTGTACCTCCACAATCATTTGCCCGTTAAGGGACTATTTATTAAAGACCACATGACTTACACAGCAGTTTTACTCACAAATCTGCACAGTTGTGAACAATATATTTGAAAATCACACTGAAATCACAGGTCCGAGGTGCGGGCCCACAGCCGAGGAGACAGTGATGTAGATAAAAGCCTTGTCACGGGGCTCTACCATCTCCTCCCCTGGGGGTAGCTCAGGACCCAACCAAGTTACTGCTGGGGGAGATCACAGGCAAAAGTAACCTGAGGTTACCTGTAGTCTTTCTTGTAACTTGTGACTCCACCTCTGCTCTGCTGTGAACCTTGACGGTAGAAACAAATAGTAGTTCACACACAGGGAAATGTTATGGACAAACTGTGAACGGTCGGTAATGTCTGTTTACTGTAACTTCAGCACAGTCCTCTTTATAACAGCAGTTTGGCACATTTACAACCATAGAAGATGGTGTGGCAGGAAGGATACTCAAGGTATTCCAGACAATCCACAGTCCTATTTATCTGTGGAATCCCGCTCCCGGCGACTCTCTCTCTCTCTCCAACTCTTTACCGGTCAGCTCTCACCAAGCAGCGGTCCTTCCTTCTCTTCAGTACTTAGTGGTAGCACTGGCACGTCCTGGTTAGGCTGGTCCCAGGCCACGCAGAAGGGAATCGCTCAGCTTCCTCCATTCTCTCCACACACAGGCCAATCTCTGAAGTGTGGGTATGAGACTTCTCTCGCTTGCAGACTGACTCTAACTAACTCTAACACTGACTTAGACTGGCATGAACTGCTCACACTAGCACCCTTGCATACATATATATCTAACATGATCACATGACACACAAAGTGATACATTTTGCAGACATAACCCAGACATTAAAGGGGTTGTCCTGGGGCCAAAACAAAACATTTTTCACACCCCAGTCCCCCATGTTAAGCAAGCATCACAAACTGCCCATGTAAATCGGTTTTTTAGAGTGTTTCTACTCACCATGAAGCTGTTTCATGAAGTTATAAAAATCTTCTTCCAAGCTGGCCGCCGTCATTTCCCAAGGTGCACCGCTGGTCTTCTCTCAGGGTGCACTGTGGGTCTTCTCCCATGGTGCACCGTGGATGTTCTTCTCTAGTCTGAGCTCCACTGCCAATTACAGCCACCTCATTGGCTAATTGGCACCACGTGACGGGGGCGGAGCTACCCGATGACACTGAGAAGGGGGAGGAGCCAGGATGCAGCTCGTGAGCCGGGACCCTCCAGAAGAGGATTCTTCTCTGCGCAAGCGCGACTGTTGCGGCAACCAGAGGAGAAGTTTGGTCGTCGCCATGGAGACGGGGACGCCAGCACCGGAGGGGGTAAGTATATAACTTCTGTATGGCCAATATTTAATGCACAATGTATTAGAGATGAGCGAACGTGTTCGTCCGAACTTGATATCCGTGCGGATATTAGGGTGTTCGGGATGTTCGTTATTCGTAACGAACACCATGCGGCGTTCGGGTTACTTTCACTTCCTTCCCTGAGACGTTAGCGCGCTTTTCTGGCCAATTGAAAGACAGGGAAGGCATTACAACTTCCCCCTGCGTCGTTCAAGCCCTATACCACCCCCCTGCAGTGAGTGGCTGGGGAGATCAGGTGTCCGCCTAATATAAAAGTCGGCCCCTCCCGCGGCTCGCCTCAGATGCCTGGTGAGTTAGATGAGGGACAGTGCTGTTTGTACCGGAGCTGCTGTAGGGAAAGAATTGGTAGTTAGTGTAGGCTTCAAGACCCCCAAAGGTCCTTATTAGGGCCACTGATAGCTGTGTGTTGGCTGCTGTTAGCAGCGGCAATTTTTTTTTCTTCTCAAAATCGGCTCTGCAGAGCGTTGCACCCGGCATTAGGGACAGAAGTGTTGCATAGGCAGGGAGAGTGTTAGGAGTGAGTGTAGCCTTCAAGAACCTCAACGGTCCTTTCTAGGGCCATATTTAACCGTGTGCAGTACTGTGCTGGCTGCTGTTAGCTGTGCTGCATATTTTTTTTCTTCTCAAAATCGCCTCTGCAGAGCATTGCACCCTCCATTGATACTGCAGGGAAAGAATTGTGTAGGCAGGGCCACAACACAGTTATTATTCATTGAATATACGCAGTGCGGCCTTTTGCTTGTAAAAAAAGTGAAAATAATTCTATTTGTCCTGCCTCTGTCCGTCCTAAGGGCGGTGGATACGTGTCGGCTGCGTGTGCAACGTTTAAAAATCAGACGCACCCAGCTACGTTTTACTCCTGGCTTCGCCATTTGCTTTCCTTAATTTGGAAAAAAAATACCTGCTCTGCCAGAGTTAATAACTCTGCTACCCTCACGTTCTGTGCCACATTAGCAGGGACACAGCACAGTTATTAAACTTCTCATGTTCATTGAATATACGCAGTGCTGCCTTTTGGTGGAAAAAAACTGAAAATAATTCTATTTGTCCTGCCTCTGTCCGTCCTAAGGGCGGTGGACACGTGCCGGCTGCGTGTGCAACGTTTAAAAATCAGACGCACCCAGCTACGGTTTACTGCTGGCTTCGCCATTTGCTTTCCTTAATTGGAAAAAAAAAAAACCTGCTCTGCCAGAGTTAATAACTCTGCTACCCTCAAGTTCTGTGCCACATTAGCAGGGCCACAGCACAGTTATTAAACTTCTCATGTTCATTGAATATACGCAGTGCTGCCTTTTGGTGGAAAAAAACTGAAAATAATTCTATTTGTCCTGCCTCTGTCCGTCCTAAGGGCTGTGGACACGTGTCGGCTGCGTGTGCAACGTTTAAAAATCAGACGCACCCAGCTACGGTTTACTGCTGGCTTCGCCATTTGCTTTCCTTAATTGGGAAAAAAATACCTGCTCTGCCAGAGTTATAATAACTCTGCTACCCTCACGTTCTGTGACACATTAGCAGGGCCACAGCACAGTTATTAAACTTAGATTATTCATTCACTAGAGGCAGTGGGGCCTTTCGTTTTCAAAAAAGGGAAAAAATTATATTTGGCCTGCAGTCTTGCGCCAATTTATTTCCTGCCTGTGAAATCAAATCACTGGTAATACAGCATGCTGAGGGGTAGGGGTAGGCCTAGAGGACGTGGACGCGGCCGAGGACGCGGAGGGCCAAGTCAGGGTGTGGGCACAGGCCGAGCTCCTGATCCAGGTGTGTCGCAGCCGAGAGAGGCACGTTTCTGGTGTCCCCACATTCATCGCCCAATTAATGGGTCCACGCGGGAGACGGTTATTAGAAAATGAGCAGTGTGAGCAGGTCCTGTCCTGGATGGTAGAAAGTGCTTCGAGCAACCTATCGTCAACACGCAGTTCTGCGCCGTCCACTGCTGCAAATCCGAATCCTCTGTCTGCTGCTCCTCCTTCCTCCCAGCCTCCTCACTCCACTACAATGACACCTGCTCAGGAGCGGGAACACTCCCAGGAACTGTTCTCGGGCCCCTGCTTAGATTGGGCAGCAGCGGTTCCTCTCCCACCAGAGGAGTTTATCGTCACTGATGCCCAACCATTCGAAAGTTCCCGGGGTCCGGGGGAAGAGGCTGGGGACTTCCGCCAACTGTCTCAACAACTTTCTGTGGGTGAGGAGGACGATGACGATCAGACACAGTTGTCTTGCAGTGAGGTAGTAGTAAGGGCAGTAAGTCCGAGGGAGCAGCGCACAGAGGATTCGGAGGAAGAAGAGCAGGACGATGAGGTGACTGACCCCACCTGGTGTGCAACGCTTACGCAGGAGGACAGGTCTTCAGAGGGGGAGTCAAGGGCATCAGCAGGGCAGGTTGCAAGAGGCAGTGCGGTGGCCAGGGGTAGAGGCAGGGCCAGACCGAATAATCCACCAACTGTTTCCCAAAGCGCCCCCTCGCGCCATGCCACCCTGCAGAGGCCGAGGTGCTCTAAGGTCTGGCAGTTTTTCACAGAGACGCCTGACGACCGACGAACAGTGGTGTGCCACCTTTGTCGCGCAAAGCTCAGCCGGGGAGCCAACACCAACAGCCTCACCACCACCACCATGCGCAGACATATGATGGCCAAGCACCCCACAAGGTGGGACGAAGGCCGTTCAGCGCCTCCGGTTTGCACCCCTGCCTCTCCCCCTGTGCCCCAACCTGCCACTGAGATCCAACCCCCCTCTCAGGACACGGGCACTACCGCCTCATGGCCTGCACCCACACCCTCATCTCCGCTGTCCTCGGCCCCATCCAGCAGTGTAGTTCAGCGCACCGTCCAGCCGTCGCTTGCGCAACTGTTGGAGCGCAAGCGCAAGTACGCCGCCACGCACCCGCACGCTCAAACGTTAACCGTCCGCATAGCAAAATTCATCAGCCTTGAGATGCTGCCGTATAGGGTTGTGGAAACGGAGTCCTTCAAAAGTATCATGGAGGCGGCGGCCCCGCGCTACTCAGTTCCCAGTCGCCAGTACTTTTCCCGATGTGCCGTCCCAGCCCTGCACGACCACGTCTCCCGCAACATTGTACGCGCCCTCACCAACGCGGTTACTGCCACGGTCCACTTAACAACAGACACGTGGACAAGCACAGGCGGGCAGGGCCACTACATCTCCCTGACGGCACATTGGGTGAATTTAGTGGAGGCTGGGACAGAGTCAGAGCCTGGGACCGCTCACGTCCTACCCACCCCCAGAATTGCCGGCCCCAGCTCGGTGGTGGTATCTGCGGAGGTGTATGCTTCCTCCACTAAAGCACCCTCCTCCTCCTCCTCCTCTGTCTCGCAATCAAGATGTGTTAGCAGCAGCATGTCGCCAGCAGTCGGTGTCGCGCGGTGTGGCAGCACAGCGGTGGGCAAGCGTCAGCAGGCCGTGCTGAAACTACTCAGCTTAGGCGATAAGAGGCACACGGCCCACGAACTGCTGCAGGGTCTGACACAGCAGAACGACCGCTGGCTTGCGCCGCTGAGCCTCCAACCGGGCATGGTCGTGTGTGACAACGGCCGTAACCTGGTGGCGGCTCTGCAGCTCGGCAGCCTCACGCACGTCCCATGCCTGGCCCACGTCTTTAATTTGGTGGTTCAGCGCTTTCTGAAAAGCTACCCACGCTTGTCAGACCTGCTCGTAAAGGCGCGCCGGCTCTGCGCACATTTCCGCAAGTCCCACACGGACGCTGCCACCCTGGACACCCTGCAACATCACTTTAAGCTGCCAGTGCACCGACTGCTGTGCGACGTGCCCACACGGTGGAACTCTACGCTCCACATGTTGGCCAGGCTCTATGAACAGCGTAGAGCTATAGTCGAATACCAACTCCAACATGGGCGGCACAGTGGCAGTCAGCCTCCTCATTCCTTTCAGAAGAGTGGGCCTGGTTGGCAGACATCTGCCATGTCCTTGGTAATTTTGAGGAGTCTACCCAGGTGGTGAGCGGCGATGCTACAATTATTAGCGTCACCATTCCTCTGCTATGCATCTTGAGAAATTCCCTGCAAACCATAAAGGCAGCTGCTTTGCGCTCGGAAACGGGGGCGGTGGAAGACAGTATGCCGCTGGATAGTCAGGGCACCCTCCTGTCTATTTCTCAGCGCGTACAGGAGGAGGAGGAGGAGCATGAGGAGGATGAGGAGGAGGGGGAAGAGACAGCTTGGCCCGCTGCTGACGGTACACCGGCTGATTGCCTGTCATCCTTTCAGCGTGTATGGCCTGAGGAGGAGGAGGAGGATCCTGAAAGTGATCTTCCTAGTGAAGACAGCCATGTGTTGCGTACTGGTACCCTGGCACACATGGCTGACTTCATGTTAGGATGCCTTTCTCGTGACCCTTGCGTTGCACGCATTCTGGCCACAACGGATTACTGGGTGTACACACTGCTCGACCCACGCTATAAGGAGAACCTGCCCACTCTCATTCCCGAAGAGGAAAGGGGTTCGAGAGTGTTGCTATACCACAGGACCCTTGCGGACAAGCTGATGGTAAAATTCCCAGCCGACAGCGCTAGTGGCAGAAGGCGCAGTACCGAGGGCAAGGTAGCAGGGGAGGTGCGGAGATCGAGCAGCATGTACATCCCAGGCAGTGCAACAGTCTTTAAGGGCCTGGACAGCTTTATGGCTCCCCAGCAAGACTGTGTCACCGCTCCCCAGTCAAGGCTGAGTCGGCGGGAGCACTGTAAAAGGATGGTGAGGGAGTACGTAGCCGATCGCACGACCATCCTCGGTGACGCCTCTGCCCCCTACAACTACTGGGTGTCGAAGCTGGACACGTGGCCTGAACTAGCGCTGTATGCCCTGGAGGTGCTTGCTTGTCCTGCGGCTAGCGTCTTGTCGGAGAGGGTGTTTAGTGCGGCTGGGGGAATCATCACAGATAAGCGTAGCCGCTTGTCAACCGACAGTGCCGACAGGCTAACACTCATCAAGATGAACAAAGGCTGGATTTCCCCAGACTTCTGTTCTCCACCAGCGGACAGCAGCGATACGTAAGCAATACGTAGGCTGCACCCGCGGATGGAAGCTACGTTCTCTCTCACCATCCAAAACGGGGACATTTCTACTTCATCAATCTGTGTCTAATATTCCTCCTCCTCCTCCTGCTCCTCCTCCTGCTCCTCCTCCTGAAACCTCACGTAATCACGCTGAACGGGCAATTTTTCTTAGGGCCACAAGGCTCACTCAAATAATTTTTCTGAACAATTTTTATATGTTTCAATGCGCTTAAAAGCATTGGAACTTTAACTTGAACCAATTTTTCGTTACACTGGGCTGCCTCCAGGCCTAGTTACCACTTAAGCCACATTAACCAAAGCGATTCACCTGCCATCTTGGTTGGGCATGGCCAATTTTTACTGAGGTACATTAGTACTGTTGGTACACCAATTTTTTGGGGCCCTCACCTACAGTGTAATCATAGCAATTTGTATGTTCTTCGCCTGCACTCATGGTAAAGAAAGGTGTGTGGGGTTGGCCTACACTTTAGCTACATAAATGTAACTTGGGCCTTGGCTATACTAAGGCTACTGAAATGGAACTAAGACTGCGCTCCCACTATACTGCTGCTTCAGAATTGTTACTGGGGCCTGTCTTAAGTGCTACTATTGCTGACATGGAACGAAGACTGCGCTCCCGCTATACTGCTGCTTCGGAATTGTTACTGGGGCCTGTCTTGAGTGCTACTATTGCTGACATGGAACGAAGACTGCGCTCCCGCTATACTGCTGCTTCGGAATTGTTACTGGGGCCTGTCTTGAGTGCTACTATTGCTGACATGGAACGAAGACTGCGCTCCCGCTATACTGCTGCTTCGGAATTGTTACTGGGGCCTGTCTTGAGTGCTACTATTGCTGACATGGAACGAAGACTGCGCTCCCGCTATACTGCTGCTTCAGAATTGTTACTGGGGCCTGTCTTGAGTGCTACTATTGCTGACATGGAACGAAGACTGCGCTCCCGCTATACTGCTGCTTCGGAATTGTTACTGGGGCCTGTCTTGAGTGCTACTATTGCTGACATGGAACGAAGACTGCGCTCCCGCTATACTGCTGCTTCGGAATTGTTACTGGGGCCTGTCTTGAGTGCTACTATTGCTGACATGGAACGAAGACTGCGCTCCTCCTATAATGCTGCTACTGATATGTTAGTGGGGCCTGTCCTAATGCTACGGCTGAAATGTTACGAATTCTGGGCTCTGCCTATACCGCTGCTAATGGTATGTCTCTGGGGTGTGGAAACAGAGGCTTCCCAAAGACATGATGGCGGCGAGGCCATTTCCCACCAACGCGGTTACTGTTAAGGTGCATATAACCACGGACACGTGGAGAGGACACGTAGTGCCTCAAAAACATCCCCCTCCTCCTCCAACAGGGAAAACATTCGTGGCAAATGCCTTTGCATTGGTTCGTCTGGTGGCAGTCCAACAATTTCACCTTTACCGACACAACAAGAGAGCCCCCACACCATCCCCCCGCCACGGCCCACTTAATCCTGGCCGCATTCCGAAAACCAACAAAATACAACCGTGCTACTAGGTCCGCAGTCACCACCACATTACCACCAACGCGGTTACTGTTAAGGTACATATTACCAGTCTGACTGGGGCATGCAGACACCTTGACAGAATGAATAGTGTGTGGCACATAGGTTCCCCATTGCTATGCCCACGTGTGCAGCTCCTGATGGCGGTGGCACAGGATTATATTTCTCATTGCTTCTGTACAGCATTGTGGGCTATCGCCCCGCCCCTTTTAAAGAGGGTCGCTGCCTAGCCGTGCCAACCCTCTGCAGTGTGTGCCTGCGGTTCCTCCTCATGGCAGACGCACTTCTAAATAGACATGAGGGTGGTGTGGCATGAGGGCAGCTGAAGGCTGCGCAGGGACACTTTGGTGTGCGCTGTGGGGGGGAGGGGGGGGGCGGTTGGTCAGCATGTAACCCAGGAGAAGTGGCAGCGGAGTGTCATCCAGGCAGTGATTGTGCTTTGTTGTAGCTAGTGTGGTGCTTAGCAAAGGTATGCCATGCTAATGAGGGCTTTTCAGAAGTAAAAGTTGTTGGGAGGGGGGGGGGCCCACTCTTGCCGGTATTGTGGCTTAATAGTGGGACCTGTGAACTTGAGATGCAGCCCAACATGTAGCCCCTCGCCTGCCCTATCCGTTTCTGTGTCATTCCCATCACTTTCTTGAATTGCCCAGATTTTCACACATGAAAACCTTAGCGAGCATCGGCGAAATACAAAAATGCTCTGGTCGCCCATTGACTTCAATGGGGTTCGTTATTCGAAACGAACCCTCGAACATCGCGGGAAGTTCGTTTCGAATAACGAACACCCGAACATTTTGGTGTTCGCTCATCTCTACAATGTATATTACAAAGTGCATTAATATGGCCATACAGAAGTGCATAACTGCACTTGCTTCTGCGGGACAACCCCTTTAACCCTTTCCAATCCAATTTGTATCCTGGTTTTCCTTGGGGGCTTACTCTTTTTCTGCCATTATACAACAGCGCTATATGCTGGCTAAAGCAAGTACTACATGAGGTGACACGTTGGATAGGCTCCGACAGCTGAGAGGCTGGCAATATACAGTAAGAGAACCCTGACGGACGTCTTCCAACATCGGAGCTGTACAGCCTTAAATCATAATGTCTTCAGAGGTCAGACAGTGGATTGGAAAGGGTTAACCTATTCAGTCCTGCAGAGGTGCAATACACATAACTCTAATTCACTTTAGAATTAAGACACTGACATGACAATGGCACGAGACAGGCATATAACATTATGGAGGGACCCCACTAACTCTGGGCCACCACAACACCAAACGTCATGTCAACACAGTTTTCGGCCGCACCATGACTGCAACATGTATCCTATGATATGTGAGAGGTAACGAAAGATAGTTTCTCCCAAGTTCTGGTCAGAAACCTGTAAACTGCATATACAGATGCCATGATTAGGGAGATATAAACAAGTTGGCAAGGAGAAACTTACACAAACTTCCTTGCTTCCATGAAGTGGTATCATTGGAGATCACTGGAGTGGTATCACTGGAGACAGTGAACTATAGTATCCTATTATGGATTCTGCATATAACATTTATTGATGAACATTGATAGTAAATGGAAAGAATATAACCTACAATTTTGATAGATCATATATATATATATATATAATTCTTTGACATTCTGTAATATAATGTTGACTAATTTAGGACTACCAACATGGTGCTGGATCACTGTAAAAATTCCAAATAATCAGGTGTGCACATGCCAGTGTGGCCATGCCTGCACCGAGATGGATACATGTGACCATATGCTGACCCCAAACTGTTGCTGACCATGGCCATACCATGCACTGACATTAATACTAATGCCAATCACATTCAAAATGACATGTAAGTAACAGATAATGTGAATCATGTGACAGCAGGAAGGATGGATGTTTCCTGCATGAAATGTATCCTGGAAATATTGTTTATCATTGTTTGTTTTCAGTTACTTTCATTTTGGTTCTAAGATTTCAGGTTTGAAGAAAGTCATACCCAGAAGGAGGTCTTATGTAAGTGAACAAATATGACCAGTTTCTTTTAACCCCCTCAAGACTAGGCAATCTTTGGGCTTCTGAACTACACAAAAGTTGGGGATTTTTCATTGATCCATCCTGGACTCTCACAAATACACAGTCCCTCAGCCAAGTTCTGGGTACTTCCCACTGTATTTCTCAGGCTCCATTCACACGGGCGTGATGATTTTCGACCGGTCATGTCACGGCCACAGCATGGCCGAAAATCGCGTAAACAAGAGTCAGCCATGACTAAGTCACGGCTGCAACTCCTGTTTAAATTCCCGTTCAGACGGCTGAGGCTGTAGCGCATATACGCTGCAGCTTTGAAATACCGTCGGCCAGGGAGTGGGAGTTTAGCTCTGCTGCACTTGTCTGGGGGGGGGGGGGGGGGGGGGTTTAGCGCTGCCAAACTTTCGGACTCTCCGCACAGGAATTCTGCGGCATTTACAGTAGCAGAAAAGTGGATGAGATTTTGAAAATCGTATCCACAGGCTGCGGATTTAAACTTTGCCTGTAATACCAAGCCAGACCACAGCAGTGGAAATGTGCCCTCTACATGCCGCTATCGATGCGATGTAATTTGCCATTCACAATGTACACTGTACACTGGTGTCCCAGCCTGCCCTGGCCTAGGATCGCTATTGTAGAGACATAAAAATGTGAAAAAAATAGACTAAAAATTGTGTTAAAAAACCCCATAAAAAATAACCAAAAAAATCCCTTTTTTGTGCACTTTTCCATTCGTCTGAAATAAAAAAAAAAATCCTGCATATTTGGTATCATTTAGAGATGAGCGAACGTACTCGTCCGAGCTTGATGCTCGTTCGAGTATTAGGGTGTTCGAGATGCTCGTTACTAGAGGCGAGCACCACGCGATGTTCGAGTTACTTTCACTTTCATCTCTGAGACGTTAGCGCGCTTTTCTGGCCAATAGAAAGACAGTGAAGGCATTACAACTTCCCCCTGCGACGTTCAAGCCCTATACCACCCCCCTGCAGTGAGTGGCTGGCGAGATCAGGTGTCACCCGAGTATATAAATCGGCCCCTCCCGCGGCTCGCCACAGATGCATTCTGACATAGTTCAGGGAAAGTGCTGCTGATGCTGGAGCTGCTATAGGGAGAGTGTTAGGAGTTATTTTAGGCTTCAAGAACCCCAACGGTCCTTCTTAGGGCCACCTTTGACCGTGTGCAGTACTGTTGAGGCTGCTTTTTGCAGTGTTGTACATTTTTTTGTATATCGGCCGTGCAGAGCATTGCGTCCAGAGCATTGCGTCCTGCAGTAATTTTACATAGTCCAGGGCCAGTAGTGGTGAGGCAGGGACAGAAGACATATACAGTCTATATAGGCAGTGGGCTTTTCCAAAAAAATTTGGGAAAAAAAATCTATTTGGGCTGCCTGTGACCATCCTCAGTGTAGTGCGTCTCTGCTGGGGGTAGTTGTCCTAATTCATACGCAGCCAGCTAAGTGTTACAGCAGGCTTGCGCAAAATTCTTTCCTGGCTCTGCTGTGCGTTCCGTAAGCGAAGTCAGCCTCCAACCAGAGGCCAATAAGCGGCACATAAGAGGACGTGGACGTGGACGCGGGCGAGGACGCAGAGGTCCAAGTCAGGGTGTGGGCACAGGCCGAGCTCCTGATCCAGGTGTATCGCAGCCGACTGCTGTGGGATTAGGAGAGAGGCACGTTTCTGGCGTCCCCACATTCATCTCACAATTAATAGGTCCACGCGGCAGACCTTTATTAGAAAATGAGCAGTGTGAGCAGGTCCTGTCGTGGATGGCAGAAAGTGCATCCAGCAATCTATCAACCACCCAGAGTTCTGTGCCGTCCACTGCTGCAACTCTGAATCCTCTGGCTACTGCTACTCCTTCCTCCCAGCCTCCTCACTCCATAACAAAGACACATTCTGAGGAGCAGGCAGACTCCCAGGAACTGTTCTCGGGCCCCTGTCCAGAATGGGCAGCAATGGTTCCGAATCCTCTCCCACTGGAGGAGTTTGTCGTGACCGATGCCCAACCTTTGGAAAGTTCCCGGGGTCCGGGGATGAGGCTGGAGACTTCCGGCAACTGTCTCAAGAGCTTTCAGTGGGTGAGGAGGACGAAGACGATGAGACACAGTTGTCTATCACTCAGGTAGTAGTAATTGGAGTAAGTCCAAGGGAGGAGCGCACAGAGGATTCGGAGGAAGAGCAGCAGGATGATGAGGTGACTGACCCCACCTGGTTTGCTACGCCTACTGAGGACAGGTCTTCAGAGGAGGAGGCAAGGGCAGCAGCAGGGCAGGTTGTAAGAGGCAGTGCGTGGGCCAGGGGTAGAGGCGGGGCCAGACCGAATAATCCACCAACTGTTTCCCAAAGCGCCCCCTCGCGCCATGCCACCCTGCAGAGGCCGAGGTGCTCAAAGGTCTGGCAGTTTATCACTGAGAGTGCAGACAACCGACGAACAGTGGTGTGCAACCTGTGTTGCGCCAAGATCAGCCGGGGAGCCACCACCACCAGCCTCACCACCACCAGCATGCGCAGACATATGATGGTCAAGCAACCCACAAGGTGGGACGAAGGCCGTTCACCGCCTCTGGTTTGCACCGCTGCCTCTCCCCCTGTGCCCCAACCTGCCACTGAGATCCAACCCCGCTCTGAGGACACAGGCACTACCGTCTCCTGGCCTGCACCCACACCCTCACCTCCGCTGTCCTCGGCCCCATCCACCAATGTATCTCAGCGCACCGTCCAGCCGTCGCTAGCGCAAGTGTTTCAGCGCAAGCGCAAGTACGCCGCCACGCACCCGCACGCTCAAGCGTTAAACGTGCACATAGCCAAATTTATCAGCCTGGAGATGCTGCCGTATAGGGTTGTGGAAACGGAGTCCTTCAAAAGTATGATGGCGGCGGCCCCGCGCTACTCAGTTCCCAGTCGCCACTACTTTTTGCGATGTGCCGTCCCAGCCCTGCACGACCACGTCTCCCGCAACATTGTACGCTCCCTCACCAACGCGGTTACGGGCAAGGTCCACTTAACAACGGACACGTGGACAAGCACAGGCGGGCAGGGCCACTATATCTCCCTGACGGCACATTGGGTGAATTTAGTGGAGGCTGGGACCGAGTCAGAGCCTCGGACCGCTCACGTCCTAGCCACCCCCAGAATTGCGGCCCCAGCTCGGTGATGGTATCTGCGGCGGTGTATGCTTCCTCCACTAAAGCACCCTCCTCCTCCTCCTCCAACGCAACCTCTGTCTCGCAATCAAGATGTGTCAGCAGCAGCACGTCGCCAGCAGTCGGTGTCGCGCGGCGTGGCAGCACAGCGGTGGGCAAGCGTCAGCAGGCCGTGCTGAAACTACTCAGCTTAGGAGATAAGAGGCACACGGCCCACGAACTGCTGCAGGGTCTGACAGAGCAGACCGACCGCTGGCTTGCGCCACTGAGCCTCCAACCGAGCATGGTCGTGTGTGACAACGGTCGTAACCTGGTGGCGGCTCTGCAGCTCGGCAGCCTCACGCACGTGCCATGCCTGGCCCACGTCTTTAATTTGGTGGTTCAGCGCTTTCTGAAAAGCTACCCACGCTTGTCAGACCTGCTCGTAAAGGTGCGCCGGCTCTGCGCACATTTCCGCAAGTCCCACATGGACGCTGCCACCCTGCGCACCCTGCTACATCGGTTTAATCTGCCAGTGCACCGACTGCTGTGCGACGTGCCCACACGGTGAAACTCTACACTCCACATGTTGGCCAGGCTCTATGAGCAGCGTAGAGCTATAGTGGAATACCAACTCCAACATGGGCGGCGCAGTGGGAGTCAGCCTCCTCAATTCTTTTCAGAAGAGAGGGCCTAGTTGGCAGACATCTGCCAGGTCCTTGGAAAGTTTGAGGAGTCTACCCAGTTGGTGAGCGGCGATGCTGCAATCATTAGCGTCACCATTCCTCTGCTATGCCTCTTGAGAAGTTCCCTGTAAAGCATAAAGGCAGACGCTTTGCGCTCGGAAACAGAGCCGGGGGAAGACAGTATGTCGCTGGATAGTCAGAGCACCCTCCTGTCTATATCTCAGCGCGGTGAGGAGGAGGAGGAAGATGAGGAGGAGGGGGAAGAGACAGCTTGGCCCACTGCTGAGGGTACACATGTTGCTTGCCTGTCATCCTTTCAGTGTGTATGGCCTGAGGAGGAGGAGGAGGAGGATCCTGAAAGTGATCTTCCTAGTGAGGACAGCCATGTGTTGCGTACAGGTACCCTGGCACACATGGCTGACTTCATGTTAGGATGCCTTTCCCTCGCGTTACACGCATTCTGGCCACTATGGATTACTGGGTGTACACACTGCTTGACCCAGGGTATAAGGAGAACCTTTCCACTCTCATCCCGAAGAGGAAAGGGGTTCGAGAGTGATGCTGTACCACAGGACCCTGACGGACAAACTGATGGTAAAATTCCCATCCGACCGCGCTAGTGGCGCAGTTCCGAGGGCCAGGTAGCAGGGGAGGCACGGAGATCAGGCAGCATGTACAGCACAGGCAGGGCAACACTCTCTAAGGCCCTTGACAGCTTTATGGCTCCCCAGCAAGACTGTGTCACCGCTCCCCAGTCAAGGCTGAGTCGGCGGGAGCACTGTAAAAGGATGGTGAGGGAGTACGTAGCCGATCGCACGACCGTCCTCCGTGACGCCTCTGCCCCTACAGCTACTGGGTGTCGAAGCTGGACACGTGGCCTGAACTCGCGCTGTATACCCTGGAGGTGCTTGCTTGTCCTGCGGCTAGCGTCTTGTCAGAGAGGGTGTTTAGTGCGGCTGGGGGAATCATCACGGATAAGCGTACCCGCCTGTCAACGGACAGTGCCGACAGGCTTACACTCAGATGTACAAAGCGTGGATTTCCCCAGACTTCTCTTCTCCACCAGCGGACAGCAGCGATACCTAAGCAATACGTAGGTTGCACCCGCAGATGGAAGCATCGTTCTCTATCCCCATCAAAAACGGGGACCTTTTTGCTTCATCAATCTGTGTATAATATTCCTCCTCCTGCTCCTGCTCCTCCTCCTGAAACCTGACATAATCACGCCGAACGGGCAATTTTTCTTAGGCCCACAAGGCTCAGTCATATAATTTTTGTAAACAATTTTTATACGTTTCAATGCTCATTAAAGTGTTGAAACTTTCACCTCAACTAATTTTTATTTTAACTGGGCTGCCTCCAGGCCTAGTTACCAATTAAGCCACATTAACCAAAGCGATTAATGGGTTTCACCTGCCCTCTTGGTTAGGCATGGGCAATTTTTCTGAGGTACATTAGTACTGTTGGTACACCAATTTTTGGGGGCCCTCGCCTACAGTGTAATCAAATTAATTTTTAGCCCTCCTGCATTACAGCTGACGTTACATCAGCTGTGTTGGGCACTGCAATGGGATATATTTATGTACCACTGTTGGGTTCCAGGGAGCCACCCATGCTGTGGGTCCACAGGGAGTTGTAACTGCATGTGTCCACTTCTAAAGAACCCCAGTCGGACTGGGGCATGCAGTGTGGGCCGAAGCCCACCTGCATTAAACATGACATTATTACCTCAGCTGTGATGGGCAATGCAATGGGATATATTTATGTACCGCCGGTGGGTTCCAGGGAGCCACCCATGCTGTGGGTCCACAGGGAGTTGTAACTGCATGTGTCCACTTCTAAAGAACCCCAGTCTGACTGGGGCATGCAGTGTGGGCCGAAGCTCACCTGCATTAAACATGACATTATTACCTCAGCTGTGATGGGCAATGCAATGGGATATATTTATGTACCGCCAGTGGGTTCCAGGGAGCCACCCATGCTGTGGGTCCTCAGGGAGTTGTAACTGCATGTGTCCACTTCTAAAGAACCCCAGTCTGACTGGGGCATGCAGACACCTTGACAGAATGAATAGCGTGTGGCACATAGGTTCCCCATTGCTATGCCCACGTGTGCAGCTCCTGATGCAGGTGGCACAGGATTGGATTTCTCATTGCTTCTGTACAGCATTGTGGACTATCGCCCCGCCCCTTTTAAAGAGGGTCGCTGCCTAGCCGTGCCAACCCTCTGCAGTGTGTCCCTGCTTTTCCCCTGGCAGACGCACTTATAAATAGACATGAGGGTGGCGTGGCGTTAGGGCAGCGAAAGGCTGGGCAGGGACAGTTTGGTGTGCGCTGTGGACACTGGGTCGTGGGGGGGGGGGTGAGGGCTTTTCAGAAGTAAAAATTGTTGGCGGGGTGGGGCCCACTCTTGCTGCTATTGTGGCTTAATAGTGGGACCTGGGAACTTGAGATGCAGCCCAACATGTAGCCCCTCGCCTGCCCTATCCGTTTCTGTGTCGTTCCCATCACTTTCTTGAATTGCCCAGATTTTCACAAACGAAAACCTTAGCGAGCATCGGCGATATACAAAAATACTCGGGTCGCCCATTGACTTCAATGGGGTTCGTTACTCGAAACGAACCCTCGAGCATCGCGATAATTTCGTCCCGAGTAACGAGCACCCGAGCATTTTGGTGCTCGCTCATCTCTAGTGCCGACCTATATAGATTAATGGCTAATTCACATAGCTGTAAGCGTATTTCAGTCACATGAATACGCTGCATATGTATGTGACCAAAAATCGCTTATGCCTGCATATTTCAACTGCTCCGGCTTGTTTTTGTGTGGGCAAATACACTACATACCATGATTCCCCCAAAATAAGACCATGTCTTATATTAATTTTTGCCCCGAAAGAGATGCAAGGCCTAAATTTCAGAGGATGTCTTATTATATTTACCTAGCAGGCTCGGTCCAGGTCCCTCCCGCTGCTCTCAGGAGCTCCTATGCACTTTTTGCAGTCCTCACTTCCTGGTTACAGGATTTATAACTCCCGCCTTCGGAAAGCGATGGCTCTGATTGATTTTTGAGCCCTGCTCAGCCAATCAATGCAGCGCTCAATGAACCAATGCAATGGCTGTGATTGGTTCATTGAGTGCTGCATTGATTTGCTGATCAGCAGTCGAAAAAACAATCACAGCCATCGCATTGTGGAGGTGGGATTTATGAATTGGCTGAGCCACGGCATTGATTGGCTGAGCAGCAGAATTTATGAATTAGCCAATCAATGCAACTCTCGATGAACCAATCACACCCATTGCATTGTGTCATTGAGCTTTGCATTAATTGGCTAAGCAACGCTCTAAAACCAATCAGAGCCATCACTTCCTGAAGGTTGGATTAATGAATCCCGTAACCAGAAAGTGATCTTCTGTGGGTGGCTGAGGACTGCAAGAAGCATGTTGGAGATCCGGAGAGCAGCAGGATGAACCTGGACCGAGCCTGCTAGGTAATGTATTCCTTTTTTTATGTAGGGTAGGGCTTATATTTTAAGCCTCTCCGAAAATCCCGAAATATGACAGTAAGGCTTATTTTCAGGGTAGGTCATATTTTTGAGGAAACAAACTATTTGCCTACACAAAAAAGAATGCAGACAGACCCATAAACAGGTTCCCGTAAATTCACTGCATATTTGTGCCAGCCCATTTACTTCTATTGAGTTCTGCAATACTCACCAAAATAGGCCATGCCACATATTTTTTCACGCAATCGCACATCACGTGAAAATATATGCTCATGTGAACAAACCCATTCGAATCAATGGGTTCTATGCACTGCATGTTACATGCACAAAAATTGTGCATGTAATACGTGTCGCAAATACGACCATGTGAACAAGCCCTTAAGGAGTTATCCCAGAATCAATCCACAGAATACATTTGTAATGTGTGTAATTGCTGGGGGTCCGTCTGATAGGATCCTCACCAGTGACGAGAATGGGGTCCCATGTCCCCCATTTGAATAAGATAGTGGTCAAATATGTGCGCTACTGCTCCACTCAAAGTCTATGAGACTGATAGCTGAGTACATATCCCCACAATGTTGTCAGTTAGGGTCAGTAAATCACTGGTCACGCCAGAATTTGCGGCTGCGATATGGGCAACTTTATGCACTTGTGAAACTGGCCTATATAGGGACAAGCCCCACTGATGAGGGGAAAAGTCAGCTGATGTATGAAAATGGTGGATCAGCCTTGAACAAGTTTTTTTGGGTGAGCCCCCACCACTCCCATTACACCGGTGCTGGGTTACCTAAAGGTCTTGACTTCTGTCTGCAGCAAGTCAGCGATTACATTACTTAAACCAGGGACAGGTGAATGCCACAGTCAATCAGTGACTCACTTTAAGGCTAACTTTACACGGGCGAGAGCGATAATGGGCACCAAATCCCGCCCCCATATCGCGCTCCCCACCATGGGAAATCCCCACAAGTGAAATCCACTTTGGGAATGAAGAGAACCTCCGCAGCAGCTGTGACAGAGAATCGTTGACTTTCTCCCATCGCTACCGCCAACCCTAGTGAAAACAATGGGGCTGCGATGCGAGATCATGCAGCCAAATAGAACATGCTGCGATTTGTTTCCCGCATCGCGATGCCATGTAGAAAAACATCACTCATGTGTATGACCCTATTCAAAAGAATGAGGTTCATATTTGTGAATCTCAAAACGCACAAATCATGCACGATTTAATCGCCCGTGTGAAGCCGGCCTGGCTGCTGTGGTTCCATTGTCAAGACATCATCACCCTGCAGCCGGAAGTGAAGGCCCGCGGGAAACGGAAGAGGCAGAGGAGCGGATCAGGTGAGTATGGCTTCCTTTATTTTTTTTACAGCATGGTGAAAACCTTTAGACTTTTTCTTCATCTGTAGAAAACTGCTTTAACACTCCATCTTTCCATAGAATTTGGCGCACTGTATAAAACAAATGCAGCTCCGACAACACTTCCGACCTCCAGTGTATAGAATGTTGTGTTAAAGGGAACCGGTCATCAAGTATAAGCACCGCAAACTAAGTTATGGTCCTTATAGTTTGGGTGACATGGAGTCCTGGGAGCTTCTTTTCATTCTTTTCATACTGATCTGGTCCCTCATTGATTTTTTTTTTTAGAAGGTTGTACTCATACACTCCAATAGAGATGAATGGGAATGCATGTGCACACCCTTCTAAAAAGGCACACTGACTTTGTCGGAGAACCGCAAGAACAGAGGTTCCCCGGACTCCATGTCACCTTAACTATAAGCAGTATAACTTATTTTATGGTGCTTATACTTGATGACTGATTCCCTTTAAGAACAAAGCACAGTCAAGTGTTAAAGCTTTAGATACCTTATCATACTTATTTAAAAGGCAGAAAGGTGGTCTGCCTTATTCGTCGTGATCCTCGTTGATCTATATAACCACAGTTTTTTCATTTCCATTGAATAGAGACAACAGTTGAGTCTCAGTTGGGCCACAACACCCATAATAGAGTCCTTTAACCCAAACTGGGATTGGTAAGACTCAACAATTCGTCCTCTTTGTACTGATGTTTGCTCTTCTTTATGCTGTTGGATTTAGAAGCAGTCTCCCATCCATGACTGCTAGGGTTGACTTTCTACATCGCAATGGTATGCAGCGGGTTTTATATTCAGACTTCACCATATGATTATTTGACATTACGTTATAGTTTGTGCATTCACAAGGTCGTAATACTCCCCTCGGTGTGACAGAAGCTGTTGATGAGTTCCCTTTTCTATTACTTCCCCGTTCTTCATAACGATAATGAGATCTGCATTCTGGACTGTGGACAGCCTATGAGCGATTAGGATACAAGTCCTTCCTTTCCGTGCTTGATCCAGTGCTTGTTGTACTACCTGACCATGACAGAAAAAGATAACATTCAAGTTTGACCAAAATAAGTAGACTCACAATGAATACCCCCCCTCTCACCCAACCCTATGCCTTTTAGTGTTGGGTAATGAGGTATATAAAAGAGTAGTAATTAAAAAAAATGTTATCCTCACCTTTTCACTTTCATTGTCGAGGGCTGAGGTGGCTTCATCAAGAAGCAGAACTTTTGGAGAGCGGATGAGAGCTCGGGCGATAGCGATTCTCTGCTTTTGGCCCCCAGACAACTGAGTACCTTTTCCTCCAACTCGAGTGTTATATTTCTGAAAGGTTAATTGTACATATATGAAACAGCATATTAACAGCACAACAAGACCTCATGTACATGTGTGTATCACTGATCTGTGTTGTACAAAGCTTCAGTATAGCAATGTAACACCCATAGATATGTATAACCCAATACTCTACTCTCAATTTCTTATGGAGGCACACAGAGGTCTTCTTTCTAACAGATATATTTGGAATCTGGTTCTAGAGAAGGACTTATAGAAGCATTAGATAATGACCCACGGAGTAAATACTGGTCTGTAATGCAGGACTCTGTGTATCTACTTGGGGGTTCAAATAAGGAAGATGGAACAATATTGTTCCCTCGTCCTTATTCGCATATTACCCAGAGGAGCATGCATGGCCTTATAAGTCTGCTCATTCACCTTCTAGGTGCTCTCCTCAAGGAGGGACATTACCCCTTCCGACTCACGTTACAGGCCTCTTACTAGCCAATCCTACTGCAATCCTACTGCGCACTGATGGGGGGAAAACCCTCCGAAACAGCAGTCTGTGTATGGATTCTGGCTTGGTTTTCAATTCCAAATCTGTGTTAAGATTTGTATAAAGGGTCGGACATTGATTTGCAGGAATGCTGCCATCCAATAAGTGGCACTGCAAAAGTATTGTTCCATCTTCCTTATTTGCATATATTTCCCAGAGGGGCATGCATGGCCTTATAAGTCTCCTCACTCACCTTCCATGTGCTCTCCTCAAGGAGAGACAATACCTGTCCTTACAAGTTCAGCACTTGGTTGTGTGCTTGTAGCCTAAGGGCTCAGTCACACGGGCGTTTATTGCCGCGATTTGCGCATGCGCATGCATCCGGCGATTTTTTAAAACCATTGCTTTGCAATGGCATCGGACACATGAGCGCTTTTTATGCGCTCGTCCGATAAATTAGAGAACAGAAATCGCAGATCGCACCTATCTGCGATCTGCGATTCCTGTTCTCTTCTCTATATGCGCTCAATGGGGCCGGCAGCAGCAGCGCCGACCCCAATGAGAACATATAGAAGACAAATCATTCTTCTCTGCCACAGCTGGAACAGCTGTGGCAGAGAAGAACGATGTTTGCCCATTGAATTCAATGGAGCGGCAATACAGCCGCTCCATTGAAAGCAATGGGCTGCCGGCGTGCGCGGGGTTAATTGTCGGGAAGGGGTTAAATATATAACCCCTTTCCTGCAATGCATCCTGAAAAGTGAAAAAATAAAAAAAAAGGATGTACTCACCTGCTCCCGGCAGCCTGAGATCCCCGCGGCGGTCCTGCAGTGGGTGTGAAGGGGGTGTGACTCAGGCTTGCCCCTGATTGGCTCAGCCTGAGCCAATCAGAGGCTGATCTCAGTCACACCCATTCATGAATTCATGAATGGGTGTGACTGAGACTTGCTTCTGATTGGCTCAGCGCTGAGCCAATCAGGGGCAAGCCTGAGTCACACCCCCTTCACACCCACTGCAGGCCGACCGCCGGGATCTCCAGCTGCCGGGAGCAGGTAAGTACATACATTTTTTTTATTTTTTCACTTTTCAGGATGCATTGCAGGAAAGGGGTTATATATTTAACCCCTTCCCGACAATTCATCCCACACTCGCCCGCAGCGCTTGCATTCAATGGAGCCGCTGTATTGCCGTCTCCATTGAATGCAATGCGCTGGACAGCTCCGGCCCGTTTCTAATGAAACGCGGCTAGGAGCAGATTTTCGGGCGATTTTTGGGCCGATTTTTCGGCGCCGGTCACGCGATTTGCGCATGCGCATCCGTCATGCGATGCGCAAATCGCGTGAAAAAACGCCTGTGTGACTAAGGCCTGAGGGTGCATTCAGACGAGCGTGTGCGTACATAGGTGCGCACAAAACCACGCGTCTATTAAAACTTTTTGTTTCCTATTGTGCGTTCACATGTCTGTGCTTTACAGGCATGCAAACGCACATACCTGCAAAACATAGGGCATGCGTGCATCATAGATCCGTGGTGTGTGTCAATATTCACCAGCGGGGCGTCGCTTTGTCACTGAACACTGTGACAGCACTTTCACGTTGTCCAGTGACAGGGGGACTTCTCGCGAGGCTGAAGAATTCCCCTGCCACAGTTGTCATAGCTGGGACAGAGGATCGCAATGTTCTCCCATTGCTTTCAACGGGACCGGCGCTTCTGCAGCCCCATTGAAAGCAATGGGCTGCCGCAAGCCCTCAGGGATTTTCTTTAAATATAAGACCTTCCCTGAAAATCATCACTAGAATATGTTAACAATATATACTCCTCGCAGCTGCCAGGTCTTAGGCTCGTCCAGCCACGTTTTGTCCCTGCACTGCTCTGAATTTCTTTCAGCAGGCGGGGGTTTAAAATACCTGCCTGCTGAAAGGGCTGTATCTGATTGGCTAAGCGCTTGGCCAATCACAGGCAGTGCTCAGCTATTCATTGAATGACTGCTGAGCGCTGCCTGTGATTGCTCACAGCGCTCAGCTAATCACAGGCAACGCTCGGCCATTCATTGAATTCAGAAGCGCCGGCCCCATTGAAAGCATTGTGAGAACATCTCGATCCTCCGCCACAGCTGTCACAGGGGAATTCTTCAGCCCCACGGCGAGTCCCCCTGTCATTGAACACTGTGACAGTGCTGTCACAGTATTCAGTAACAAGGGGACTCACCACAGGGAATATTTACATGGCAGCGGCAGACAGATGAGTATATATATATATATATATATATATATATATATATATATATTTTTTTTTTTTAATTTTTTTTTTACACAAACCAGGGATGATTTTCAGGGAAGAGCTTATATTTCAAGCCCTTCCCCGAAAATCACTGTAGGGGTTGCCGGTAGCCTATTGCTTTTAATGGGCCCGCCGGCAGCTGCGGGCCCATTCAAGGCAGTGGGCATGGACTTGCATTCACAGGAGTTCATGCAGGTACGTGGGTGCGCAGTTTTGTGCGCACCTATACACACACACATGCTCGTGTGAATGTACCGTAAGGTTGTCATCACACGAAGATGTAAGCAGAAATTATCATCATAAAAATTGGCAAATGCTTCTAGTTGTTCCCTTTCTAAAAGTGGCAATAAAAGTTGTCGGATGGTTGAACAACCATTGAATGAATGATTGCCTGGTGAATGCTCATTTTGCAAATGCAGCCGTACATATTTTAGTCCATTTTGACCATTACAGTCATTCGACCTGGCCATACATGTTCATTCACACCGACCGAGGAGTAAATCATTTTTCTATGAACGTTTTTCTTCAAAGAAAGATTGTCCATGTATGAAAGATCTTTCATCATACAGGCAAAACATTCAAACATGACTGAATTCTTTCCAGACAATGGTAGTCTGTCTTCGCTCAGCTAAATGGAGCATTTGCTGGTAAATTTCACCCGACGAATACTTGTCCATTTTCATAAACTTTTCATAAACTTTATAGTCTAATATTTTTAATAGATGGGACATTTGCATTATCAGAACCCTGTTTCTAAGAAAACACCCATGGGTGACACAATGCTGTTGAACAAGTGTTTACTGATCTGGTAACAGTAAAGAGGGAACTGAATGTCTACAGAGAGCAAGTCTGTGGCCAAAAGTTTTCCATGATATAAAAGGGTTGTCCGGTTGGAAACTACTGATTCCCTATCTTCAAGATAGGCCCTCAGTAGAGCGGCAGTCCATCACATGGGCCCCTCGACAATCAGCTGTTTACTGGTGCACTCCTGTTCTCAGCTGATTTGTGCAGGAAGTAGATAGCTCCGTTACCACTACAGTGACCTGGGTTGGTATTGCAGGCCAAGTTCCCATTTATTTTGTCAGGAACTTGGCCTGCAATAACAAGGTGAACCACTGCAGGGGGAACAAAATTGTCTGCTTTCTGTAGAAATCAGGTGAGTGCACTGTCTCGGTGGACAGCTGATCAACTGGGATCCCTGGTGATGGACGCACACAGATCTATTATTGATGACCTTTCCAGATGCTCTGTCTAGATTGCTGGAGGTTTTGTTCCTTTCCTCAGTCCTACATACTGTACACAGACCATAGAGACCATGGGTACAAAGTGGATATATATTTTGTAATGTAATCCTAGCCAAATATTTACCTCTGGCAGCTCTTCTATGAAGGAGTGAATATTTGCAGCTTTTGCAGCACGTTGTATTTCCTCCATAGGAACTTCACGGGAGTTGTCCCCATAGGTGATGTTTTCAGCAATACTGCGGTCAAACAGTACTGGTTCCTGGGATACAATTCCTATCTGATTTCTTAGCCACTGTACATTCAAGTTCTTGGCTCCATTTTTGTCAAACAGCTGAAAACAAAGAGTTGATGGTTAAAGATTTTATAGGAAAAGTTATAACTAATAGTTATAAATTGTAATGCTTCACAGAAGGGGAAATAAAAAATTAAAAACAATCACAGAAAATGGCCGTTACTTACTGACTGAGGAGTGCATATAGATGTATCCTCCTCTCACCATGCAGGTAGCTGACTATCAAATGGAGGAGCCAATAACACCTGTGCAGGACACCGATAAGACAACCACTCACACTGCCTCCTGATAATGCGGGGGGTGGATGCTTGGTGTACACTCCCACACATAGTGGATACAGGGTGCCAGACCATTCTGATATATGTAGTTCACCATGCAGACCAGCAACCTATTAATGACGCCATGATAATTCGGCGGGTTGCCCTGCACAGGTGTTATTGGCTCCTCCATTTGGTAGTCAGCTACCTGCATGGTGAGAGGAGGATGCATCTATATGCACTCCTCACTCAGTAAGTAATGGCCATTTTCTGTGCTTGTAAATTGTAATGCTGGTTGATTTCTAAAAAAATGTTCCTTTATGTGCGCAAGAAATCCAGATTTCACATTTTAAAAATGGCTCCATATTCTCTTGGTGGAATTAAAGGGAACCTGTCACCTTGAAGCAGCGCCATAAACTCAGTTATGGTGCAGTTCCCGAGAGGTCATGGAGACTCGGGGACATGTTTTTTATACTTATCCACTCCCTTGTTCCCATGCTGTCACTTGTTGAAGATCAAACGCGGTTTGAAAATCTGACTCTCTTCAGAAGTCTATGGGAGAGCAAATGCAGTGGTCTAAAGAGAGTGATATTTTCAGAGTGTGCACAATTTTCACTGGGCTGCCGATGAGTATAGAAAAACAAATCCCCCGATTCCTCTTCACCTCCTGGAACTACACCACAACTTAGTTTAAAATGCTGTTTAAAGATAACAGATTCCCTTTAAGTAGTGCTACAACCCCAAGCATACTAGGAAGATCTTGGGCAATGTGGTGATGTACAAGCCTAAACACAGGCATATAACACTTCCAGTCATATGTAAGTTTAATCATCATAATAAGAAGATATGCATTGTTCTGATACATTTGTGTGTATTTGCTATCAGCAAATGCTAAACTACCAATACAGATCAAATAATTCTCACAGGTGTATGTAATGCCATCAATTTTAATTGTATCCAGTCTAGTCTATCATCTGGGAGCTTAAAGGGAATCTGTCAGGTACTTGGAGTCCTATAAGCTAAGTTCAAGGGCTCAAAGTAGCTGACTCACTGATTCTGTGGATGTAAGTTTTATACTTACCTTCCCCACCATTCCCCCAACTGTCAGTGCTCAAACCCGCTGCTGCAATGCCTTAGCTTTAGACTGGAGAGCGGCCTGGAGGCTAAGGTGAACTGAGAGCAGTGCAAACCGCATGTACTGGCGGATCCCTGTTCTGGGGTAAGTGGTCAGAATATGGAGAGCCAGGACCCAAATGAACAAGAACCGAATTGCTATGATGAAAGGGTCCTGATAACTAGGAACTGAAGGGCCGGATGGGATGCAATGGCCTGCGAAGGAAAAACTTTGAAGCAGTATTACGAAGGTGCCAGATTGTGCCACAAGAGGATGATGGACATTGCTGTATCATCGGGACATGAGTGAGACTTGGCCTCAGTTGGGTGTGAATGCCATGCGACTTTAAGTTGTGCCAAGGCCTGCGATGGAAAGGAATGGGATGTTTATGTGTCTCTTGGTGTCTAACACGTCTTGCTGAGGAAATGTAATGTAGCCGGGGATAGACCTGTGGTGCATGTTTAAAGTTGACATCTACACTGTTGTGCACTTCATTGAAGTGACATAGCTCCAATGGGATGAAAGAAGATCCAGGCTACATGTACAGAAGTTCATTATGGCCTACGGCCATCTGAGGAAGTGGGGGAAGAGGGTGTTGGGGTGAATTGCTGTGGCCCGGATCAAGTCAGTGTTCTTCCACTCGGTTCATAGGGAACTTAGGGCAGTCTTTCACCTCCATATGAGTGTATCATCTGATGATTTTTTCACCCTTTGGTTATATATAGAGATGAGCGAGCACCAAAATGCTCGGGTGCTCGTTACTTGGGACGAAATTATCGCGATGCTCGAGGGTTCGTTTCGAGTAACGAACCCCATTGAAGTCAATGGGCGACTCGAGCATTTTTGTATATCGCCGATGCTCACTAAGGTTTCCATTAGTGAAAATCGGGGCAATTCAAGAAAGTGATGGGAACAACACAGCAACGGATAGGGCAGGCGAGGGGCTACATGTTGGGCTGCATCTCAAGTTCCCAGGTGCCACTATTAAGCCACAATGATCTCTGCGCCTCCCCTGCTACCTGGCCCTCGGAACTGCGCCTTCGGCCACTAGTGCTGTCGGATGAGAATTTTACCATCAGTTTGTCCGCCAGGGTCCTGTGGTATAGCATCACTCTCAAACCCCTTTCCTTTTCGGGTATGAGAGTGGAAAGGTTCTCCTTATACCGTGGGTCGAGCAGTGTGCACACCCAGTAATCCGTAGTGGCCAGAATGCGTGTAACGCGAGGGTCACGAGAAAGGCATCCTAACATGAAGTCAGCCATGTGTGCCAGGGTACCTGTACGCAACACATGGCTGTCCTCACTAGGAAGATCACTTTCAGGATCCTCCTCCTCCTCCTCAGGCCAAACACGCTGAAAGGATGACAGGCAAGCAGCATGGGTACCCTCAGCAGTGGGCCAAGCTGTCTCTTCCCCCTCCTCCTCATCCTCCTCATGCTCCTCCTCCTCCTCCTCCTCAACGCGCTGAGATATAGACAGGAGGGTGCTCTGGCTATCCAGCGACATACTGTCTTCCCCCGCCTCTGTTTGCGAGCGCAAAGCGTCTGCCTTTATGCTTTGCAGGGAACTTCTCAAGAGGCATAGCAGAGGAATGGTGACGCTAATGATTGCAGCATCGCCGCTCACCATCTGGGTAGACTCCTCAAAGTTTCGAAGGACCTGGCAGATGTCTGCCAACGAGGCCCACTCTTCTGTAAAGAAGAGCCTGGCCAACATGTGGAGCGTAGAGTTCCACCGTGTGGGCACGTCGCACAGCAGTCGGTGCACTGGCAGATGAAACCGATGTTGCAGGGTGCGCAGGGTGGCAGCGTCCGTGTGGGACTTGCGGAAATGTGCGCAGAGCCAGCGCACCTTTCCGAGCAGGTCTGACAAGCGTGGGTAGGTTTTCAGAAAGCGCTGAACCACCAAATAAAGACATGGGCCAGGCATGGCACATGCGTGAGGCTGCTGAGCTGCAGAGCCGCCAACAGGTTATGGCCGTTGTCACACACGACCATGCCCGGTTGGAGGCTCAGCGGCGCAAGCCAGCGGTCGGTCTGCTCTGTCAGACCCTGCAGCAGTTCGTGGGCCGTGTGCCTCTTATCTCCTAAGCTGAGTAGTTTCAGCATGGCCTGCTGACGCTTGCCCACCGCTGTGCTGCCACGCCGCGCGACACCGACTGCTGCCGATGTGCTGCTGCTGACACATCTTGATTGCGAGACAGAGGTTGCGGAGGAGGAGGGTGGTTTAGTGGAGGAAGCATACACCGCCGCAGATACCACCACCGAGCTGGGACCCGCAATTCTGGGGGTGGGTAGGACGTGAGCGGTCCCAGGCTCTGACTCTGTCCCAGCCTCCACTAAATTCACCCAATATGCCGTCAGGGAGATATAGTGGCCCTGCCCGCCTGTGCTTGTCCACATGTCTGTTGTTAAGTGGACCTTGGCAGTAACCGCGTTGGTGAGGGCGCGTACAATATTGCGGGAGACGTGGTCGTGCAGGGCTGGGACGACACATCGGGAAAAGTAGTGGCGACTGGGTACTGAGTAGCGCGGGGCCGCCGCCGCCATCATAGCTTTTGAAAGCCTCCGTTTCCACAACCCTTCCACAAAGCTTCCACAAAGCATTTCCAGGCTGATAAATTTGGCTATGTGCACGTTTAACGCTTGAGCGTGCGGGTGCGTGGTGGCGTACTTGCGCATGCGCCCCAACACTTGCGCTAGCAACGGCTGGACGGTGCGCTGACAGACATTGGTGGATGGGGCCGAGGACAGCGGAGGTGAGGGTGTGGGTGCAGGCCAGGAGACGGTACTGCCTGTGTCCTCAGAGGGGGGGTTGGATCTCAGTGGCAGGTTGGAGCACAGGGGGAGAGGCAGCGGTGCAAACCGGAGGCGGTGAACGGCCTTCGTCCCACCTTGTGGGGTGCTTGGCCATCATATGTCTGCACATGCTGGTGGTGGTGAGGCTGGTGGTGGTGGCTCTCCGGCTGATCTTGGCGCGACAAAGGTTGCACACCACTGTTCGTCGGTCATCTGCACTCTCAGTGAAAAACTGCCAGACCTTTGAGCACCTCGGCCTCTGCAGGGTGGCATGGCGCGAGGGGGCGCTTTGGGAAACAGTTGGTGCATTATTCGGTCTGGCCCTGCCTCTACCCCTGGACACCGCACTGCCTCTTGCAACCTGCCCTGCTGCTGCCCTTGCCTCCCCCTCATTCTCAGTTATGGATGCCGCGATCAAATACTTTCAGACAGAGGACCCGCAATCGAATCCCAACTCTTCCAGGAATTATGTTACACCAATGAATGTAAGAAGCTTCATACCACCGCTTATCACCCTCAAGGAAATGGACTCTGTGAAAAAGCCAATCAAACCATACTAGAATTACTCAGAACCTTCACAACTAAACAGAGAGAATATTGTCCCAGAGTATTACCAGAATTGATCTACACATACAACAACACCCCACATTGTTCCACCAGATACACTCCCTATTATCTGATGTTCGGCCACCAAGGAAGATTGCCTGCAAATCTAAAACTAGGAATCCAAGCGGATCATCACAACTAGAGATGAGCGAACGTACTCGTCAGAGCTTGATGCTCGGGCGAATATTAGCGTGTTCGGGATGCTCGTTACTCATAACGAGTACCACGCAATGTTCCGGTTACTTTCAGTTTCCTCTCTGAGACGTTAGCACGCTTTTCTGGCCAATTGAAAGACAGGGAAGGCATTACAACTTCCCCCTGTGACGTTCAAGCCCTATACCACCCCCTGCTGTGAGTGGCTGGGGAGATGAGATGTCACCCGAGTATAAAAGTCGGCCCCTCCCGCGGCTCGCCTCAGATGCCTTGTGAGTTAGCTGAGGGACAGTGCTGCTGGTGCCGGAGCTGCTGTAGGGAGAGTGTTAGTAGTGAGTGTAGGCTACAAGAACCCCAACGGTCCTTCTTAGGGCCACATCTATCCGTGTGGAGGCTGCTGTTAGCAGTGTTGCACAATTTTTTTTTTTCAAAATCGGCTGTCTGCAGAGCATTGCGCCCTGCAGTAATAGTCCAGGGACAGAAGTGGTGGTTAGGCAGGGAGAGTGTTAGGAGTGAGTGTAGGCTTCAAGAACCCCAACGGTCCTTCTTAGGGCCACATTTAACCGTGTGCAGTACTGTGCAGGCTGCTGTTAGCAGTGTTGCATTATTTTTTTTTCAAAATCGGCTGTGCAGAGCATTGCGCCCTGCAGTAATACTACAGGGACAGAATTGTGTAGGCAGGGCCAGAAGACATATATTATTGATTGAATATAGTCAGTGGGCCTTTTCTTTTTAAAAAAAGGGAAAAATTCTATGTGCCCTGCCTCTGTCAGTCCTTAGCGTTCTGTGTACGTGTGTGGTGGGTGGAGATAGTAAAAAATTCATACGCAGCCAGCTACGTTTAACAGCAGGCTTGCGCCAATTTATTTCCTGCCTTCCTGGGAAAAATCACTGCTCTGCTGCACTTCATATAACTGCATTTCTGTGGAACAGATTTCTTATCTGATTAAATATAGTCAGTG
The DNA here is from genome assembly GCF_035609145.1 of Eleutherodactylus coqui. NCBI lineage: Eukaryota > Metazoa > Chordata > Amphibia > Anura > Eleutherodactylidae > Eleutherodactylus > Eleutherodactylus coqui. Next base: position 68,855,611 of record NC_089848.1, on the reverse strand, counting down.
GGCCTTTTCTTTTTAAAAAAGGGGAAAAATTCTATGTGCCCTGCCTCTGTCAGTCCTCAGCGTTCTGTGTACGTGTGTGGTGGGTGGAGATAGTAAAAAATTCATACGCAGCCAGCTATGTTTTACAGCAGGCTTGCGCCAATTTATTTCCTGCCTGTGAAATTCCTTGCTCAGCTGTAGTTAATAACTCTGCAACACTAAAGTTCTGTGACACATTTGCAGGGGCACAACACAGTTATTAAACTTATTATTCATTGAATAGACGCAGTGGGCCTTTCCTTTTAAAAAAAAAGGGAAAAAAGTATATTTGGCCTGCCTCTGACAGTCCTCGGGGCTCTGGGTACGTGTGTGCTGCGTGGAGAACGTAAAAAAATCAGACGCAACCAGCTACGTTTTACAGCAGGCTTGCGCCACTTTCTTTCCTGCCTGTGAAATTCCTTGCTCAGCTGTAGTTAATAACTCTGCAACACTAAAGTTCTGTGACACATTTGCAGGGGCACAACACAGTTATATTAAACTTATTATTCATTGAAGAGACGCAGTGGGCCTTTCCTTTTAAAAAAAAGGGAAAAAAGTATATTTGGCCTGCAGGCTTGCGCCAATTTATTTCCTGCCTGGGAAATCAAATCACTGGTAATACAGCATGCTGAGGGGTAGGGGTAGGCCTAGAGGACGTGGACGCGGCCGAGGACGCGGAGGGCCAAGTGAGGGTGTGGGCACAGGCCGAACTCCTGATCCAGGTGTATCGCAGCCAACTGCTGCGCGATTAGGAGAGAGGCACGTTTCTGGCGTCCCCACATTCATCGCCCAATTAATGGGTCCACGCGGGAGACCGTTACTAGAAAATGAGCAGTGTGAGCAGGTCCTGTCGTGGATGGCAGAAAGTGCTTCGAGCAACCTATCGTCCACCCACAGTTCTGCGCCGTCCACTGCTGCAAATCCGAATCCTCTGTCTGCTGCTCCTCCTTCCTCCCAGCCTCCTCACTCCACTACAATGACACATGCTCAGGAGCGGGAACACTCCCAGGAACTGTTCTCGGGCCCCTGCTCAGATTGGGCAGCAGTGGTTCCTCTCCCACCAGAGGAGTTTATCGTCACTGATGCCCAACCATTGGAAAGTTCCCGGGGTCCGGGGGATGAGGCTGGGGACTTCCGGCAACTGTCTCAAGACCTTTCAGTGGGTGAGGAGGACGATGACGATGAGACACAGTTGTCTATCGGTGAGGTAGTAGTAAGGGCAGTAAGTCCGAGGGAGGAGCCCACAGAGGATTCGGAGGAAGAGCAGCAGGACGATGAGGTGACTGACCCCACCTGGTTTGCAACGCCTACTCAGGACAGGTCTTCAGAGGGGGAGGCAAGGGCAGCAGCAGGGCAGGTTGCAAGAGGCAGTGCGGTGTCCAGGGGTAGAGGCAGGGCCAGACCGAGTAATCCACCAACTGTTTCCCAAAGCGCACCCTCGCACCATGCCACCCTGCAGAGGCCAAGGTGCTCTAAGGTCTGGTAGTTTTTCACAGAGACGCCTGACGACCGACGAACAGTGGTGTGCAACCTTTGTCGCGCCAAGATCAGCCGGGGAGCCACCACCAACAGCCTCACCACCACCAGCATGCGCAGACATATGATGGCCAAGCACCCCACAAGGTGGGACGAAGGCCGTTCACCGCCTCCGGTTTGCACCGCTGCCTCTCCCCCTGTGCCCCAACCTGCCACTGAGATCCAACCCCGCTCTGATGACACAGGCACTACCGTCTCCTGGCCTGCACCCACACCCTCACCTCCGCTGTCCTCGGCCCAATCCAGCAATGTCTCGCACCGTCCAGCCGTCGCTAGCGCAAGTGTTTGGGCGCAAGCGCAAGTACGGCGCCACGCACCCGCACGCTCAAGCGTTAACCGTCCAGATAGCCAAATTTATCAGCCTTGAGATGCTGCCGTATAGGGTGGTGGAAACGGAGTCCTTCAAAAGTATGATGGCGGCGGCCCCGCGCTACTCAGTTCCCAGTCGCCACTACTTTTCCCGATGTGCCGTCCCAGCCCTGCACGACCACGTCTCCCGCAACATTGTACGCGCCCTCACCAACGCGGTTACTGCCAAGGTCCACTTAACAATGGACACGTGGACAAGCACAGACGGGCAGGGCCACTACATCTCCCTGACGGCACATTGGGTGAATTTAGTGGAGGCTGGGACAGAGTCAGAGCCTGGGACCGCTCACGTCCTACCCACCCCCAGAATTGCGGGCCCCAGCTCGGTGGTGGTATCTGCGGCGGTGTATGCTTCCTCCACTAAACCACCCTCCTCCTCCAACGCAACCTCTGTCTCGCAATCAAGATGTGTCAGCAGCAGCAGCGCGTCGCCAGCAGTCGGTGTCGCGCGTCGTGGCAGCACAGCGGTGGGCAAGCGTCAGCAGGCCGTGCTGAAACTACTCAGCTTAGGAGATAAGAGGCACACGGCCCACGAACTGCTGCAGGGTCTGACAGAGCAGACCGACCGCTGGCTTGCGCCGCTGAGCCTCCAACCGGGCATGGTCGTGTGTGACAACGGCCGTAACCTAGTGGCGGCTCTGCAGCTCGGCAGCCTCACGCACGTGCCATGCCTGGCCCATGTCTTTAATTTGGTGGTTCAGCGCTTTCTGAAAAGCTACCCATGCTTGTCAGACCTGCTCGTAAAGGTGCGCCGGCTCTGCGCACATTTCCGCAAGTCCCACATGGACGCTGCCACCCTGCGGACACTGCAACATCGGTTTAATCTGCCAGTGCACCGACTGCTGTGCGACGTGCCCACACGGTTGAACTCTACGCTCCACATGTTGGCCAGGCTCTATGAGCAGCGTAGAGCTATAGTGGAATACCAACTCCAACATGGGCGGCGCAGTGGGAGTCAGCCTCCTCAATTATTTTCAGAAGAGTGGGCCTGGTTGGCAGACATCTGCCAGGTCCTTTGAAACTTTGAGCAGTCTACCCAGGTGGTGAGCGGCGATGCTGCAATCATTAGCGTCACCATTCCTCTGCTATGCATCTTGAGAAGTTCCCTGCAAACCATAAAGGCAGCCGCTTTGCGCTCGGAAACAGAGCCGGGGGAAGACAGTATGTCGCTGGATAGTCAGAGCACCCTCCTGTCTATATCTCAGCGCGTTCAGGAGGAGGAGGAGGAGCATGAGGAGGATGAGGAGGAGGGGGAAGAGACAGCTTGACCCACTGCTGACGGTACCCATGCTGCTTGCCTGTCATCATTTCAGCGTGTATGGCCTGAGGAGGAGGAGGATCCTGAAAGTGATCTTCCTAGTGCGGACAGCCATGTGTTGCGTACAGGTACCCTGGCACACATGGCTGACTTCATGTTAGGATGCCTTTCTCGTGACCCTCGCGTTACACGCATTCTGGCCACTACGGATTACTGGGTGTACACACTGCTCGACCCACGCTATAAGGAGAACCTTCCCACTCTCATTCCTGAAGAGGAAAGGGGTTCGAGAGTGTTGCTATACCACAGTACCCTTGCGGACAAGCTGATGGTAAAATTCCCACCGACAGCGCTAGTGGCAGAAGGCGCAGTTCCGAGGGCCAGGTAGCAGGGGAGGTGCGGAGATCAAGCAGCATGTACAGCACAGGCAGTGCAACAGTCTTTAAGGGCCTGGACAGCTTTATGGCTCCCCAGCAAGACTGTGTCACCGCTCCCCAGTCAAGGCTGAGTCGGCGGGAGCACTGTAAAAGGATGGTGAGGGAGTACGTAGCCGATCGCACGACCGTCCTCCGTGACGCCTCTGCCACCTACAACTACTGGGTGTCGAAGCTGGACACGTGGCCTGAACTAGCGCTGTATGCCCTGGAGGTGCTTGCTTGTACTGCGGCTAGCGTCTTGTCGGAGAGGGTGTTTAGTGCGGCTGGGGGAATCATCACAGATAAGCGTACCCACCTGTCAACCGACAGTGCCGACAGGCTAACACTCATCAAGATGAACAAAGCCTGGATTTCCCCAGACTTCTCTTCTCCACCAGCAGACAGCAGCGATACCTAAGCAATACGTAGGCTGCACCCGCGGATGGAAGCATCGTTCTCTCTCACCATCCAAAACGGGGACATTTCTGCTTCATCAATCTGTGTATAATATTCCTCCTCCTCCTCCTGCTCCTCCTCCTGAAACCTCACGTAATCACGCTGAACGTGCAATTTTTCTTAGGGCCACAAGGCTCACTCATATAATTTTTCTAAAAATTTTTTATACGTTTCAATGCTCTTAAAAGCGTTGGAACTTTAACTTGAAACAATTTTTCGTTAAACTGGGCTGCCTCCAGGCCTAGTTACCACTTAAGCCACATTAACCAAAGCGATTAATGGGTTTCACCTGCCATCTTGGCTGGGCATGGCCAATTTTTACTGAGGTACATTAGTACTGTTGGTACACCAATTTTTTTGGGCACTCACCTACAGTGTAATCATAGCAATTTCTATGTTCTTCGCCTGCACTCATGGTACAGAAAGGTGTGTGGGGTTGGCCTACACTTTAGCTACATAAATGTAACTTGGGCCTTGTCTATACTGCAGCTACTGAAATGGAACGAAGACTGCGCTCCCACTATACTGCTGCTTCGGAATTGTTACTGGGGCCTGTCTTGAGTGCTACTATTACTGAAATGGAACGAAGACTGCGCTCCCACTATACTGCTGCTTCGGAATTGTTACTGGGGCCTGTCTTGAGTGCTACTATTACTGAAATGGAACTAATACTGTGCTCCCCCTATAATGCTGCTAGTGATATGTTAGTGGGGCCTGTCCTAATACTACGGCTGAAATGTTACTAATTATGGGCTCTGCCTATACCGCTGCTAATGGTATGTCTCTGGGGTGTGGAAACAGAGGCTTCCCAAAGACATGATGGTGGCGAGGCCATTTCCCACCAACGCTGTTACTGTTAAGGTGCATATAACCACGGACAAGTGGAGAGGACACGTAGTGCCTCAAAAACATCCCCCGCCACAGCCCACTTAATCCTGGCCACATTCCGAAAACCAACAAAATAAAACCGCGCTACTAGGTCCGCAGTCACCACCACATTACCACCAACGCGGTTACTGTTAAGGTACATATTACCAGTCTGACTGGGGCATGCAGTGTGGGCCGAAGCCCACCTGCATTAAGCACGACATTACTACCTCAGCTGTGTTGGGCAATGCAATGGGATATTTTTATGTACCGCCGGTGGCTTCCTGGCACCCACCCATGCTGTGGGTCCACAGAGAATTCTAAATGCATCTGTTTCCACTTCTAAAGAACCCCAGTCATACTGGGGCATGCAGTGTGGGCCGAAGCCCACCTGCATTAAGCACAACATTACTACCTCAGCTGTGTTGGGCAATGCAATGGGATATTTTGATGTACCGCCGGTGGGTTCCAGGGAGCCACCCATGCTGTAGGTGCACACAGAGTTTAACCTACATGTGTCCACTTGTAAAGAACCCCAGTCTGACTGGGGCATGCAGTGTGGGCCGAAGCCCACCTGCATTAAGCACGACATTACTACCTCAGCTGTGTTGGGCTATGCAATGGGATATTTTTATGTACCGCTGGTGGCTTCCTGGCACCCACCCATGCTGTGGGTCCAGAGGGACTTCACAATAGGGAGTTGTACCTGCCTGTGTCTATGAATTAAAAAGCCAGGTCTGACTGGGGCATGCAGACACCTTGACAGAATGAATAGCGTGTGGCACATAGGTTCCCCATTGCTATGCCCACGTGTGCAGCTCCTGATGGCGGTGGCACAGGATTATATTTCTCATTGCTTCTGTACAGCATTGTGGGCTATCACCCCACCCCTTTTAAAGAGGGTCGCTGTCTAGCCGTGCCAACCCTCTGCAGTGTGTGCCTGCTTTTCCTCTGGCAGACGCACTTATAAATAGACATGAGGGTGGCGTGGCATGAGGGCAGCTGAAGGCTGCGCAGGGACAGTTTGGTGTGCGCTGTGGACACTGCGTCGTGCAGGGGGGGGGGGGGTTGGGCAGCATGTAACCCAGGAGAAGTGGCAGCGGAGTGTCATGCAGGCAGTGATTGTGCTTTGTAGTAGGTAGTGTGGTGCTTAGCTAAGGTATGCCATGCTAATGAGGGCTTTTCAGAAGTAAAAATTGTTGGGAGGGGGGGGGCCCACTCTTGCCGGTATTGTGGCTTAATAGTGGGACCTGTGAACTTGAGATGCAGCCCAACATGTAGCCTCTCGCCTGCCCCATCCGTTGCTGTGTCGTTCCCATCACTTTCTTGAATTGCCCAGATTTTCACACATGAAAACCTTAGCGAGCATCGGCGAAATACAAAAATGCTCGGGTCGCCCATTGACTTCAATGGGGTTCATTACTTGAAACGAACCCTCGAGCATCGTGATAATTTCGTCCCGAGTAACGAGCACCCGAGCATTTTGGTGCTCGCTCATCTCTAATCACAACTCAATGCCCAAATCCCCCTGGTTCCAGGACCACCAAAGACGACCCAAAGAAGCCCAAGAAATTGTCGACACCCGCTTGGAGGAAAAAAGAGAAAAACAAGCTCGTGGTGCCCACATGTCAGACCTAAAAATTGAAGACTGGGTCTGGCTGAAGAAAGAACACTGCGTCGGAAAATTAGATACCCATTGGGAACTCACCCGATATACAATCATCACAGCCATATCCCCAGAGAAAGGACATTACCGTATAGCCCATCCTGAAGGAAAAATTCAAGTTGTCCACTGTAACCTATTAAGATTTGCCGTGCCCAACCTGCTTCACCCACAGAGCAGAGGAAGAAGAAGAAATCATCAAACCTCCACCCCAAGCAGTCCAAGAATGCCAATCTCCATTTAATCTGGAAAATCAATTGCTCTGGTATTTGAATCCATTCTCACATCTAGTATACCAAGCACCACCACCCAATTCCACAGAAACCTCACCAAGTCCCTCAGCATCAAATTCTTCACCCTCAAGTTCTTCCACTTCATCCAATTCATCCAACTCCACACCAGCTTCTCCCACAGTATTAACAACTTCCAGAAGAAGAAGATTACCAGCATTACCCACAGACCTCAGGAAATCCACTAGGTCCACATATGCACTACCACCACCAAGATTTCTGGAATAGACTTATTCTACAAGTTTCAGTTTATAAATCCTATGAATTCGGAAATACCTGTATATATCTATTGCAACATTTGCCATAATCAAGCTCATTGCCCTGAGAGACTACTCAAAGTGTCCTACAAGTTCCAAGTTTAACGGTTTTTGCAACGTTTAAGATATGTGTCTCAAGAGACTACTTAAAGTTTGCTACCAGTTTTGTTGTTATTGTTGCTGCTCACATTTTATATCCTCTTTCCAGAGACGCTTGTATTAGTGCACCGCACCATCACATTGTGGACTTAATCTGCTTCCTATGGGCTCTTGCACATCCTAGCTATCACGCCGTCAACAGAAGGTTTGCCAAGAATCAAGCTGTTTTATGCTTTCTTCCAGGATGTACCTGCTAAACCTTGAACAGGACTCTAAAGTAATTTTGCGCCGTGTTTGTTGCCTAACCTTTAAAAATTTCCTTCTTCACAGGTTGTCTACAATACAGTACATTTCTTATGTCTTTATAGCATCAAATGTTATGCATTTTCTTTGTGTCTTTGGGGAGAAGAACTATATAAGTGCCCGATAGCAAGCTGGAAATTAGGATTCCATCCTTACCCAACCAAACCACTAACCTAACAAAACTTCAACTTATGTACTGTCACACATACTTGGTAGGCACACCTTTCTGCCCCTCGCAGCTCAGTACAGCCGAGGGCGGCTGTGTTTTTAAGTAGCAGGGAGCTGTAGTGGCCCAACAGAACACTCCCGGTACACTTGTCCTGTTTCACCTGTCTGGATGCCGTCCTTAGATACAGAAGGTGCTGTCTGTAGGAGAGACCCTGTGCCTCCCCTTCTGCTCTAGTCATAGAACTCAATCCTGATGTCAGCTGGCCTCCCATTGGCTGACAGTCAGGTTTAATCTTACTGGTTCAAGCCTAAGGGTGGGAAGTAAACATAGAGGTCCCTATGTAAGAGTGCGGGAGACGTTATAAAAGGAAGTGACGCCTAGCAGTTAGGCAGACTCAGCCAGGAGTGAGTGAGGAGAGGTTGTAGTTCCCTAGTCCTCGAGGAAGAGTATTCTAGTAGTTATCGTTACTCAAGGTCGAGTGGGGTGATTAACCCACTCCCTTGGCATCATACAGCAGAGAACACAGAAGATCCTCTCAGAGGTCCATCTTAAAGGGGTTGTCCCGCGCCGAAATGGGTTTTTTTTTTTCAACCCCCCCCCCCCGTTCGGCGCGAGACAACCCCGATGCAGGGACCTAAAGAAAAATCCGCACAGCGCTTACCTGAATCCCCGCGCTCCGGTGACTTCTTACTTACCGGCTGAAGATGGCCGCCGGCATCTTCTCCCTCGGTGGACCGCAGGGCTTCTGTGCGGTCCATTGCCGATTCCAGCCTCCTGATTGGCTGGAATCGGCACATGACGGGGCGGAGCTACACGGAGCTACACGGAGCCCCATTGAGAAGATAAGAAGACCTGGACTGCGCAAGCGCGTCTAATTTGGCCATTAGACGGCGAAAATTAGACGGCAACCATGGAGACGAGGACGCCAGCAACGGAACAGGTAAGTGAATAACTTTTGATAACTTCTGTATGGCTCATAATTAATGCACAATGTACATTACAAAGTGCATTAATATGGCCATACAGAAGTGTATAGACCCACTTGCTGCCGCGGGACAACCCCTTTAATCTAAACCGTGAGTTATAGCTACCTGGTGAAGCTCAAGCCCGGATTAGTATAGAGCCACTTGTCTCTCTATCTCATCCAATCCTACAGTTAAATCCAACTCAATTAATCATCTGAATTCTATAGTTGGGAAAATTGTCTGTTAAATCAAATCTTCAGTAATATAAGTGAGAGTGTTGACGATAGAGTATTATCAAATCAATATTCTTGAATATCTGTTATAAATACATTTCCTAAGGATTGTAAAGTTAACCTGTTGTTGCAAAGTTCCAAAGTTAGTAAATCTGCTCACTCTCAGATTACTAAACTAAACTGGACTGGTCTCCGTTATTTCTGTGTCATCATTATCCGAAGTGTCGAACTAGAGTGTGGCGTCACCGTGATAAGGTTTAGGCCTCCGGCTCATTTGGGGCGTTACATAATCAATGCAGAAATCCAGGGAATTTTAAAACGTTCACTTATACTTTTTTTTGCAACCAGAGGCATAACTTGAAGCTCCTGGGCCCCAATGCAAAACCTGTAACAGGGCCCCAACTATAATGCTTGATTCAAAGTACTAGGCTCTCTATATGGAGAAGAGTGGTCCTATGGGCCCCCTAAGGCTCTTGGGCCCGGTTGCAACCGCATCCCCTATAGTTACACCCCTGCTTGCAGCTGTATCATATCAGCAGATGATTTTACTGGATTTCCTCCTTCAATAATTCACAAAGGTTATTCAATGATTCTGATGAAAGTCTGAGATCTTACCACCGCTCCTTGGTGTGGATCATAGAACCTCTGGAGAAGCTGAATAGAGGTACTTTTCCCACATCCACTGCTGCCTACAAATGCCACCGTTTGTCCTTGGAGTATGGCAGCAGATAGCGATTTCAGCACAGGCACATCCGGGCGAGACGGATAATTGAAGCAAACTTTTGATAAGCCCAAATTTCCTTCATAGTCCTCCTATTTGTAGAAAATATAAATTAATGTTAGAATCAACAAGCACATTATAAGAGTTAATAAATAGAGATGAGTGAGCACACTCAGTTAAGACAGTTACTCGAGCGAGCATCACTCTTCTCGAGTAACTGCATACTGGTCCAAGCAGATTCAGGGAGGTGGCGGGGGACAGCGGGGGGACAGAAATCTCTCTCTCTCTCTCTCTACCCCCCCATTCACCCCGCTTCCCCACCCCTAATCTGCTCGGACCAGTATGCAGTTACATGAGAAGAGCGATGCTCGCTCAAGTAACTGCCTTAAGCGAGCGTGCTCGATTATCTCTATTAATAAACTGTCCCGACCCTTCCATACATACTGGCTGTCACTGACTTACCGGTTTCTCTCCTGCCGTGTTGTAGCTGTCAATAGACGGCTCGCTGTTGAATAAGCTAAACAGATGGGAAGCTGCAGATTTGGCTTTTGCATAATCTGGAGTGAAGGATAATATTTGCCCTATAATAATGGATCCGTACGCCAGGCAGGAAAACACACTGCAAAATATAGCAATTATTTTTTATGAGAAGATAGTCATTTTATTTCATCTCTAACGCCAAAAATAATTGTATTCATACATTTCAAGAAAAAAACCCCATTATTTTAGCTAGTTGTATGTACTTTTATTATTATATTAGAATATAGATTTAGATGTTAACATTATCTGATAATAGAAACATATTCACACCAACCTCAATGGCGATCATCTATCTATATTTATAGCCATAGACTGATATTGATGGCCTGTACCTAGGTTAGATCATAAGTATCAAATTGCGGGTCTGACACCCATGCCAATCAGCATTTTGAAGGGGCTTGGGTGAGGGATGCGACCTCTTTACTGTATACCAAGCACCAACTGGTATTGTAGCGAATCCCATTCACTTGAATGGGACTGAGCTGCAGAAAGGCCATGTGACTGATGAACCTGATGTTACAGGTCAAAGAAGAAATCGTGATACAGCCTCTGTGAATTGCTGATTGGAGGAGGTGCTGTGAGTCAAACCCCCACATATCTGATATAACACATCCTAATAGTAATTCATCAATATTTAAAGGGAGTCTGTCACCATAATTTTCCCATAGTAACACAATTTACTTTTACATTTGCGATGTCATGATGGATGCAGCAGTACCTTTACATCCCTAAGGGCTCAGTCACACGGGCGCATCTGGGCGCCGATGCGCCAGTCTTACTGCATGAAGAAGACGGCCGCACTGCAGACTCTCCGCACCACCGGAAGAAAAAACACATGACCGGCAATGGAGCCGGTCATGTGTTCTTTCTTTGCACCTGCAGGTGCGGCCGTCTTATCGTGCAGTAAGACGGGCGCATCGGTGCCCGAATGCACCCGTGTGACTGAGTACCCATAGCTATTCTACTAAATAATGGCCCCTTCCTCGTTCAGTTACGTCTCCGGCTCCGTCCGCTGGAGACATCATGCATTCCCTCTTCCATGTGTATAATATATTACCAGTTTTATAAGATGGTGACCGACTTCCTTTAAGTCCTGGATAACATCTTTAATGTGCCCACTACAGTAAAGTATAAGAATATTAGAAGTAACAAATGGGTATATTGATTATCTGTTGTACAAATTTGGTGCATGCATCAAAATTTAAACTTTTCCCACTTTTACACCAGACCCCATTAATTTTGTAAAGTGGACAGCACCTAGCATTTGGTAATGTAACCACATGCGGACCTTCACATTTACTATAATTTACGCCAGAAACTGCAATCCAAATGAATCTATTTTCCATCTTTCCTTTTGAAACACTCCATGTACTATAAAATGGAAGAATATACGAAAATATCTTAGGCGCTCCAAAGGACCATTCATATTTAGATGTAAATGCAGGAAATCCCTGCTAGATTTATTCAAAAGATAAATAAAACAATAGCGAAAAATATGCCAATAGCAAATTATGCAAATATGCAACGCGTTTCGTCGCCAGATGTGAGTGTTCATATTTATGCTTGAGAAAGTCGCCATAGGGGCGACGAAACGCGTTGCATATTTGCATAATTTGCTATTGGCATATTTATCTTTTGAATAAATCTAGCAGGGATTTCCTGCATTTACATCTAAATATGAATGGTCCTTTGGAGCGCCTAAGATATTTTCGTAAATTTTTCTTCCCTTTGTTTTCCTCTTGAGGAGTTGAATCCCCTTGTTTTTGGGGGATACAACAAACTTGGGCAAGCTCCTCCCCATTTTTACGGGGGGTCATTTAAGGAATACATTCTATGGTTCATTGGATCCTGCTGATGCTCGTCCTTTGACTTTACGTGCCGACCAGGACTTGGAGGTGTGGAGTGGAAGGGTCCTCCCCTAATGGGAAGCACCCTCCACCTACACCGGGTAAGTCGTTTCTAATTTTTACTTCACCATATTGCTTGGCTCATTTGGATATTTCATAAGAGGGGCGCTGTCCTTATTGCTTTTTATGTACTATAAAATAATCTCCTTTCATTTACATTTTCATTCCATTCATCAGTTCTGCCCACATTAAATGTTTTAGGGCCCATTTAGACACAACGATTCTCGCTCAAAAGTCACTTAAAAGACATCTTTTGAGCAATAATCATTGTGCATTTACTTTATTTATTTGCATAAGTTTGTAAATGAAGGCTCACGCTGTATGCAGAAGACAAGCAGGACCGCTATTTTCCGCATACAGCTGTTGTCTTCTCGGACCGCACAGCTGGTATACAGCTGAGCACTCCGAGCGGGGTATGCAGAAGACAGTTGTATGCTATCTTCTGCATACAGCTGTTGTCTTCTCAGAGCACTCAGATGGTATACAGCTGAGTGCTCTAAACGGGGTATGCAAAAGACAAACGGGGCCACTTGTCTTCTGTATTCAGCTGCTGTGTTCACAGAGCGCTAAGCTGTATACCAGCTGATCGCTTCGAGTGGGGTATACAGAAGACAGCAGGAGCGCTCTGGAGATACTCTGGCTGTGTTCTCTGACGGGGATACCAGCTGAAACAATAGTATCAGCAGTATCCCGCTGAGAACTCAGAACGCAGCGCTGATAAGGCTCATTGTTCTCTTTCAGCTTGCTGAAAGAGAACGATGAATGACTCCTTAACGAAAACTGCATGATGTCCGTGCAGTTAGACCAAACGATTCTCGCTCAAAATACGGGTTTGAGCGATTTTTTGAGTGAGAATCGTTGGGTCTAAATGGGCCTTTAGGTATATTCGTCATTACACTCTTGGATTACTCCCACAGTAATCTGTGAGATCATAGAGTGAATCATGTGACCTGCTGGAGTGTAGAGTGCTCCAGCAGATGCAATGATGAACAAGTTGAGTACCAGCAGCTATATAACACATCATGTGACCAGAAGTCTGAAGCAGATGAAACCTAGTTATTTTTAATTATTTATCCATCAGTTGCAACAAGCTGAACTTTAATGCTCACTTGTTCAGTTAAAAACTCTGCAGTGAACCAACAAAATGCTATAACCTATACATGCTTCTATCATCAGTCTATACGTGCTTCTAAATAATCATCAGACAGAGAATTAACTTCTGATTGGTACATTTGTGCTGCTTCTACACCCATTTCAATGTTACACAACTGTCTGTCCAGGACAAATTGGATCAGAGCTATTGCACCCGGTGCTGACATTTCAATGTTCTGCTTTCAATTCTGCTTCTGGATGAAGCATAGCTAGCACACTCTGAGCATGCTCTGTGCAGTTTACTCCAGTAATGATGAGCAGCCAGAGCATGTGCTCCAGAGATGCTCATGGTGATTCTGAACAGGCAGAGCATGTTTTCTACTCCGCTAGGATACTCATAGCACAATGAAGAATATGCCTTTTGTAAATTCTATACCATACAGAAGCGAAAGATATCATTGGCAGGTTGTCCTAATGATTTCTACTAAAAACACATACAAATAATAATACTTACAGAATTGTGTCCGCTGGTTTCATCCTTTCAATTTCTATCAAAAAAGCCCCGAAACGGTAGCAGGAAGCATAGGTGAAATGCATGAAGGATTGGCTGAATGCAAAACAGATGCCATACGTCTGAGCCTTGCGCTTAGCGTTCCTAAAATATATCAATTTTAATGTTAATATAATAAGAGCCAAATAAATTCCAAACTTGAAGCGGACAAAATTTAATGTAACAATGTAAAAAAATGTAAATATCTTCTGACTTGTAGGGTTTCTGTAAGCTGTCACTATACATTTCTTCAAACGTCTTCTCTCTAGTCAATGATGCCACTGTGCGAATGTTGTCCACTGCTTCAGTTGCGATCTATTAAATTTAGCAAGAACAGAAAAAGATTTATGCATGACAATATATTTCAAGTTAATGAAATCAGAAATTGCCTTCCATTTGCCATATTCATCAGTACGCTCTCTAAAACATTCATGCACATCCATTATTTGGTGCTCTGGTTTTTATACATCACAATATAAACTAAACGTATGTGGAAACATTAAAGGAGAATTCTTGGCAAAAAAAAAATGCCAGGGACCCACCACATAGGATGCCCGTTGATCACGTGATCACCCGGCTGGCTGTCAGTGTAGTGGGCTGGATGTGCATCATAGTAAACGGCAGCAAAAGTGGCCAAGCTGACTTCATTCCTATTGAAATCAATAAGAGCTGAAATGGCTATTACACTTTCGTATGTGACCTTGGTGTCGGAGGCGAAAATGCCGAAAGTGTAATGATCAGCTTCAATGCCTATTGATTTGAATCTTAATGAAGTCAGCTAGGGCACTTTAGCTGCTGCCTACTATGACACACATCCGGCCCATTGCACTGACAGTCGGGCAGGATAATTCATTTTCTGAATTAGTGAAGGTCCTTTCAGTTGCCCCCTCCCTGTAATCAGGGTGATGGCATATCCTAGCGATCACTTCCTGTGCTGAAAAAACCCTTTCAAATTATTTATCTTGAATCACTCTTTAAAGAGGTATTGCATGACTTTCTTAACTTTTTTTTTGTATAGATGACCATTGGTTCATCAAAAGATGATGAGAGGGACTCACAACTCAGATCCCCAACGTTCAGCTGATTTGTGGCACCGCTGTCGCCATGGTCAGGGGAGGAAGCAGAAAGAACTGACCATAGCGCAGTTACCTGGGTTGGTATTGCAGCGCACTCTGGCGGAATTCAATGGGTTCTGTGCCTGCAATATCAACCCTAGCAGCAGCATTATGGTCAGTGCTTTCTGCTTCCTCCACTGACCAAAGCAGCAGCGATACCAGAATCAGCTGTTTAGGGGGATCTGAGCTGTGGTACATATTTGAAAAAAAACAAACATTTGAATAAACATGGAATAGTTGGTTTCGAAATGTGCCAACGAGCATAGAAATATAAGAGTACTTAGAACTGTGAATAATAGGCATAGGGGACAGCAGGTAGTGAAAGAATTAGGTAAATTGATGGAAGTATGATTTGAGTGCACCACATATCCTGAAATAACCAAGAGGGGTTAGAATGGCCTAATAGTGTTGGACGAGGCTAAAGAATCAGGAAGTAATAATAATTTTTATTTGTATAGCGCCAACTTATTCCGCAGGAAATCATAGATATCCATGAGAGCTACTCTGTGGGGATACAGAATTTGCACAAAGCACCTCAGATCAGATAAAAATGTGTGAAAGAATGGTTTGCAAGGGCAGCTGCCTCTTCAGTGAGATGTAACTGGTCTACCTTCATCAAAAGGACATTAAGAAGTGTTCCAAAGAGGAGGAAATAGAAGTTTGGCATTGGCCAACAGAAACAATAATATAACATACAGTATATAAGTATTAGTCCTATATTGTAGTTTACATGCAGCATTCATTTTAATACAGTCTGTATAATTACCTTGCCAGCCTGTTGGAGCTGCTTTTTATCCCGATTAGCGAAGCCAGTTAGTGCTCTGGTCTCAAGAAGTCCAGTGACCACAAGAACAGGAGTCAGGGCTAGAACCAGCAATGTCATTTCCCATCCAAAAATTAAAGAGATAGTGATTCCTACCCCCATTGTGGAAAGGCCTTGAGTGATCAGCCCAAGTCTGGAGCCTGTTGCCTGAATAACATGGAATTCACAAACAAAAATCCTGAATGAAATTTAAATCCTATCTAGTAGATTTATAACAATACTAGCTGATATACCCGGCTTCGCCCAAGTTAATTTGGTACTGGTGTTTATCTGGTGTTCACACAGAAAATCTTATGAAGTTGAGGTTACTTTAGAGATACCGGGAAAAAAATATGTTCACTATTTTGTATGGTTCTTTGCGTTAACCAGGAAACACCACGGGGAGGTAACCATGCGTCGTTTCCTTTATATAAAATGACATCAGGAAGTGAGAGAATTAGATTCCGTACGTAAATTTTGGACACTAAGGGCGAGCACCCACTGGCGTTTGCGTTTTCCGCGGGAAAAAACGCAGCGTTTTCGCCGCGTTTCCCGCGTTTTTTCCGCACGCTTTTCGCGGCGTTTTTCGCGGCGTTTTCGCGGCATTTTCGCGGCTTTTCCATTAATTTCAATGGAGAAAAATAAGGACACATATGCAACTGACAGTTCCTATGTTAAAAACGCAAACGCAACGCAAAAAAAACGCCAGTGGACAGGAACACATGTTATCTCTATGCCTGTGCAGGAAAAACGCAAAACGCAAAACGCAAAACGCAGGTAAAAAAACGCCAGTGGGTGCTCGCCCTAATTCTTTTGCACTAGAATTGAATAATCGAATTAGGACCCGTTTACTTTTCCTATTTTGGACATAATCTATGCTTGTGCCAAATTTCATGTTTCTACGACATCGGAAAGTTGGAGAATTAGTGGCAAGTCAGTCAGTGAGTCAGTCAGTGAGTCAGTGAGGGCTTTCGTCTTTATATATATAGATTACTATTCTGTATTGGATAACCTCGTCTGGAACCATTATCCAAAGTATTTCATCTGATGAAAAGCATTTACTGATTTGTATAGACTTCAAAAGAAATCTGCTATGAGAATTTCTACAATATTCCTATAAAAATACGTACTTGTATGTGTTATTGACTACATATGTCATCTTTACCGTGAGATGATCTCTGGGGGCTTCACATATAATTGAAAGGGGGGCATTACTATGCCCCACTAGAATGTTACAGACTCCTTTAGGTTTAGACAAAACTATGTAGTTTCTTACACAAAGGCACAGCACTCTTACTAGTTACTGTAATTTTACATAGTATATAAGCATAACAGTTACAGTCTCTAGTTGAGGTACTATAAATGTGATGGTTTCTCTCACACTTGGTGAGAAAATACTCTTGAACAGGAGAAAAACTGAGCAGATTCGATACAGTATAATGCCCATGACAAGTTATAGAAGTCGGTATTTACCCTACCACCTCTACTTTCTACCTTGCTGGCATCACCTCCTACCTGCCTGGCTGCAGCAGTGTTGTTATACAAGCAAACGAGTTCATTAATTGGAACTGTTACTCGTTTCCAATAAAGTTGTGCTTTCTGGAGCATCTTACATGAGTCAACATGGAATTTGTCCTACAGATCCTACAGATGGGTACAGCTGCACCGAGGCTATTGTTAAAGTGCTCCCTGACTTTATGTGACAATCGGTAGGCCCTCATTTTGCTGCTCCTGTCCTGCACTCCTAATAATATTGTTCCCACAGGCAAGCTCCATCATATCACCACAAATCCTTCAAGGGTCAGGTTGCGCAAAAGAAGGCCGATGGTCCTTGATGGACCTAAAGAACCCCCTGTCACATAAGACGCACTAGTAGTATAAGTGGAACATGGTAGGCGGAAGGGCTTTTTATAGACTTTGCATTTGGACCCAAAAGGTGCACCCTAAAAGTTTAATGGGTGTAACACTCATAGTCTTATCTAAATCTGGGTTTTGGTTTCCTTTGCTGCCAATTGCAAACTTTAATATGTATTTTGAATGCTTTATGGTAAAAAAGTTTTTAGAACAGTCAATCATTTATAAAACTAAATTTCAAATTCATCAAATGGCCATGTCTACTTACAGTATGTATCTGAGAAGCATCTGTGGCAAGTCTGGTTGTTAAAGCTCCTGTGCTGTTTTTCTTGTCATCAAACCATGATATTTCCTTTAGAGTACAAAAAAAGACAAAATACTGCATATCTAATAACCACATATAAACACAAGACTCACAATATTAGGTAGTATTCGTTCTCAAACTAACCTGACGCAGCATAGATTTAAATGCCCTTTGTCTTAGCCGCATGGTAAGAACTTCCCCTGATCTTCCAAACATGAAACCCTAATAAAAAAAGGACAGGATCTGTTATAACTACCACATGCAGGACAATAAATAGCATAAAACAGTATAAACAATGCCTTCAGTTGGCAACTATTATTTTATAGTCACATATCACATTGATCTGATATTATAGTGGGGTTCTCTGCTCAGAACTCCCCACTATGAGATAGAATGAAGATCTGCTCTGTACTGGCAGCTCCTTCTCTGGTGGACCTGGCCTGTCCATGCAATACATGGTGGGCCAATCATTACATATCAGCGGCACCAGGAAAAATGTTTAGCTACTGTAGAGGTGGCTTTCCCTGGCGATAACAGCAGATCACAGGAGGTTGGAGAGATAATCTTTTTGAATCTGTGAACATAAAACTTTATAGATTCACAAATGGGTCTAAAAAGGACATTACTTGTAGAAATAAATGAAAGAGGTTTTCCAGGGAAAAAGTATTCATGACCTGTCCTCGGGATAGGTCATCAATAGTTAATTGGCTAGGGTCCACCGCTAGGGACCTTGGCTGATCAGCTGATTGGGTGCCCACTGTCAGTGCCGCTACCTCAGTGTGTAGTGGTGCTTATAGTGGACACCCAATCATCTGATAGGCTGGGGACCCAAGCTGATGGCCTTTTCTGGGGACAGGTCATCAATAGTATTAGGCTGGAAAAACCTTTAATTTTGACGGAGAGTAGGTGCTTATTTTCTTAGGTTTAATTAAAACATCAAGGGCTCATACACAGGCCACTGTTGCTTGCATTGATCCTCTATGGTGGAAGACCGAATCCCTTCATTATTCTTGATATTGATCCTGGAACATGCCACAATTTTTCAACAATACCTTTATGTGACTCATAATAAAATCAGAGGCCGATGGAGCTGCAGAACATACCAGTGATGCCGAACCCTATAGAGACAGTGCCCAAACTGCAACCCAAAACCCACTTATTTACTGCAAAGTGCCAAAACGTCAGGGGGCGGGGCTTATCACAATGTATGATTATACCGCCTTGGTTCTAAAAAGGACAGGGCTGCTTTAAAATAGACAGCGTGCAGATTTTGACTGCTTTTTGGATGCGGAAATACTGCAGAATGTCCTCAGCGGAAATTACTGTGGAAAATTCTGCAGCAATATACATATAATCTATACATAGGTTTTAGAGTTGACTAACCTGTAGAAAAAATGAGAAGAAAGAAACCAAACCTATAACAGCAATTACAATAGAATAAATATTTATTTCACGCTGTATAGTCTCATCTTCATTAATTGCAAAAACCTATGAAAAAAAGAAACAGTTATATTAAAATGATATATAGTCATGATGATGGATACTGAAATTCTACTTAGAACTAATTTGGGGCTTATTCACATCAGTGTCAGATTTGCTAAATTTCGTTTAAAAAACAAAACAGGAAGAAATGGTGCAGCATGCTGCCTTATTTCATCCTGTAAAATGTTGGAAACTAAATAGACTTCTTAAAAGTGAGAAAACAGAAAGCCCTAGAGATGAGCGAGTATACTCGCTAAAGGCAATTGCTCGAGCAAGCATTGCCTTTAGCGAGTACCTGCCCGCTCGAGACTGAAGGTTCAGGTGCCGGAGCGGGGGAGCGGTGAGTAGCGGCTGTCAGCAGGAGGGAGCAGGGGGGAGAGAGGGAGAGAGAGATCTCCCCTCCGTTCCTCCCCGCTCTCTCCCTCAGCTCCCTGCCCGCTCGAGACTGAAGGTTTGGGTTCCGGTGGCGGCCACGGAGTATACTCGCTCATCTCTACAAAGCACCAATGTGAATGCAGCCTAAGGGCTCATTCAGATAAGCGATGTTCTGCACATACATACGTCCGTGCAAAACAGTGCATCTGTTAGAACCATTGGTTTCCTATGTTGTGATCACATGTCCATTTTTTACAGGCGTGCAAACGCGCGAATCTGCAAAACATAGGACATGCGTGCACCATAGGTCCATGCTGCGTTTAAATATTCCCCGCGGGAAGTCCCCTCATCACTGAACACTGGGCTCCCACCCACTAGCGTTTATTTTCTCCACTGCGCTGCGAGAGTAAGTGAAAACTCTCGCAGAGCAGTGCGAGAAATCGCAGCGATATCGCTGTGACAGTCTTTTCAATGGGGCTAGCGGCAGCAGCGCTAGCTCATTGAAAGGATATGGAGAATGCCACGGACTTCTGCCACAGCTGTCACAGCTGTGGCAGAAGTCAGCGGCATGCTATCCCATTGCTTTCAATGGATTGCCAATCCCATTGAAAGCAGTGGTTTCTGAAAAGCCCTGCAGAATGATTATCGGAGAAGGGCTTGAAATATAAGCCCTTTCCCGATAATCATAAAAAAGTGGTTAAAAAAATAATTAAAAGGTTACTCACCTCTCCTGCTGTCAGCCGCGTCCTCTGGCTAGCTCCCCGACACTGCTACTGAGCTCTTTCAGCAGACGGGGATTTAAAAATCCCCGCCTCCTGAAAGGGCTGTGCAGATTGGCTGAGGGCTCAGCCAATAGCGGCTACTGCTTAGCTATTGGCTGAGCGCTCAGCCAATGGCAGATAGCTCTTAGCTATTCATTCACTTTTTAAAATTATTTTTTAACCACTTTTTTATGATTATCGGGGAAGGGCTTATATTTCAAGCCCTTCTCCGATAATCATTCTGCAGGGCTTGTCAGAAACCACTGCTTTCAATGGGATCGGCAGCAGTGGGATAGCATGCTGCTGACTTCTGCCACAGCTGTGGCAGAAGTCCGCGGCATTCTCCATATCTTTTCAATGGGGCTAGCGCTGCTGCCGCTGGCCCCATCAAAAAGACTGGCGATGTCGCAGCGATATCCCAGCGATTTTGGGATATCTGCCTGCGTTTTTCTCGCACTGCGATGCGAGACTTTAACCTTAGAATCGCATCGCAGTGGAGAAAAAAACGCCAGTGGGTGGGAGCCCTAACAGCACTGTCACAGTGTTCAGTGACAAAGGGACTCCTGGCAGGAAGTAAAGAATCCTTTGCCCCAGCTGTGACAGTTGTGACAGCTGTGGCAGAGGAACACAAAGCTCTGCTATTGATTTCAATGGGGACGCTCTTCCCTGAAAATCATCCCTAGCTGTAGTAAAAAAAAAAAAAAAAATATTATATATATATATATATATATATATATATATATATATATATATATATATATACACATATATATACACACACACACACTCACCAGTCCGCCGCTGTCGAGGCTCATGCGCATCTAGCCACTTGGTTCCAGACACTGTAATTAAGTTCTTTCAGCAGGCAGAGATTTAAAATCCACACCTGCCGAAAGGGCTGCATCTGATTGGATAAGCACTCAGCCAATCATGGGCAGCACTCAGCCATTCGTTGAATGACCGATGAGCGCTGCCTGTGATTGGTCACAGCCCTCAGCTAATCGCAAGCAGCGCTCTGGTATTCATTGAATTCACTGAATGGCGGAGCGCTGCCTGTGATTGGCTAAGTGCTGTGACCAATCACAGGCAGTGCTCAGCTGTCATTCAAGGAATGGCTGAGCGCTGCCTCTGATTGGCTGAGCGCTGTGACCAATCACACGCAGCGCTCAGCTGTCATTCAATGAATGGCTGAGCACTGCCTGCGATTGGCTAAGTGCTCAGCCAATCAGGTGCAGCCCTTTCAGCAGGCGGGGATTTTAAATAACAGTGCCGGGATGACAAGTGTCTAGATGTGCCTCAGCCCCGACAGCGGCGGAGAGGTATATATATTTTTTTACTACAGCTAGGGATGATTTTCAGGGAAGGGCGTATTTTTAAAGCCCTTCCTTGAAAGTCACTGCAGGGGTTGCAGCAGGCCATTGCTTTCAATGGGGCCCCATTGAGAGCAATGCTGCACGGAGCTTCGTTCGCGCCTGTTTTGACACGTGCATGGATGCACAGATTTGTGCGCACCTATGCATGTGCAAATGCACGCTCGTGTAAACGAGGCGTAATTTATAAATTATGCAATTTTTGCTCAGTAATTTGTTCATTAACTAAATAATTGTTAGAAATAATAATTCGGAAATGTAGCATAAGGCCAAGGGTGTACAAACCATGAGGACAGACCATGCGGCTGCTATGGGGCACATGGAGAGAGGGGGCCCAGTGATATTTGGTTGTAATCCCTTTTCTACTGGGTGGCTGAAACCTATGTATGTGCAAAAACACACGTGTATGAAGTTCTGTGCATTGCCTTTAATGGAGCCGCGGCTGCTGCCGGCAGCTCCATGGTAGACAATGGTCTGCCGGCACCCCTGAATTGTTTTTCAAAGAAGGGCTTTACATATAAGCTCTTCACTAAAAAACATGCGGCAGATGTGTTCTTCATCCCGCGGGGACACAGCAGAGGCGGACAGGTAAGTATTTTTTTTACACTAAAAAAAACACTAAAATTCTTGTTTTTCAGGGAGGAGCTTATATGTAAAGCCCTTTCCTGAAAAACAATTCAGGGTTGCCAGCAGACCATTGCCTTCAATGGAGCCGCCGGTGGCAGCCGCAGCTCCATTGAAGACAATGCGTGCATTCCCTATGGGGCACGCATGTCCTATCTTTACAGGTACGCACCTGTAAAACACGGACATGTGAACACACCATAGGGAATGCGTTGGTTCTAATAGAAGCGTGTTTTTGTGCGCGCGTATGCATGCACAGAAACATGCTTGTGTGAAGCCACCCTAATGGAACCAAATTTCTCAAAAATAAAGGGGTTGGGAATTATCCTAAGGGTCATGGAAAGGGAGTGGAGAGGAAAGTAAACATCAGACCCTTCTTGCACCTTAATAAGGGACCCGTTTTTTTTTTATCTTTACTATCAGGTCCCTGCATTCCTGTGTATGCCAGTGTATAAGGCTTTGGCTTTTGCAGTGATTTATCGAAAAATTGTGTCAAAAATACCACATTTGAATAAAATCTTAACATTGGTTTTCATAAGCTAATTTTTGCTAGGGGGGGTAATTTTCCTGATAGATATAAATGAAGTTGTAATCTATGCCTATAATATACTTACAGCTATAATTTTGGAAAACATGATAGCGAAAGCTGGGTGAACTGCTCCATTGATCGCTGCAGCAAGAATTCCAATCAACATGTACGGCCACTCTGATTTATTCAGACTTAATATCTTGAAGAATGAAATGCTTGGAAGTTTTTCCTAGAGCGAAGAAGAAAAGAAAGATATTCTTTATCCTAAAAGCTATTATTCACCAAATCGGACAGATTTTTAATGACTGTTACTAGAGATGAGCGAGCACCAAAATGCTCGGGTGCTCGTTACTCGGGACAAAATTATCGCGATGCTCGAGGGTTCGTTTCGAGTAACGAACCCCATTGAAGTCAATGGGCGACCCGAGCATTTTTGTATTTCGCCGATGCTCGCTAAGGTTTCCTTGTGTGAAAATCTGGGCAATTCAAGAAAGTGATGGGAACGACACAGCAACGGATAGGGCAGGCGAGGGGCTACATGTTGGGCTGCATCTCAAGTTCACAGGTCCCACTATTAAGCCACAAAACCCCCCCTCCCAAAAACTTTTACTTCTGAAAAGCCCTCATTAGCAATGGATACCTTTGCTAAGCACCACACTACCTCCAACAAAGCACAATCACTGCCTGCATGACACTCCACTGCCACTTCTCCTGGGTTACATGCTGCCCAACCGCCCCCCCTCCCCCCCACAGCGCACACCAAAGTGTCCCTGCGCAGCCTTCAGCTGCCCTCATGCCACACCACCCTCATGTCTATTGAGAAGTGCGTCTGCCATGAGGAGGAACCGCAGGCACACACTGCAGAGGGTTGGCCCCGCATAGACAGCGATCCTCTTTAAAAGGGGCGGGGCGATAGCCCACAATGCTGTACAGAAGCAATGAGAAATATAATCCTCTGCCACCGCCATCAGGAGCTGCACATGTGGGCATAGCAATGGGGAACCTATGTGCCACACACTATTCATTCTGTCAAGGTGTCTCTGCATGCCCCAGTCAGACTGGGCTTTTTAATTCATAGACACAGGCAGGTACAACTCCCTATTGTGAAGTCCCTGTCGACCGACAGCATGGGTGGCTCCCTGGAACTCACCGGCGATACACAGAAATATCCCATTGCATTGCCCAACACAGCTGAGGTAGTAATGTCGTGCTTAATGCAGGTGGGCTTCGGCCCACACTGCATGCCCCAGTCAGACTGGGGTTCTTTACAAGTGGACACACGTAGGTTAAACTCCGCGAGCACCTACAGCATGGGTGGCTCCCTGGAACCCACCGGCGATACACAAAAATATCCCATTGCATTGCCCAACACAGCTGAGGTAGTAATGTCGTGCTTAATGCAGGTGGGCTTCGGCCCACACTGCATGCCCCAGTCTGACTGGGGTTCTTTACAAGTGGAAACAGATGCATTTATAATTCCCTGTGGACCCACAGCATGGGTGGGTGCCAGGAAGCCACTGGCGGTACATAGAAATATCCCATTGCATTGCCCAACACAGCTGAGGTAGTAATGTCGTGCTTAATGCAGGTGGGCTTCGGCCCACACTGCATGCCCCAGTCAGACTGGCAATATTTACCTTAACAGTAACCGCGTTGGTGGTAATGTGGTGGTGACTGCGGACCTAGTAGCGCGGTTTTATTTTGTTGGTTTTCGGAATGTGGCCAGGATTAAGTGGGCTGTGGCGGGGGATGTTTTTGAGGCACTACGTGTCCTCTCCACGTGTCCGTGGTTATATGCACCTTAACAGTAACAGCGTTGGTGGGAAATGGCCTCGCCGCCATCATGTCTTTGGGAAGCCTCTGTTTCCACACCCCAGAGACATACCATTAGCAGCGATATAGGCAGAGCCCATAATTAGTAACATTTCAGCCGTAGCATTAGGACAGGCCCCACTAACATATCACTAGCAGCATTATAGGGGGAGCACAGTATGCGTTCCATTTCAGTAATAGTAGCACTCAAGACAGGCCCCAGTAACAATTCCGAAGCAGCAGTATAGTGGGAGCGCAGTCTTCGTTCCATTTCAGTAGCTGCAGTATAGACAAGGCACAAGTTACATTTATGTAGCTAAAGTGTAGGCCAACCCCACACACCTTTCTGTACCATGAGTGCAGGCGAAGAACATAGAAATTGCTATGATTACACTGTAGGCGAGGGGCCACAAAAATTGCTGTATCAACAGTACTAATGTACATCCAAAAAATTGGCCATGGCCAACCAAGAGGGCAGGTGAAACCTATTAATCGCTTTGGTTAATGTGGCTTAAGTGGTAACTAGGCCTGGAGGCAGTCCAGTTTAACGAAAAATTGGTTCAAGTTAAAGTTTCAACGCTTTTAAGAGCATTGAAACGTATAAAAATTGTTTAGAAAAATTATATGAGTGAGCCTTGTGGCCCTAAGAAAAATTGCCCGTTCGGCCTGATTACGTCAGGTTTCAGGAGGAGGAGCAGGAGGAGGAGGAGGAGGAATATTATACACAGATTGATGAAGCAGAAATGTCCCCGTTTTGGATGGTGAGCGAGAACGATGCTTCCATCCGCGGGTGCAGAATACGTATTGCTTAGGTATCGCTGCTGTCCGCTGGTGCAGAAGAGAAGTCTGGGGAAATCCAGGCTTTGTTCATCTTGATGAGTGTAAGCTTGTCGGCACTGTCGGTTGACAGGTGGGTACGCTTATCCGTGATGATTCCCCCAGCCACACTAAACACACTCTCTGACAAGACGCTAGCCGCAGGACAAGCAAGCACCTCCAGGGCATACAGCGCGAGTTCAGGCCACGTGTTCAGCTTCGACACCCAGTAGTTGTAGGTGGCAGAGGCGTCACGGAGGATGGTTGTGCGATCGGCTACGTACTCCCTCACCATCCTTTTACAGTGCTCCCGCAGACTCAGTCTTGACTGGGGAGCGGTGACACAGTCTTGCTGGGGAGCCATAAAGCTGGCAAAGGCCTTGGAGAATGTTCCCCTGCCTGCGCTGTACATGCTGCCTGATCTCTGCGCCTCCCCTGCTACCTGGCCCTCGGAACTGCGCCTTCTGCCACTAGCGCTGTCGGATGGGAAGTTTACCATCAGTTTGTCCCCCAGCGCCCTGTGGTATAGCATCATTCTCGAACCCCTTTCCTCTTCGGGAATGAGAGTGCAAAGGCTCTCCTTATACCGTGGGTCGAGCAGTGTGTACACCCAGTAATCCGTAGTGGCCAGAATGCGTGTAACGCGAGGGTCACGAGAAAGGCATCCTAACATGAAGTCAGCCATGTGTGCCAGGGTACCTGTACGCAACACATGGCTGTCTTCACTAGAAAGATCACTTTCAGGATCCTCCTCCTCCTCCTCTTCCTCCTCCTCAGGCCATACACGCTGAAAGGATGACAGGCAAGCAGCATGGGTACCGTCAGCAGAGGGCCAAGATGTCTCTTCCCCCTCCTCCTCATCTTCTTCCTCCTCCTCCTCCTCCTCACCGCGCTGAGATATAGACAGGAGGGTGCTCTGACTATCCAGCGACATACTGTCTTCCCCCGGCTCTGTTTCCGAGCGCAAAGCGTCTGCCTTTATGCTTTGCAGGGAACTTCTCAAGATGCATAGCAGAGGAATGGTGACGCTAATGATTGCAGCATCGCCGCTCACCACCTGGGTAGA
The DNA here is from genome assembly GCF_035609145.1 of Eleutherodactylus coqui. Classification (NCBI taxonomy): domain Eukaryota; kingdom Metazoa; phylum Chordata; class Amphibia; order Anura; family Eleutherodactylidae; genus Eleutherodactylus; species Eleutherodactylus coqui. The sequence continues at coordinate 68,828,992 of NC_089848.1, read as the reverse complement.
CTCCTCAAACTTTCCAAGGACCTGGCAGATGGCTGCCAACCAGGGCCACTCTTCTGTAAATAATTGAGGAGGCTGACTCCCACTGCGCCGCGCAAGTTGGAGTTGGTATTCCACTATAGCTCTACGCTGTTCATAGAGTCTGGCCAACATGTGGAGCGTAGAGTTCCACTGTGTGGGCACGTCGCACAGCAGTCGGTGCAATGGCAGATTAAACCTATGTTGCAGTGTCCGCAGGGTGGCAGCGTGCGTGTGGGATTTGCGGAAATGTGCGCAGAGCTGGCGCACCTTTCCGAGCAGGTATGACAAGTGGGGGTAGCTTTTCAGAAAGCGCTGAACCACCAAATTAAAGACATGGGCCAGGCATGGCACGTGCGTGAGGCTGCCGAGCTGCAGAGCCGCCACCAGCTTACGGCCGTTGTCACACACGACCATGCCCGGTTGGAGGCTCAGCGGCGCAAGCCAGCCGTCGGTCTGCTCTGTCAGACCCTGCAGCAGTTCGTGGGCCGTGTGCCTCTTCTCTCCTAAGCTGAGTAGTTTCAGCACGGCCTGCTGACGCTTGCCCACCGCTGTGCTGCCACGCCGCGTGACACCGACTGCTGCCGACGTGCTGCTGACACATCTTGATTGCGAGACAGAGGTTGCGTTGGAGGAGGAGGAGGAGGAAGGTGCTTTAGTGGAGGAAGCATACACCGCCGCAGATACCACCACCGAGCTGTGGCCCGCAATTCTGGAGGTGGGTAGGACGTGAGCGGTCCCAGGCTCTGACTCTGTCCCAGCCTCCACTAAATTCACCCAATGTGCCGTCAGGGAGATATAGTGGCCCTGCCCGCCTGTGCTTTTCCACGTGTCTGTTGTTAAGTGGACCTTGGCAGTAACCGCGTTGGTGAGGGCGCGTACAATGTTGCGGGAGACGTGGTCGTGCAGGCCTGGGACGGCACATCGGGAAAAGTAGTGGAGACTGGGAACCGAGTAGCGCGGGGCAGCCGCCGCCATCATGCTTTTGAAAGCCTCCGTTTCCACAAGCCTATACGGCAGCATCTCTAGGCTGATCAATTTTGCAATGTGCACGTTTAACGCTTGAGCGTGCGGGTGCGTGGCGTCGTACTTGCGCTCAAACTGTGGCACTAGCGACGTCTGGACGCTACGCTGAGAGACATTGCTGGATGGGGCCGAGGACAGCGGAGGTGAGGGTGTGGGTGCAGGCCAGGAGACGGTATTGCCTGTGTCCTCAGAGGGGGGTTGGATCTCAGTGGCAGGTTGGGGCACAGGGGGAGAGGCAGTGGTGCAAACTGGAGGCGGTGAACGGGCATCGTCCCACCTTGTGGGGTGCTTGGCCATCATATGTCTGCGCATGCTGTTGGTGGTGCCTCCCCAGCTGATCTTGGCGCGACAAAGGTTGCACACCACTGTTCGTCGGTCGTCAGGCGTCTCTGTGAAAAACTGCCACACCGTAGAGCACCTTGACCTGTGCAGGGTGGCATGGCGCGAGGGGGCGCTTTGGGAAACAGTTGGTGGATTATTCGGTCTGGCCCTGCCTCTACCCCTGGACACCGCACTGGCTCGGCCTGTGCCCACAGCCTGACTTGGGCCTCCGCGTCCTCGCCCGCGTCCACGTCCTATAGGCCTACCCCTACCCCTCAGCATGGTGTATTACCAGTGATTTGATTTCCCAGGCAGGAAAGAAAGTGGCGCAAGCCTGCAGTAAAACGTAGCTGGTTGCGTCTGATTTTTTTTAACGTTCTGCACGCAGCACACACGTACCCAGAGCCCTGAGGACTGTCAGAGGCAGGCGAAATAGAATTTTTTCCCTTGTTTTTCAAAAGGACAAGCCACACTGCGTGTATTCAATGAATAGTACTAAGTTTAATAACTGTGTTGTGGCCCTGCAAATGTGTCAGAGAACTGCAGTGATGCAAAGTTATTTGCTACAGCAGATCAGGGATTTCCCATGCAGGAAAAAAATTGGCGGAAGCCTGCAGCCAAAATAGAATTTTTTCCCTTGTTTTTCAAAAGGACAAGCCACACTGCGTGTATTCAATGAATACTACTAAGTTTAATAACTGTGTTGTGGCCCTGCAAATGTGTCAGAGAACTGCAGTGATGCAAAGTTATTCGCTACAGCAGATCAGGGATTTCCCATGCAGGAAAAAAATTGGCGCAAGCCTGCAGTAAAACGTAGCTGGCTGCGTCTGATTTTTTTTAACGTTCTGCACGCAGCACACACGTACCCAGAGCCCTGAGGACTGTCAGAGGCAGGCGAAATAGAATTTTTTCCCTTGTTTTTCAAAGGACAAGCCACACTGCGTCTATTCAATGAATAATGTATGTCTTCTGGCCCTGCCTACACAATTCTATCCGTGTAGTATTAATGCCGGGTGCAATGGTCTGCACAGCCGGTTTTGAGAAAAAAAAAAAATATGCAACACTGCTAACAGCAGCCTGGACAGTACTGCACACGGATAGATGTGGCCCTAGAAAGGACCGTTGGGGTTCTTGAAGCCTACACTCACTGCTAACACTCTCCCTGCCTAACCACCACTTCTGTCCCTATTGCAGGGCGCAATGCTCTGCAGATCCAATTTTGAAAAAAACTGCTAACACAGTACTGCACACTATTAGATGTGGGCCTGAGAAGGACCGTTGGGGTTCTTGAAGCCTACACTAACTCCTAACGCTCTCCCTACAGCAGCTCCAGCATGATACCACTGTCCCTCAGCTAACTCACAAGGCATCTGAGCCGAGCCGCGGGAGGGGCCGATTTTTATACTCGGGTGACATCTGATCGCCCCAGCCACTCACAGCAGGGGGGTGGTATAGGGCTTGAACGTCACAGGGGGAAGTTGTAATGCCTTCCCTGTCTTTCAATTGGCCAGAAAAGCGCGCTAACGTCTCAGAGAGGAAACTGAAAGTAACCGGAACACCGCGTGGTACTCGTTACGAGTAACGAGCATCCCGAACACCCTAATATTCGCACGAATATCAAGCTCGGACGAGTACGTTCGCTCATCTCTAACTGTTACCTCTTCTGCATCTGCTGTCCTAAACTGCACTAGTATTATCTCACAGCTATGATATAGTATCTAAATAAATGAACAAATAATTTCACACATCAATTACCAAGAGTGTATTGTGTGCGACACATTCTGATATCCTCCGTTAGGTAAAAGAATAAAGTTTGATCTCCATACGGTACAAAACCTTTTTTTTTAGTGCTACATTTGTCCTCAATGCACTACTTCAACTGCAATTTTATTACTCCAATGCATCGAAAATAAAAAAGTGAAACATCTTTGCAGGTAATCTTGATAAAAACTATCTTCTACTATTTTATGTATATAGCTCCTATGCGGATCTATGTATCTTCATGATTGCAAATGACAATCAAATCCCGTACATCCTGATTAGAGATGAGCGAACCTACTCGGCCACGCCCCTTTTTCACCCGAGCACCGCGATTTTCGAGTACTTCCGTACTCAGGCAAAAAGATTCGGGGGGCGCCGTGGGTGAGTGGGGGGTTGCAGCGGGGAGTGGGGGGGAGAGGGAGAGAGAGAGGGCTCCCCCCGGCGCCTCCCCGAATCTTTTCACCCGAGTACGGAAGTACTCGAAAATCGCGGTGCTCGATCGAGTAATTACTCGAAACGAGTATACTCGCTCATCTCTAATCCTGATCCTACAGTCATGTTTAATTGTGTTCTATCAGTTCCCTATATCTAGTGCCTGTCGGTCAGCAATAAGAAGGGGTAGAAGCAGTGGAGTAACACATAATGGCAGGATCAGACTACACTTAACTTGTTTGTAGTCTGTAACCATGGAGAGACGTAGGTCTGCATAGAAAATATCCAATCAGTTTTCAAAGTTTCTTCATATTTTAACATGATTGGAATTCCCTTTTTCAATGCCAAAATTGTAACAGGTTCATCATCTACCATGATGTACAATTTATATTATGAGTGTTTTCTAATGTGGTAGAGGTACATTGGGCCCAGGTGGGATCGTTAGATCTGTACTCCCTATAGCTTTTCCCTTGTTCTGTAACAATGTCCCTAAAATGATTTTCAGCACGGAGTTTGAGGAAAGTTTTGGTTATAGTTATGTAGCAGAACAAATGAGAACCTGCTGTGCTATCAGTACATTCATCAGCTACAGACCATTTTATCTCTTTACCTCTTTGGTTTCCTCCTCTTTGTCTTCTTCCTCGTCTTTTTCCGACATAGAAAATTTTCCATTAGACAAGTTAGAATATAATCTCTGTACTAGAGGTGGTTTACCCGGCGTCGCTTGTTCATTTTCTTCAGTTTCTGTGTCTTCTGCTACTTTTATAGTCTAAAAGAAAAAAAATAAGATTAAGGGGACAAGATTATTTTGTAAGGTTCATTCTACAACATGACTTGACCCATGAGAAATGGGAAAAGTTATACCAATTCCATATAGTTTTATTGCTGCAATTACAATATGAAATGTAAAGTTTTTCATGACAGGCGGATTATATGTTTATATTCTTTTATTTACTATTTTAGTATTTTATAAATCACTTAGGTTTTTATGTCTTTTCAAGTAAGGCACCACTCGTACTTCATTTTTCCTTAGGTGCTCGTCTTCCATTCTTGGGTTTTGTCTGATTTTCTGAAAACAGAATTTAGAGGAAGCCCTAGGGCAGAACCTGTTACGGCACTCTGCCCCCCGAGCGCCAAGTGGGGTGCCCTGATCTTCCCGCACCCCACTGTCCCTGCCTACTTGCCTCGGCCCTGGCTAACCCCAGGCGGACAACTGGACGGCGGTCCCTGCCCTGGCTAGGGACCTGGCGGCTGACAAGAAGGAAACTACCTAATGGGGGGAACAGAGTGCCGACTGAGGAGGCAGATGAATCAGACCAACAAAACTTGCAAGGCTGGAGATGGAGCTCACAGGCAAACTGGCAGGGTGCTGGATAGCAACTAGCGCTGACTGGGCCAGACTAGATTAGAGGCAAACAGAACCAACAAAAACAGACAGAGTAATAGGGAACCAGAGGGAGCTGACCGGCAACTAGGGACTGGCTGAGGAGAACCGCAGACAGACTGACTAGGTGCATGCAGAACCAATAACTGGCAGTGAGCTCAGTTCACTGCCAGTCTTTTAACCACAAGGTTCCGCCCAGGGGCGGAGAGTGGGAGGAGGCAACTCCACCCACTGTTGTATAAGAAGCACAGAGGAGTGCGGGTGGCACCCTACGGGCGGGCACGCCCACGCCGCCGCCCACTGGCCAACCCAAGCTGCTGGGATGACCTCGACACAGGGCTCCAGGCTGCTGGAGCCGACGCCGGAGCGACGCGCGCCGACCGCGGGACCCCGTGCCGCGCTGTATGGTAACATTACCCCCCCTCTGACGGGGGACCTCCGGGCCCCCGGAAACTCGACCAGGCTTATCCAGGCAACGGCTGTGAAAACGCTGTACCAACCCGAGAATGTGACCCTCCTGAGCGGACACCATGGACTGATCCTCAGGTCCATGACTTTGGTAGTCTGTGGCTGCCCCATTACCTTCAGGGCCAACCGTTGACATATCGTCATGTTTCAGGTCGTCTTCCGAGTCAATGTCCAACCATTCACCACTGTCTTTTGACCCATCCTCGCTACCAATGACGCTGCCTTCAAAATCTGAGGCATCTCTAACTTTAAAATCACTGTCATCTGAGCTATCATACTCCAAAAAACTCTTCCGGGCCCCCAAAAATTGTAAGGTTCCTGGACCCCGGCAAGAATCCAGGACCTCCTGGGCCTTGTGTTCCACTTCATCACAGACCAGGGTGGGTGGCGGGGGACCGGAGGTGGGCATCACCGAAGAGACAACAGGTTTCGACAAAGACTTATGGAACCCCGGGCGACCCCTCCTTTTGCGATTTCCAGAGGACCGGTACCCCTTCTGTCCCACCCTGTACGGCTCAAATACCGACAGACTCTCCTCACAACGCAACTGCATACGAGACCCCACCCCTTTCTTCCGTCCCCCCTGCAGCGCACCGGTGGCGACATCAGCAGCAGGACGGGCGGACGGGGTGTGAGGGTAAGTGATACCTCGGGGACTGAGTGCAGTATCGACTGAGCAGGGAGGAAGGGGAGCGCGATGGCTATGGCAGGACGGCCCCACTGGGTTAGCTCCCCGGTGGCCCAATCGAATTGGGGGTTGTGCAACGCCAGCCACGGCATCCCTAGTACCATGTCTACCGACATTTTCTCCATCACCAGGAATGGTAGACCTTCCGAATGGCGACCCCCCACCGTGAGTTGTAACACTGGGGTCCTCCATCGTACCAAGCCCGAAGCAAGAGGAGTAGCATCAATGCTAGCAAAACGAATTGGCGTCTTCAGCGCCACAAATTCAGCCCTCAGGGGCTCAACGAGACGCATGCTTATCAGGTTAGCAGCTGCTCCGGAATCAATAAACGCCTGCCCTAGGCGGGAGAAGTTCCGGAATCTAACCTGGCAGGGTATCAGAAGTCTAGGACGTACCTGAGGTCCTAGGCGACCCTCCCTGCAATCGCCTAGGACTGGAAGTCTTTCTGCCGATTCAGACTGTGGACGCTGAGGCCTCCAGGGGCAAGTTATCACCCGATGTCCAGCTTTCCCGCAGTAGAGACAGAGATGATGTAATAACCGAATCCGGCGTCGCTCCTCGGGGTCCAGCTCCATAGGTTCGGGAACAGAGACTGGTACGGACGGGGAGGGAACAGGACAAATGACCTCCCTGACTCTATGGGTCGGTCTATCTTGCTTCCCAGCCCTGAGCCTCCTATCTGCCTTCACTGCTAACTCCATAGCCTCCTTTAAGGACCTGGGAACGGGATGGGAGATCAACAGTTCTTTGACCGCGTCCGAGAGACCTTGCATAAAAACGTCTTTCAGGGCGCTATCGTTCCATGCAGTATCGCCCGCATAGCGTCTGAAATTGGAGCAATAATCCTCCACACAAAGCGACCCCTGGTGCAGCGCCAGCAACCGCGAAACCGCCAACCCTACTCGGTCCGGTTCATCGAAGATACCCCCGAGTTCCTGAAAAAAGGAGTCCAGCAACTGCAGGGAGGGGGAACCCTCGGGAATGGAAAAGGCCCAGGTCTGGGCAGAGCCCCGCAGCAGGGACATTATAAGCCCAACCCTCTGGACCTCCGAGCCGGAAGAATGGGGACGCATCCGAAAAAACAGGCGACACGCCTGTTGAAAAACAAAAAACTTGTTCCTCTCCCCAGAGAACACCTCAGGAAGAGGGCACTTGGGTTCGGGACAGGTAAAGGCGTTCTGCCCCTGCAACAACGCCCACTGCTCCTGGGCCACCATGCGAGCTGACAAATCCCGGATCACCGGCACCAGGTCTTGCAGCTGGTTTGCAAGGGCGCTGATCGCCGCCATGAAAAGAAAAACAATATTTTAAGGGCCAGTTATTATGTTACGGCACTCTGCCCCCCGAGCGCCAAGTGGGGTGCCCTGATCTTCCCGCACCCCACTGTCCCTGCCTACTTGCCTCGGCCCTGGTTAACCCCAGGCGGACAACTGGACGGCGGTCCCTGCCCTGGCTAGGGACCTGGCGGCTGACAAGAAGGAAACTACCTAATGGGGGGAACAGAGTGCCGACTGAGGAGGCAGATGAATCAGACCAACAAAACTTACAAGGCTGGAGATGGAGCTCACAGGCAAACTGGCAGGGTGCTGGATAGCAACTAGCGCTGACTGGGCCAGACTAGATTAGAGGCAAACAGAACCAACAAAAACAGACAGAGTAATAGGGAACCAGAGGGAGCTGACCGGCAACTAGGGACTGGCTGAGGAGAACCGCAGACAGACTGACTAGGTGCATGCAGAACCAATAACTGGCAGTGAGCTCAGTTCACTGCCAGTCTTTTAACCACAAGGTTCCGCCCAGGGGCGGAGAGTGGGAGGAGGCAACTCCACCCACTGTTGTATAAGAAGCACAGAGGAGTGCGGGTGGCACCCTACGGGCGGGCACGCCCACGCCGCCGCCCACTGGCCAACCCAAGCTGCTGGGATGACCTCGACACAGGGCTCCAGGCTGCTGGAGCCGACGCCGGAGCGACGCGCGCCGACCGCGGGACCCCGTGCCGCGCTGTATGGTAACAGAACCGTAGTCTGAATTTGAACAGCCTTTCATTTGTTTATTGCATTTGTGCTGAAGAGAATAACGCAGTTGACCATATTATTCTCTCTGGCACAAATTCTGGTAATGCATAGAAAGCTGGTCAAAAGGAGACCTTATTTGAGTCTATAGTTCCGTCTGAATACTGTTTCTGGGGATTTAGATGTAACCCCAAGACAAAACTTGAGGATAGTGGAAAATATATAGTGTTAATAGCTTTTACACAGGAATGAGCATTGCTAGTGAATAGAATTGGGAATGATTCCGGCCCACCTGCCTCCATTCACAATAAATAGGCAGTCATTTGTAAGTAAACAACTGCCTGTTTACACGGGCCGATCTGTCGTTCTGCTTTTTGCATGCAGAAACTGAACGACAAACGAGAAGTATATTAATTCTTGTTTATCGTTCAGTTGGGGCATACATTTCCACTGCACAAATTATCAGTCCATGTAGAAGGGCTCTAAGAATGAATTGCGAAGGAAGGCATGCCTAAATGGAGTACACCACTGGTTAATTATGGGTTGTTTCATAGATCCTATGAGAGAATCCAGATTAGTCTAGATTTATGATAATAAAACACTATGGGGCCTTGCGTGGGCTCTCGCTCACGGCCTGAAGGTTGCAAGTTCAATCTATGTATGGTTCAGATAGCCAGCCCAAGGTCAACTCAGCCTTCCATCCTTCCGAGGTTGGTAAAATGAGTACCCAAAAAATAATAAAAAATTACCTCAAAGCTGTGGAATAAGTTGGTGCTATTCAAATAACAAGTGTCTTTCCCCCCTCCACTGTGAAATCATTGTCACCATTCATTAGTTTACAACTAATAGAGTGGATAAAAGCATGCACACTTGACCAAAAACCACAGGGTGTCAACTGATTATAAGATGCAAAATGAACTTTAGAAATATATCTTTAATTATTAGAGATGAGCGAACGTACTCGTCCGAGCTTGATATTCGTGCGAATATTAGGGTGTTCGGGATGCTCGTTACTCGTAACGAGCACCATGCGGTGTTCCGGTTACTTTCAGTTTCCTCTCTGAGACGTTAGCGCGCTTTTCTGGCCAATTGAAAGACAGGGAAGGCATTACAACTTCCCCCTGTGACGTTCAAGCCCTATACCACCCCCCTGCTGTGAGTGGCTGGGGCGATCAGATGTCACCCGAGTATAAAAATCGGCCCCTCCCGCGGCTCGCCACACATGCCTTGTGACTTAGCTGAGGGAAAGTGCTGCTGCTGGTGCTGCTGTAGGGAGAGCGTTAGGAGTCAGTGTAGGCTTCAAGAACCCCAACGGCCCTTCTCAGGGCCACATCTATTAGTGTGCAGTACTGTGTTAGCACAGTATTTTTTTTTTTTTTGTCCAAAATTGGATCTGCAGAGCATTGCGCCCAGCAATAGGGACAGAAGTGGGGGTTAGGCAGGGAGAGTGTTAGGAGTTAGTGTAGGCTTCAAGAACCCCAACGGTCCTTTCTAGGGCCACTTCTATCCGTGTGCAGTACTGTCCAGGCTGCTGTTAGCAGTGTTGCATTTTTTTTTTCTTTCTCAAAACCGGCTGTGCAGGGCATTGCACCCGGCATTAATACTACAGGGATAGAATTGTGTAGGCAGGGCCAGAAGACATACATTATTCATTGAATACACGCAGTGGGGTCTTCCCTTTGCTAAAAAGAAAAAAAATTATATTTGGCCTGCCTGTGTCAGTCCTAAGGTCTGCGTGTACGTGTGTGCTGCGTGTACAACGTACAAAAATCTGACGCAACCAGCTACGCTTTACTGCAGCCTAGCGCCATTGTCTTTCCTGACTGGCAAATACCTGCTCTGCTAGAGTTAATAACTCTGCTACACTATACTTGTGTGACACTTTTTGAGGGCCACACCACAGATATTAAACTTCTTGTTCATTGAATATACGCAGTGGGGTCTTCCCTAAGCTAAAAAGGAAAAGAAATTATATTTGGCCTGCCTGTGTCAGTCCTAAGGTCTGCGTGTACGTGTGTGCTGCGTGGACAACGTACAAAAATCAGACGCAACCAGCTACGCTTTACTGCAGCCTAGCGCCATTGTGTATCCTGACTGGCAAATACCTGCTCTGCTAGAGTTAATAACTCTGCTACACTATACTTGTGTGACACTTTTTGAGGGCCACACCACAGATATTAAACTTCTTGTTCATTGAATACACGCAGTGGGGTCTTCCGTTTGCAAAAAAGCAAAAACATTATATTTGGCCTGCAGGCTTGCGCCAATTTATTTCCTGCCTGGGAAATCAAATCACTGGTAATACAGCATGCTGAGGGGTAGGGGTAAGCCTAGAGGACGTGGACGTGGACGCGGCCGAGGACGCGGAGGGCCAAGTGAGGGTGTGGGCACAGGCCGAGCTCCTGATCCAGGTGTGTCGCAGCCGACTGCTGCGCGATTAGGAGAGAGGCACGTTTCTGGCGTCCCCACATTCATCGCCCAATTAATGGGTCCACGCGGGAGACCTTTATTAGAAAATGAGCAGTGTGAGCAGGTCCTGTCCTGGATGGCAGAAAGTGCTTCGAGCAAGCTATCATCCACCCACAGTTCTGCGCCGTCCAGTGCTGCAAATCCGAATCCTCTGTCTGCTGCTCCTCCTTCCTCCCAGCCTCCTCACTCCACTACAATGACACCTGCTCAGGAGCAGGAACACTCCCAGGAACTGTTCTCGGGCCCCTGCTTAGATTGGGCAGCAGCGGTTCCTCTCCCACCAGAGGAGTTTATCGTCACTGATGCCCAACCATTCGAAAGTTCCCGGGGTCCGGGGGAAGAGGCTGGGGACTTACGCCAACTGTCTCAAGAAGTTTCTGTGGGTGAGGAGGACGATGACGATGAGACACAGTTGTCTTGCAGTGAGGTTGTAGTAAGGGCAGTAAGTCCAAGGGAGCAGCGCACAGAGGATTCGGAGGAAGAGCAGCAGGACGATGAGGTGACTGACCCCACCTGGTGTGCAACGCCTACTCAGGACAGGTCTTCAGAGGGGGAGGCAAGGGCATCAGCAGGGCAGGTTGCAAGAGGCAGTGCGGGGGCCAGGGGTAGAGGCAGGGCCAGACCGAATAATCCACCAAGTGTTTCCCAAAGCACACCCTCGCGCCATGCCACCCTGCAGAGGCCGAGGTGCTCTAAGGTCTGGCAGTTTTTCACAGAGACGCCTGACGACCGACGAACAGTGGTGTGCAACCTTTGTCGCGCCAAGATCAGCCAGGGAGCCACCACCAACAGCCTCATCACCACCAGCATGCGCAGACATATGATGGCCAAGCACCCCACAAGGTGGGACGAAGGCCGTTCACCGCCTCCGGTTTGCACCGCTGCCTCTCCCCCTGTGCCCCAACCTGCCACTGAGATACAACCTCCCTCTCAGGACACAGGCACAACCGTCTCATGGCCTGCACCCACACCCTCACCTCCGCTGTCCTCGGCCCCATCCACCAATGTCTCGCACCGCACAGTCCAGCCGTCGCTAGCGCAACTGTTGGAGCGCAAGCGCAAGTACACCGCCACGCACCCGCACGCTCAATCGTTAACCGTCCACATAGCCAAATTTATCAGCCTTGAGATGCTGCCGTATAGGGTTGTGGAAACGGAGTCCTTCAAAGCTATGATGGCGGCGGCGGCCTCGCGCTACTCAGTTCCCAGTCGCCACTACTTTTCCCGATGTGCCGTCCCAGCCCTGCACGACCACGTCTCCCGCAACATTGTACGCGCCCTCACCAATGCGGTTAGTGGCAAGGTCCACTTAACTACGGACACGTGGACAAGCACAGGCGGCCAGGGCCACTACATCTCCCTGACGGCACATTGGGTGAATTTAGTGGAGGCTGGGACAGAGTCAGAGCCCGGGACCGCTCACGTCCTACCCACCCCCAGAATTGCGGGCCCCAGCTCGGTGGTGGTATCTGCGGCGGTGTATGCCTCGTCCACTACACCACCCTCCTCCTCCTCCTCCTCCTCCTCAACCTCTGTCTCGCAATCTAGATGTGTCAGCAGCAGCAGGACGTCGCCAGCAGTCGGTGTCGCGCGGCGTGGCAGCACAGCGGTGGGCAAGCGTCAGCAGGCCGTGCTGAAACTACTCAGCTTAGGAGATAGGAGGCACACGGCCAACGAACTGCTGCAGGGTCTGACAGAGCAGACCGACCGTTGGCTTGCGCCGCTGAGCCTCCAACCGGGCATGGTCGTGTGTGACAACGGCCGTAACCTGGTGGCGGCTCTGCAGCTCGGCAGCCTCACGCACGTGCCATGCCTGGCCCACGTCTTTAATTTGGTGGTTCAGCGCTTTCTGAAAAGCTACCCACGCTTGTCAGACCTGCTCGTAAAGGTGCGCCGGCTCTGCGCACATTTCCGCAAATCCCACACGGACGCTGCCACCCTGCGCACCCTGCAACATCGGTTTAATCTGCCAGTGCACCGACTGCTGTGCGACGTGCCCACACGGTGGAACTCTACGCTCCACATGTTGGCTAGGCTCTATGAGCAGCGTAGAGCTATAGTGGAATACCAACTCCAACATGGGCGGCGCAGTGGGAGTCAGCCTCCTCAATTCTTTTCAGAAGAGTGGGCCTGGTTGGCAGACATCTGCCAGGTCCTTCGAAACTTTGATCAGTCTACCCAGGTGGTGAGCGGCGATGCTGCAATCATTAGCGTCACCATTCCTCTGCTATGCATCTTGAGAAGTTCCCTGCAAACCATAAAGGCAGCCGCTTTGCGCTCGGAAACAGAGCCGGGGGAAGACAGTATGTCGCTGGATAGTCAGAGCACCCTCCTGTCTATATCTCAGCACGTTCAGGAGGAGGAGGATGAGGAGGAGGGGGAAGAGACAGCTTGGCCCACTGCTGACGGTACCCATGCTGGTTGCCTGTCATCATTTCAGCGTGTATGGCCTGAGGAGGAGGAGGAGGAGGAGGAGGAGGATCCTGAAAGTGATCTTCCTAGTGCGGACAGCCATGTGTTGCGTACAGGTACCCTGGCACACATGGCTGACTTCATGTTAGGATGCCTTTCTCGTGACCCTCGCATTCAACGCATTCTGGCCACTACGGATTACTGGGTGTACACACTGCTCGACCCACGCTATAAGGAGAACCTTCCCAGTCTCATTCCCGAAGAGGAAAGGGGTTCGAGAGTGTTGCTATACCACAGGACCCTGGCGGACAAGCTGATGGTAAAATTCCCATCCGACAGCGCTAGTGGCAGAAGGCGCAGTTCCGAGGGCCATGTAGCAGGGGAGGTGCGTAGATCGAGCAGCATGTACAGCCCAGACAGTGCAACAGTCTTTAAGGGCCTGGCCAGCTTTATGGTTCCCCAGCAAGACTGTGTCACCGCTCCCCAGTCAAGGCTGAGTCGGCGGGAGCACTGTAAAAGGATGGTGAGGGAGTACGTAGCCGATCGCACGACCATCCTCGGTGACGCCTCTGCCCCCTACAACTACTGGGTGTCGAAGCTGGACACGTGGCCTGAACTAGCGCTGTATGCCCTGGAGGTGCTTGCTTGTCCTGCGGCTAGCGTCTTGTCGGAGAGGGTGTTTAGTGCGGCTGGGGGAATCATCACAGATAAGCGTACCCGCCTGTCAACCGACAGTGCCGACAGGCTTACACTCATCAAGAAGAACAAAGCCTGGATTTCCCCAGACTTCTCTTCTCCACCAGCGGACTGCAGCGATACGTAAGCAATACGTAGGCTGCACCCGCGGATGGAAGCTACGTTCTCTCTCACCATCCAAAACGGGGACATTTCTGCTTCATCAATCTGTGTCTAATATTCCTCCTCCTCCTGAAACCTCACGTAATCACGCTGAACGGGCAATTTTTCTTAGGGCCACAAGGCTCACTCATAATTTTTCTAAACAATTTTTAGATGTTTCAATGCTCTGAAAAGCGTTGGAACTTTAACTTGAACCAATTTTTCGTTAAACTGGGCTGCCTCCAGGCCTAGTTACCACTTAAGCCACATTACATTAACCAAAGTGATTAATGGGTTTCACCTGCCCTCTTGGTTGGCCATGGCCAATTTTTTTCAGGTACATTAGTACTGTTGATACAGCAATTTTTGTGGGCCCTCGCCTACAGTGTAATCAAATAAATCTTTAGCCCACCTGCATTAAGCACGACATTACTACCTCAGCTGTGTTGGGCAATGCAATGGGATATTTCTATGTACCGCCGGTGGCTTCCTGGCATCCACCCATGCTGTAGGTGCACAGGGAATTATAAATGCATCTGTTTCCACTTGTAAAGAACCCCAATCAGACTGGGGCATGCAGTGTGGGCCGAAGCCCATCTGCATTAAGCACGACATTACTACCTCAGCTGTGTTGGGCAATGCAATGGGATATTTCTATGTACCGCCGGTGGGTTCCAGGGAGCCACCCATGCTGTAGGTGCACACGGAGTTTTTACTACATCTGTCCACTTGTAAAGAACCCCAGTCAGACTGGGGCATGCAGTGTGGGCCGAAGCCCACCTGCATTAAGCACGACATTACTACCTCAGCTGTGTTGGGCAATGCAATGGGATATTTCTATGTACCGCCGGTGGGTTCCAGGGAGCCACCCATGCTGTAGGTGCACACGGAGTTTTTACTACATCTGTCCACTTGTAAAGAACCCCAGTCAGACTGGGGCATGCAGTGTGGGCCGAAGCCCACCTGCATTAAGCACGACATTACTACCTCAGCTGTGTTGGGCAATGCAATGGGATATTTCTATGTACCGCCGGTGGGTTCCAGGGAGCCACCCATGCTGTAGGTGCACACGGAGTTTTTACTACATCTGTCCACTTGTAAAGAACCCCAGTCAGACTGGGGCATGCAGTGTGGGCCGAAGCCCACCTGCATTAAGCACGACATTACTACCTCAGCTGTGTTGGACAATGCAATGGGATATTTCTATGTACCGCCGGTGGCTTCCTGGCACCCACCCCTGCTGTGGGTCCACAGGGAATTATAAATGCATCTGTTTCCACTTGTAAAGAACCCCAGTCTGACTGGGGCATGCAGTGTGGGCCGAAGCTCACCTGCATTAAGCACGACATTACTACCTCAGCTGTGTTGGGCACTGCAATGGGATATTTTTATGTACCGCCGGTGGGTTCCAGGAAGCCCCCCATGCTGTCGGTCGACAGGGTCTTCACAATAGGGAGTTGTACCTGCCTGTGTCTATGAATTAAAAAGGGGCATGCAGAGACACCTTGACAGAATGAATAGTGTGTGACACATAGGTTCCCCATTGCTATGCCCACGTGTGCAGCTCCTGATGGCGGTGGCACAGGATTCTATTTCTCATTGCTTCTGTACAGCATTGTGGGCTATCGCCCCGCCACTTTTAAAGAGGGTCGCTGTCTAGCCGTGCCAACCCTCTGCAGTGTGTGCCTGCTTTTCCTCTGGCAGACGCACTTATAAATAGACATGAGTGTGGCGTGGCATGAGGGCAGCTGAAGGCTGGGCAGGGACAGTTTGGTGTGCGCTGTGGGGGGGAGGGGGGGCGGTTGGGCAGCATGTAACCCAGGAGAAGTGGCAGTGGAGTGTCATGCAGGCAGTGATTGTGCTTTGTTGGAGGTAGTGTGGTGCTTAGCTAAGGTATGCCATGCTAATGAGGGCTTTTCAGAAGTAAAAGTTTTTGGGAGGGGGGGGGCCCACTCTTGCCGCTATTGTGGCTTAATAGTGGGACCTGTGAACTTGAGATGCAGCCCAACATGTAGCCCCTCGCCTGCCCTATCCGTTGCTGTGTCATTCCCATCACTTCCTTGAAGTGCCCAGATTTTCACACAAGGAAACCTTAGCGAGCATCGGCGAAATACAAAAATGCTCGGGTCGCCCATTGACTTCAATGGGGTTCGTTACTCGAAACGAACCCTCGAGCATTGCGAAAAGTTCGTCCCGAATAACGAGCACCCGAGTATTTTGGTGCTCGCTCATCTCTATTAATTATCCTTGTAGCTTCAGTGTATTAGATCAGTGATGTCCAGCTGATAACGCATCTGTATGTGATATGTGGACCCCATATGGCATAGCTGCCTTTCTTAGGAAAAGGATCAGGCATGAATGTTCTGCTCAACCATAAAGAACAAAATTACTCCTCTGTTATGGGGTATCTTTGCTATCCTAAAAAATGTTTTTGTATCGACTTCATATATGCCTGTGGTCTTTGTTCCCCCCTTGCTATGAGATAAACAAGAAGAGATCCCAAAAGATATTTTGGAAAGTTGTTTTTTTCTCCTGTCAAATCCAAACCTGTATTTTGCAATGTAAAATATGGAGATAAACAATCTGGCACAAATGCAGCCATTTAAAAATGACCTTAAAGGAGATGTCCCGAGGCAGCAAGTGGGTCTATACACTTCTGTATGGCCATAATAATGCACTTTGTAATGTACATTGTGCATTAATTATGAGCCATACAGAAGTTATAAAAAGTTTTATACTTACCTGCTCCGTTGCTGGCGTCCTCGTCTCCATGGTGCCGACTAATTTTTGGCCTCCGATGGCCAAATTAGCCGCGCTTGCGCAGTCCGGGTCTTCAGCAGTCTTCTATGGAGCCGCTCGTGCCAGAGAGCGGCTCCGTGTAGCTCCGCCCCGTCACGTGCCGATTCCAGCCAATCAGGAGGCTGGAATCGGCAGTGGACCGCACAGAAGAGCTGCGGTCCACGAAGACGGAGGATCCCGGCGGCCATCTTCAGCAGGTGAGTATGAAGACGCCGGACCGCCGGGATTCAGGTAAGCGCTGTGCGGGTGGTTTTTTTAACCCCTGCATCGGGGTTGTCTCGCGCCGAACGGGGGGGGGGGGTTAAAAAAAAAAAAACCCGTTTCGGCGCGGGACATCTCCTTTAATATGGGTATGTGTAGCCCTTGACCCAACAAATGAGTGAATGCTATGTTAAATGGAATCAAAGGGCTATTGAGAAGAGATGAGCGATCGTGCTCATTTAAGCCTGCTACTCAAGCAAGTAGCAGTCTTTTCAAGTAACTGTGTACTCGCTGGAGCAGCATGCGAGGGGGGGGGGGGGGGGAGAGGGGGCAGCGGGGGGAGAGAGAGATCTCTCCCACTCTCCCCGTGCTCCCTCCTCCACCCTCCCCCCCCCCCCCCCCCCGCATGCTGCTCCGGCGAGTGCAGTTACTCGAAAAGACTGCTACTCACTCATCTCTACTATTGAGGCCTTCACAATGAATTCGGTTTATGAACAATAGATGGCAAGATAAGATTGTAAGTGAAAAATGTTTAGACAGAAAATTGTACTCAATATGTCAGATTTACTATTGGGAATTTGGTGCGAATTGCGCAAAAGTGACTGTCTAACATACTTTGCATCACATTTCTGATGTGTTTTAGATACTTTTGAAACTGTTTTTGACATGTCTGACAAAGGTGCATGGCTTCGTGGAAAATGGTGTGTGGCTTAAATGTGCCAATTTGTGCCAAAAATTTCACCACAATATTCTTGCCCTTTTTGTTGTAAATTACACCAAGTTACAGGTTGTATCAGGTTAGACCAGAAAGTCTAAAAATTCAACAGATTTATTGTTCAGTAAAGTCACTGTGGTAAAACTTGTGCATTTAAAGACTGTCTTGTCTAAGCTTGCGCTGTCTAAGTATTAGGCTGTATTCGGCAATTTGCCCCAATTATTTTTTTATTATAATATAGTAAACATACCTGCGCTGTTGCAAGAGAATAATATATTCCC
Organism: Eleutherodactylus coqui; assembly: GCF_035609145.1. Classification (NCBI taxonomy): domain Eukaryota; kingdom Metazoa; phylum Chordata; class Amphibia; order Anura; family Eleutherodactylidae; genus Eleutherodactylus; species Eleutherodactylus coqui. The sequence goes on along the minus strand of NC_089848.1, from coordinate 68,811,171 downwards.
TTTTTCTCCATTAATTCAGAATGTGTTCCTTGCTCAGCTACAGCTCCATTCTCCACCACAACAATCAAATCTGCGGTCCACACAGTGCTCAGGCGGTGAGCGATAACAATTGTAGTGCGTCCTTCAGTGGCCTGAAAACAGGGTGTTATATTCTTATCAGATGATAATAAACTGTAAACTGGTGCAATAGCTGTAGAAGACATGTAGGAGAACCTTATGACCTTGGGATATATTATCAGATAACAGAAGGACGTATATACCTTGTCTAGAGCAGCTTGTACGATAGACTCACTGCCAGTGTCCAGAGCAGAGGTGGCCTCGTCTAGAAGAAGTATTTTAGGATTTCGTACCAGAGCTCTGGCTATGGCTATTCTTTGTTTCTGGCCACCACTCAACTGAGCTCCTCTTTCTCCAACAAGGGTTTCAAATTTCTAAATAAACAAGATGAAATCATTAAAAGTACAAGATGACCTTATCACGCATGCTTAGCATTTTAGTAAAGAATTATATGTCAAGCTTACTAGGAGCTTACATATTGTAATATCTTTCAGTACTGGTTTGTGTTTGAAATATTTAGAGTCAGCAAGAATAAACTTAAGAAAGCCTTTGAGCAAATGACAGAGATAAGGGCCCATTTACATCCATGAGAATCAGCGGACTAGTGCTCCAATCTACAGGATTTCTTCAAGGAGGGGATTAAAAGATAATACGTAGGTGGGTAGAACTGTAAAAGGTGGGACTTACCTGGTGTGGAACACCCGTTCAATGACAGGCGTCCACACCGTCCGTCCAGAGAGGCTTAATTAAGTATCCAGAAGATCAGGATCCCTTGTCCTTAGGAAAAGCATCTGGAGGAGAGCCCACAGGTAGAAGGACCTCAGTCAAGAACACAGCAGGCAAAGTAGAAAAGAACCCCGCGCTCCTATGCTGTTAGAATAATGTGAACAATACAGGTCTAGTGATGGGTATAACTTACTTAGTTGAGGAGCCCTATGTTTATACAAGACTCCTCTCAATCCAGGAACATCCTTAGTAAGCCAGAGGGAGTCCTGGGAGATTTCAATTTTAACTGGTTTATTGGTAGGAAAACAAACATATGCAGACAGAGGCCATAATAGAGGGAAAAAAACCAATGGAGCGCAACGCATTTCGGAGCAAAACATGCTCCTTTTTCAAACAAAAATTAGTCTCGTGGTCTAGATTGCTGGTAATGGCCGCATTTTCCTACCAATAAACCAGTTAAAATTGAAGTCTCCCTGGACTACCTCAGACTTATTAAGAATGTTCCTAGATTAAGAGGAGTTCTGTGTAAGTATAGTCTCCTCAACAAAGTAAGTTATACCCATGACTAGACTTATACCCTGTTTTCACGAAAATAAGACGCGTCTTATATTAATTTTTGCTCCGTCTTATTTTCAGAGGGTGTCTTATTTTGCCGCGGCAAAGCCGTCTGTGGCCGCTAATCCCTCAATTGGCCAGCTTTGTGGACGAAATTTCTCAGAAATCTCGTCCACATGGGACAGCAAATCTGTCACGGCAAAGCTGGGAGAAGCCGGTGTTGTGGTGCGGATTCACCAGCCACAGAAATGGAAAAGCGTGCAGCCAGGTCGCTTCAAAACAAGCGGCTGAGTGCCGTGGGTTTTGAAGCAGCGCTTTCCCGGCAGAAATTTCGCTGTTTATTGCTGTGGCCAAACTGCGAGATTTCTGCTGGAAATATGCTCTGTGAGAACCCAGCCTTAAGAATCACACACAGGGTGCCTGACTCACACAGAGCCATAAAATAAGGGCTGTAAAGTAACGTACCTGTCTGCAAACAGAAGTTCCTGTACCACTTGTAAGCAGGGATGGTATTGCAGCTTCCGGCCACCAGGGGGAGCTCATCACAGCAGACATGTACAGCAGGAACAGAACGTACAGTATGGACTTTTCCAGCCAGCAAGGGGAGCTCACAACAGCACACTCGTACAGCACAGCAGGGACAGGATAACAGCAGACTGTCTGCAGATCTACCTATACATCTGGAGGTAGGAGACAACGGGGATGGCAGCAGGGGACAGGCCTCTTGACTTGCCTGCACACTTTCCTATGCCTTACTATCGGGGGGTGCCTTATATTTGGGACTTCTGCAAATTTCAGGGGTGTCTTATTTTCAGGGGGTGCCTTATTTTCGGGGAAACACAGTATTTTTCACATTATCCTAAGTGTACAGGAGCATGGGGTTCTTTTATACTTTGTCTACTTTATTTACATCTGTGTCGTAGGGTCAATTCAGAGCACAAAATTCCAGACAAAATAGTGAAGCATGCTAAGATACTTTTTCCTCTAATATGTCAGCTGGAATACCAGAATTTAGATCAGTGATGGCAAACCTTTTAGAGACCAAGTGCCCAAACTGCAACCTAAAACCCATTTATTTACTGCAAAGTACCAACACGTCAGGGGGTGGGGCTTATCACAACGTATGATTATACCCCTGTCGTTCTAAAAAAGACAGGGCCGATTCAAAATAGACAGCGTGCAGATTTTGACTGCTTTTTGGACGTGGAAATACTGCAGAATGTCCTCAGCGGAAATTACTGTGGAAAATTCGGCAGCATTTTCGCATCCAAAAAGCAGTCAAAATCTGCACCCTGTCTATTTTGAAACAGCCCTGCCCATTTCCGCCACATGTACACATACCCCAGCAATAATGACCCCCTCAGCAGGCCCCAGCAATAATAGTGCCCCCCCCCAGTAGCCCCGGCAATAATAATGACATCCCACAGCGGCTCCCAGGATAATAGTGACCCCCCAAGTGATAATAGTGACCCCCCCACAGCGGCCCCCAGTGTCACAGTGACTCCTTCCCTCCCACAGCAGCCCCCAGTATCACAATGACGCCACCCACACACAGTGGCCCCTAGTATCACAGTGACCCTCGACAGCAGCCCTCAGTAATAATGGTGACCCCCCACAGTGGCCCCCCAGTAATAATAGTGACACCCCACAGCAGGCCCCAGCAATAATAGTGTCCCCCAAGTAGCCGTGGCAATATTAGTGACAACCCACAGCGGCTCCCAGTATAATAGTGACCCCCTCTAGCACTAATAGTGACCCCCCACAGCGGTCCCCAGTGTCACAGTGACTACTCCCCCCCACAGCGGCCCCCAGTATCACAGTGACCCCCCCCACACACACACAGCGGCCCCCAGTATGTCAGTGACCCTCCCCCACAGCGCCCCCCCGTATCACAGTGACCCCCCACAGCATCCCCCCAGTAATAATGGTGACACCCCACAGTGGTCCCCCAGTAATAATAGTGACACCCCACAGCAGCCCCCTATAATAATAGTGACACCGCACAGCGGCCCCCAGTAATAGTGCCAGCCCACAGCGGCCCCCAGTAATAATAGTGACACCCCACAGCGGCCCCCAGTAATAATAGTGACACCCCACAGCGGGCCCCAGTAGTAATAGTGACACCCGACTGCGGTCCCAGTGTAATAGTGACACCCCACAGTGGCCCCCCATTACCCCACGAGACCCGCATACTTACCTCCTCCTCATGGAAGCGCTGTTGCCGTTGACGTCAGTGATCGCAGGTGAACACTGACGTCAGTGTGCTGCCGGACACCTCGTCCCCCTGCTCTCGCGGAACCAAGTAGGAGACATCTGGGGAGGTGGGAGGAGGATTCCGGCTGCACACTGACGTCACAGTGTGCTCCAGGATCAGTGCCGGTGGCCCCTGCTGGTATTCACTATCGTGGTGAGCGGCCGATGGCGACGCGTGCCAATAGGGAGGGGCTCTGCGTGCCACCTCTGGCAAGTGTGCCGTAGGATCGCCAACACTGATCTAGATGGACCCCATTATAGTAAATGGGGTCCATTCAGCATTGTTTGAGTCTGGCATGTGCTGGATTCGGCAGGTTTAGTATTTTCATTGTTCAGCTCTGAGAATAGAGCCAAACAACAGAAATAGACCAGAACTGCAAGGTACAGATGTGATTGGGACCATACTTCTCTGATTTATTGCACTAGAATTTGGATAGTAAGGTCCTATGCTAAGTTAAATCCTTAGAATGAGTGCAAGAAAACTGTTTATACTTGATGCTTCTGCAGTGCTAAAACAGTAGACACAAAGCATTACATGGTTTCTCGGTTGAATCCGTCTAAATAACTCTTCTTTTAAAACTAATTTGGACCAAACTAAACGTTTTGCCCAAATTTGTCGAACCAGCTAAACTAACCTTTTGAAAGGTTTACTTATCGCTAATTTTCCGTAAAAGCAGACTTTGATCATTCTTTCCTTGAGTCCTTTATATCATCTTTTCTAACAGAATTGAGTGAGCGGAGCCACACAAACTGTGTATACTTACATCAGGCAGTGCCATAATGAAGTCATAGGCATTGGCGTCCTTCGCAGCTTGCTCTATTTCTTCATCTGTCACATCTATTCTCCCATATTTGATGTTGTTCTTAATGGTTGTTGCAAACAGGACGGGCTCTTGGCTGACCACACCAATCATTTCTCTGTAGTGTCTAATATTCAGGGATCTTATATCATGCTCATCAACCATTATCTAAAACAAAAGACCAAAATATGATTTGAACCTCAATACAAGGCCAATCAAATTTGTGAAGGTTCCATTCAGAAAAAAAAAATGAAATCTACTTACCGCTCCCTCTTGTGGATCATACATTCTCTGTAGGAGCTGCACTGTGGTGCTTTTACCGCATCCACTTTGCCCGACCAATGCCACCGTCTGTCCAGGTTTAACCTTTAGATTAAGTCCTTTTAAAACCTTTCAGTTAAACACAAAAGAGTCCATTGTGTATGTCCGTCCACAAATACAAGATTACACATCATTTACAAAAAAAGCACAAAATGTAATGTAATAAAGCATACTATAGCAGAAGAATAACATAAGATTTACCTGAACCTTTGGCCTTGAAGGATAACAAAAATGCACATTTTTAAATTCAATATGTCCTTTTATATTATCAGGCTTGTACCCTTCTGTCGAATAACTGTTAATCGCAGATGACTGTGGGGTCGGGAAAGAAAACATAAAGACAAAAATTAATATTTGTAAATAATAAAAAGTAAAATGTAATTGTCCACACAAAAGCATTTGGTGAAGAATGAACAGTCATAAATCATCTCCTCCACTACCGTTAAAGGTTTTCTGGTGTTATCTAAATAAAGCTTAATCACTATGAAAATGAAAAAGTAAATAACTTTCTAAGCAGGGGAATAACTAAAGGCTCATGGCCCGGATGCAAAAGTTTATCTTGGGTCTCCCCAACTTCTCTTAACCCTTTAATGCAGAGGCGTAACTTGAAGCTTCTGGGCCCCAATGCAAAACCTGTAACAGGGTCCCCAACTATAATGCTTTACTCATAGTACTAGGCTCCCTATATGGAGAAGAGAGGTCTTATGGGCCCCCTAAGGCTCCTGGGCCCGGGTGCAACTGCATCCCCTATAAATACGCCAGTGTTTCCAAGGGCTCATTCACATCAGCCTCTTTAATTTCTAATCTGTTGTTTCAACAGAAGAGCAACAAAATGGGGGAAAAAGTTTGACTTCCCATTGATTTCAGTGGGATTTCCTGAGCTTCAGTTGTCCTCATTCAGTTCCGTTTCATCTGTTTTCTGCTTTTTTATTTATTTTTTAATAGAAAAAATAATGCAAACTGCAGTGATTTTCTGATAAAAAATTACAGAAAGTTAATTAAAAGGACCCTTTTTTTTACATTGATGTCAATGGATAACAGGGCTGAACAGAAAGGTTTCTGTTTGGCTTCACTTTTATTGCCTGTTTAAAGCCGGCTTCACACGGGCGATAAGATCACGTGAGATTTGTGCATTTTGAGATGCATAAATATGAACCATATTCTTTTGAATGGGTTCATACACATGAGAGGTGTTTTCCTGCATGGCACCGTGATGCAATGCTATGAGGGAAGCAAATAGCAGCATGTTCTATCTGGTTCTGTGATCTCGCGTCGCAGCCCCATTATTTTTAATTAGGCTGGTGGCAGCAGTGCGGGCCACATTAAAAGCAATGGGAGAAACTCTACAATCCTTTGCCGTGGCTGAGACAGCCGCGGCAGAGGATTCCTTCATTCCCCAAGTGATACAAGGCTGTTTTCAAATGAAAACGCCTAGCATCTCTGAAAATTTCACATGGTAGGGAGCGCAATATGGGGGCTGGATTCATGGCCCCATATCTCGGTCACCCATGTAAGGTTAGCCTTACTGATTAATTTTAAATGAGCATGCACAAAAGAGAAGAAAGACAAAAGAAAACAAAATGGTTTCATTAAAAACAGAAGTAAACAAAATGAAACAAACTGATAGAATTATTTTTGTGATAAAGCTATCTACTGGATTAGTTTAAAAAACAGAAACTGGTTTCTGTTGGGTTTCGTTTTAAATTAGTTTTGCTATTAGTTTCCTTAAAAAACTGATCAGTTAAAAATGCTGATGTGAAAAGTATAATTTAATATATTTATAGTAAATCTAATATATTTCTTGTCTTAATTATTCATAACTTCAAGAAATTAGTTGGCTGTGAATGAATGTGAGTATCATTGTTTACATTCACATACAGCAAAACTGGTGAATCTTAGGCAAAGCTCACATGGTGAGACAGTAAAACACTTACTAGCAGCTACAGCTGCATCTCTGTGTCTCTCTGCCTCTCTCACTGCAGCTGCACTCTCAAAATAACCTCCAAGCCTCCTGGCAATTAGTGTGAATTTTTTAAAATTTTGACAACATGTAATATTTTGCAGTGCAGCCTAGATGAAACAGATCTTAATATAGCAAAAGTTTTGTTTCCCAAAAAGTATACTCAATGCTTTACCTGGTTAATAGTATGGAATATTTGATAAGCAGCGCCTCTTGCAACGGAGAAAGCTTCAAGATGAGAAGCAGCTTGACCAACGCAATAACTGCTAATGACATTGCAGAATAAGACCTGAAAGGAGAGACATTAATGTAAGATAGACTTTATACATCACAGACTTTTTATAGATTGATTACTAACCAAGGTATCGTGGTTATACAAAGCTACAGAAAACCTCTTTTAATATTCATTTTGTAAACTCACCACAATAACATCTCCGATGGTATATCCGTTTCCTCCCAATATTAAGACTGATCCATACCAAAATCCAAGTGCATAAGAGCCATAAATAAATCCGTACATAACACCAGCAGCCAATTGAGAGGTAATGGCCTTTTTTATTCCAATTTTTTTGGCCTCTCCCAAATTATCTGTATATCTAAAAATATGAGAACACATTATTTAAGTACTGCATTACTTTCATCTGAAAAAGCCATTATATGAGTCCATATATGACATATGTACCTTTGTATTTCTTTCTCTTGTCCACCAAATGCGACCACGGTTCGAATTGATGAAAGAACTTCTTCAGCTCCAGCTCCAGCTGTTGCATAAGCTGACAGCTCCTTACTAGTCAGTGATACTATCATCTAAAAAGAGTGATTAATATTAGTGAGTCCAGCATGATCTCAGTCATATTCCATTCTTACCAGCAGTTACCAATCACAAAAAAATATTAAGATTCTTTTACTTTTCTTAATACTTTACATTATTTTCAACACTACAGTTTTTGAAGAGGACGACAACACCAGCTTCACAGGATTCCGGTTGCAAAAGTTTGAGTACAACTTAAAAAAGATAAGATGTGGGTCATAGTAGACGCCTTTATATTGACCTCTTTAAAGAGTTTGTCCAGGATTAGAAAACAGAGTCTGGTATTGTAGTTCATCTCCAGTCAAGGCCAGCATTGGTGGAGGTCAAAATGGGGAATGGCTGAGGGTTCCCGATCTCAGAGGGGCCCCCTATCACTGTTTCCCCCTTGCAGCTTTGAAAATCTGCCCTCACTGCCCAGGTTAAGCCTGCTTCCAAGTGATTCCCTGAACTCTCCTTATAATGATTGGAAAGAGCTGATGAAGCTTTCTGCCCGATCACAGAGAGAACTGTGCAGTTGTATGCTCTCTGCGCTCATCTCTTTGATCAGCAGAGGGAGGAAATAGGAAGCTCAATTATCAGATTCTGTGGGAAAGGAGGGACATGGGGAGCAGTCATTGTAAAAGAAGATGGCATAGGGAGCGACCTGTTAGAGAAATAGAGGCATAAGAAGAAGTGTGTACAAGAACACATATGGAGCAACACTAAGTACATATTTAGGGATAGCAATAGAGATGAGTGAGCGTACTCATCCGAGCTTGATGCTCGTTCGAGTATTAGGGTACTCGAGATGCTCGTTACTCGAGACGAGCACCACGCGGTGTTTGAGTCACTTTCATTTTCTTGCCTGAGAAATTTGCGCCCTTTTCTGGCCAATAGAACACAGGGAAGGGATTACAACTTCCTCCTGTGAAGTTCCAGCCCTATCCCACCCCCCTGCAGTGAGTGGCTGGGGAGATCAGGTGACACCCGAGTATATAAACTGGGGCCGGCCGCTGCTCGCCACAGATGCACGCTGAAAGACATTAGGGAAAGTGCCGTCCTGCTGTAGCTGCTATAGGGAGAGTGTTAGGCTGTTATCTTCGTCTTCAAGAACCCCAACAGTCCTTCTTAGGGCCACATCTGACCGTGTGCAGTACTGTTGAGGCTGCTTTTAGAAGTTTTGCACATTTTTTTAAATTGTATATCGGGCGTGCAGACCATAGCGTCCTTAGTCTGCAGTCATTTTACTGAGTATAGGGGCAGTACTGGTGAGGCAGGGACAGTGGTACAGGGAAAGAGATATACTGGCTATATAGACAGTGGGCTTTTTCAAAAAAATTGGAAAAAAAAATCTTTGGGCTGCCTGTGACCGTGTTCAGTTTACTGCGTGTCTGCTGGGGGTAGTAGTCGCTGACTATTACCCAGCTAGGTGTTACTGCAGCCTTGCTCATAATTTTTTCTGGCTGCACTGTGCTTTCAATAACCACAGTCATCCTCCAACAGGGAAATCCATATACAGGCTATATAGGCAGTGGGCTTTTTCCCAAAAAGTGGAAAAAAATACTATATTTGGGCTGCCTGTGACCGTCTTCAGTTTACTGCGTGTCTGCTGGGGGTAGTAGTCGCTCATTATTACCCAGCCAAGCCTGTGACCGTGTACAGTTTACTGCGTGTCTGCTGGGGATAGTAGTCGCTCATTATTACCCAGCTAAGCATTACAGCAGGCTTGCGCATAATTGTTTCCTGGCTCTGCTGTGTCCGTTACATGATCGCCGTCATCCTGCCAGAGGGAAAGAGTATACATATACGCTGCATACGGTGTCTGTCTGGTTTTTCACCTCACCATTTTAAAAAATTGAAGCAAAATACTTAAGGCCTACCACTGGCCTTTGGCCACTTGACTGGTTCTGCCCTGTGAATTCCAGTAGCTCAGTCATACGCACCTAGGTCTCACTACAGGCTTGCGCATAATTGTTTCCTGGCTCTGCTGTGTCCGTTACATGATCGCCGTCATCCCGCCAGAGGGAAAGAGTATACATATATACGCTGCATACGGTGTCTGTCTAGTTTTTCACCTCACCATTTTAAAAAATTGAAGCAAAATACTTAAGGCCTACCATTGGCGTTTGGCCACTTGACTAGCTCTGCCCTGTAAATTCCAGTAGCTCAGTCATACGACCCTAGGTCTGACTACAGGCTTGCGCATAATTGTTTCCTGGCTCTGCTGTGCGCTCCGTAAGCTAAGTCAGCCTCCAACCACAGACCAATAAGCGGCACATTTAATTACAGTGTTCTGTTTCTGCTCTACTCGTAATACACCATGCTGAGGGGTAGGGGTAGGCCTAGAGGACGTGGACGCGGGCGAGGACGCGGAGGCCCAAGTCAGGGTGTGGGCACAGGCCGAGCTCCTGGTCCAGGTGTATCGCAGCCGACTGCTGTGGGATTAGGAGAGAGGCAAGTTTCTGGGGTCCCCGGATTCATCTCACAATTAATGGGTCCACGCGGTAGACCTTTATTAGAAACTGAGCAGTGTGAGCAGGTTCTGTCGTGGATGGCAGAAAGTGCATCCAGCAAACTATCCACCGTCACCACCCAGTCTTCTACGCTGTCCACTGCTGCATCCCTGAATCCTCTTGCTGCTGCTCCGCCCTTCTTCCAGCCTCCTCCCTCCCAGCAAATTACACATTCAGACAAGCAGGCAGGCTCCCAGGAACTGTTCTCGGGTCCCGGCCTTGAGTGCGAAAAAATGGATCCTCTATCACCTGAGGAGTTTCTCATGACCGATGCCCAACCTTTGGAAAGTTCCCCGGATCCGGATGAGGAGACTGGGGACTTCCGGCAACTGTCTCAAGAGCTTTCAGTGGGTGAGGAGGACGATGACGATGAGACACAGTTGTCTATCAGTGAGGTAGTAGTAAGGGCAGTAAGTCCGAGGGAGGAGCGCACAGAGGATTCGGAGGAAGAGCAGCTGGACGATGAGGTGACTGACCCCACCTGGTTTGCTAAGCCTACTGAGGACAGGTCTTCAGAGGGGGAGGCAAGTGCAGCAGCAGGGCAGGTTGGAAGAGGCAGTGCGGTGGCCAGGGGTAGAGCAGGGCCAGACCGAATAATCCACCAACTGTTTCCCAAAGCGCCCCCTCGCACCATGCCACCCTGCAGAGGCCAAGGTGCTCAAAGGTCTGGCAGTTTTTCACTGAGAGTGCAGACGACTGACGAACTGTGGTGTGCAAGGTTTGTCGTGCCAAGATCAGCCGGGGAGCCACCACCACCAGCCTCACCACCACCAGCATGCGCAGGCATATGATGGCCAAGCACCCCACAAGGTGGGACGAAGGCCGTTCACCGCCTCCGGTTTGCACCACTGCCTCTCCCCCTGTGCCCCAACCTGCCACTGAGATCCAACCCCCCTCTCAGGACACAGGCACGACCGTCTCCCGGCCTGCACCCACACCCTCACCTCTGCTGTCCTCGAGGAAGCTACCCACACTTGTCAGACCTGCTCGGAAAGATGCGCCGGCTCAGCGCACATTTCCGCAAGTCCAACACGGACGCTGCCACCCTGCGCACCCTGCAACATCGGTTTAATCTGCCAGTGCACCGACTGCTGTGCGACGTGCTCACACGGTGAAACTCTACGCTCCACATGTTGGCCAGGCTCTATGAGCAGCGTAGAGCTATAGTGGAATACCAACTCCAACATGGGCGGCGTAGTGGGAGTCAGCCTCCTCAATTCTTTACAGAGGAGTGGGCCTGGATGGCAGATATCTGCCAGGTCCTTGGAAACTTTGAGGAGTCCACCCTGATGGTGAGCGGCGATGCTGCAATCATTAGCGTCACCATTCCCCTGCTATGCCTGTTGAGAAGTTCGCTGCAAAGCATAAAGGCTGATAAAGGGCGGAAACGGAGGCGGGGGAAGACAGTATGTCGCTGGATAGTCAGAGCACCCTCATGTCTATATCTCAGCGCGTGGAGGAGGAGGGGGAGGGGGAGGAGCCTGAGGAGGAAGAGACAGCTAGGCCCACTGCAGAGGGTGCCCATGCAGCTTGCCTCTCTTCCATTCAGCGTGTATGGCCTGAGGAGGAGGAGGAGGATACTCAAAGTGATCGTCCTAGTGAGGACAGCCATATGTTGTGTCCAGGTACCCTGGCACACATGGCTGACTTTATGTTAGCATGCCTTTCTCGTGAGCCTGATGTTAAACGCATTCTGGCCACTACGGATTACTGGGTGTACACACTGCTTGACCCATGGTATAAGGAGAACCTTTCCACTCTCATTCCTGAAGAGGAAAGGGGTTTGAGAGTGATGCAATACCACAGGGCCCTGGTGGACAAACTGATGGTAAACTTCCCATCTGACAGTGCTAGTGGCAGAAGGCGCAGTTCCGAGGGCCACGTAGAAGGGGAGGCACGGAGATCAGGCAGCATGTTCAGCGCAGGCAGGGGAACACGCTCCAAGGCCTTTTCCAGCTTTATGGCTCCCCAGCAAGACTTTCTCACACCTCCCCAGTCCAGGCTGAGTCGGAGGGAGCAATGTAAGAAGATGGTGAGGGAGTATGCAGCCGATCGTACCACCGTCCTCCGTGACGCCTCTGCTCCGTACAACTACTGGGTGTCAAAGCTGGACACGTGGCCCGAACTCGGGCTGTATGCCCTGGAGGTGTTGGCATGCCCTGCGGCTAGCGTCTTGTCAGAGAGGGTGTTTAGTGCAGCTGGGAGAATGATCACGGACAAGCGTACCCGCCTGTCAACTGACAGCGCCGACAGGCTTACACTCATAAAGATGAACAAAGCCTGGATTTCCCCAGACTTCTCTTCTCCACCAGCGAACAGCAGCGCTACCTAAAGAACTTTGTCAATCTGTGTATGGTATTCGTCCTCCTCCTCCGGATTCTCCTCCTGAAACCTCTCGTAATCACCGCGAATGGGCAATTTTTCTGTGGGCCAAAAGGCTCATATAACTTTTCTAAATAATATTTATCTGTTTCAATTCTCACCTGAACCTAATGTTTTTTAGACTGGGCTGCCTCTAGACCTAGTTAAAAATTAAGCCACAGTACGCTAAGCGATTAATGCGTTTCACCTGCCCTCTGGGTTGGGCATGGGCAATTTTTCTGGGGTACATTTGTACTGTCGGTACAACAATTTTTCGGGCCCTCGCCTACAATGTAATCCAAGTAATTTTTATGGGCTTCGTCTGCACTCATGGTACACCACTGTGTCTGGGGTTGGCCTACACATTTGCTACAGAAATGTAACTCTGTTCTGCCTACCTATACTTCTGCCACAGTAATGCTACAGGGGTCTGACTATACTTCAGCAACAGAAATGTTACTTCGGTCTGCCGATACTTCTGCTCCTGAAATGTTACCTTGGTTGGTGTATACTGTTACTACTGTAATTTTACTAATACTGGGCTCTGCCCATAATCCTTCAATGGAAATGTTACTGGGGCATGTCTATACTGCTATAACAGAAATGTAACTAATAGTGGGCTATGTCCATACTGCTTCTACGTTACTGTTGCTGAGGCCTGTCTATACTCCTACTACTGAAATCTTACCAATACTACGCTCTCCCTACACTGCTGCCAGGGAAATGTGAATCTGCTGCTTTGTCTCTACTGCTTCTACGTTGCTGTTGCTGGGGCCTGTCTATACTCCTACTACTGAAATCTTACCAATACTATGCTCTCCCTACACTGCTGCCAGGGAAATTTGAATCTGCTGCTTTGCCCATACTACTTCTACTTTACTGTTACTGGGGTCTGTCTATACTGATACTACTGAAATGTTACTGGGGTCTGTGTATACTGCTGCAAATGAAATGTTAGTGGGGTCTGTCCTCACTGCTGCCAATGAAATGTTACAGGGGTTTGTGCATACTCTTACCGCTGAAATGTTTCTAATTCTCGGCTCTGCCTATACTGCTGCTACTGCAATGTTACAGGGTAGTGGAAACTGAGGCTTCCCAAAGACATGATGGTGGCGAGGCCACGCTACTAGGTTCCAAAGGCGTGACAACTTTTCAGCGATGCGGTCACTGGGAAGGTGCATATAACAATGGACACGGGGACAGGACACGTACTGCCTCAAAAGCTTTCCCGTCCTCCTCCTCCAACTATGAAAACATTCTTGGCCGAAGCCCACCTGCATTTAATCTGACATTAGATCTGCTGTTCAGGGCACTGCAATGGGATATATTTATGTACCGCCGGTGGGTTCCAGGGAGCCACCCATGCTGTGCGTGCACACGGAATTCCCATTATACCTGCCTGTGACTATTTATAAAAAACCCCGGTCTGACTGGGTCATGCAGTGTGGGCCGAGGCCCACCTGAATTTAATCTGACGTTAGCTCTACTATCCGGAGCACTGCAATGGGACAAACTACAGGAGCAATACAGCGCTAATGAGACGTGCACAGCTATGCTAGCATAGGAGTCCGCTGTAGGCCCGCGATTGCTGAGGGTTTGTGCAGAGGCCTATGTCCTTGGTGCAGTGAAAGTCCGCTTTCTGCCTAGGATTGCTGAAGCTGTGGGCCGAGGCCTATGTCGTGGGCGCGGTGCAAGTCTGCCATGTTTGGCCGTTCAAATCAATTTTTTGTTCATGTCTTGGGCTTCCTAGGACCCCCCTATGCTGTTGGTGCAAACTTAGTTCCCATCGCGGTGTTTGACCTGTCTGGCACAAAGACACTGATTGACTTGGGTAGAGGGCAGAGCGCTGACGGCTTTCCCCTTGCAGTCTGGATTGAGCTATGCGACACCTTGACAGAATGAATAGTGTGTGGCACATGGGTTCCCCATTGCTATGCCCACGTTTGCAGCTCCTGATGGAGATGGCACAGGATTGGATGTCTCATTGCTTCTGTACAGCATTGTGGGCTATCGCCCTGCCCCTTTTAAAGAGGGTCGCTGCCTGGCCCTGCCAACCCTCTGCAGTGTGTGCCTCCGGTTCCTCCTCATGGCTGACGCACTTATAAATAGACATGAGGGTGGTGTGGCTATGAGGCCAGCGTGTGGCATGAGGGCAGCTGAAGGCTGCGCAGGGACACTTTGGTGTGCGCTGTGGACACTGGGTTGAGCGGGGGGGGGGGGGGGGGGGGCAGCATGTAACCCAGGAGAAGAGGCAGGGGTGTGTCCCGCAGGCAGTGCTTGTGCTTTGTTAGAGGTAGTGTGGTGCTTAGTTAAGGTGTGCCTTGCTAATGAGGGTTTGTCCGAAGTAAAAATTGGTAGGGGGGGGGGGGCCACACTTGCCGCTATTGTGGCTGAATAGTGGGACCTGGGAACCTGAAATGCAGCCCAACATGTTGCCCCTCGCCTGCCCTATCCGTTTCTGTGTTGTTTCCAGCACTTTCTTGGGTTTTGCAGATTTTCGCCAATGAAAACCTTAGCGAGCATCGGCGATATACAAAAATGTTCAAGTCGCCCATTGACTTCAATGGGGTTCGTTACTCGAAACGAACCCTCGAGCATCGCGGAAAGTTCGACTCGAGCAACGAGCACCCGAGCATTTTGGTGCTCGCTCATCTCTAGATAGCAACAGAATAGGAAATTTGTGTAGGTGGGCAAAAGCCAAAAATTTGCTGGAAAAGCAAGGAGCTAAAGATGTCTGGACAGCAAATTGTGCAGACACAAGTCATAGTTGAAAGACGTCTTCATGGTGCTCTGTGCCTGATAGAAAAGATGGGAAAAGTGAATGTCTACAATCAAAGAAAATGTCACCTGGATTTAACCGTGCTGCAATCACTTACATGGTCTGCAGAGCACATGTGTAGAACTTGTACAGTATCTATGACTATATACTAGGGTGGCCGAAAAACTCAACTTTCAACTACAAAGCAAGACACACTCTCTTTTTCTCTTTAACTAATCTTTATTTGGGGCAGTTTCAGGTTGCTATGTCTAAGACAAGGTTGTGCTCAAAGACCATGACCTTTTACTAATGACGAAGAAGAACAACTGTTGCTTCCAATTATGGAAGCAAATTGCAAGGCTCTTCCAACAAAGATTACCAAGAAGTCTGCTGTCCAGTCCTTAAGCTCAGACTGACAAGTATTTGTGTCATAATTTTGACTATTTTCATATATTTGGAGGTATTTTTTTGGAACAGCACAAATGTGTAGAGTGTCAGGACAAATGCCATTGTCAATACTTCATGTTTTAAAGTTTAGTGGGTTTTTTTGCATTTATGCAGTAGTTTATGTAATTGGAAAACTTTCATGTAAGCAGCATTTCTCATGATTAGAGATGAGCGAGCACACTTGTCCGACCTTGATGCTCGTTCGAGTATTAGGGTACTCTAGACGAGCACCACACGGTACTCAAGTCAATTCCATTTCCTTCCCTGCATGTTTTGCACCATTTTCTGGCCAATAGACATGCAGGGAAGGCACTACAACTTCCTCCTGTGACGTTCCAGCCCTATCCCAGCCCCCTGCACTGAGTGGCTGGTGAGATCAAGTGACCGCCGAGTACTTAAAGCGGTCCCGCCCGCGGCTCGCCTCAGACACATACTGGGAGAGATCAGGGAAAGTGCTGCTGAGGAGATAGGGAAAGTGGTAGTGTAGGTTCCTGCCTACAAGAATCCCAATGGTCCTTCTTAGGGCCACATCTGATCGTGTGCATAACTGTTGTGACTGTCTGGAAGCAGTTTTGCACAAATTTTTTTTTTCAATCTTGGGCTGTGCAGGACATTACAGTTATAGCGTTCTCAGTCTTCAGTCTGTAATACAGAGTATAGGGAAAGTGCTGCTGAGATAGGGAAAGTGGTAGTGTAGGATCCTGTCTACAAGAACCCCAACGGTCCTTCTTAGGGCTACCTCTGACCGTCTGAATTTTACAGGGTATCTGGTGGGAGTTGTAGTCCATCACTATTGCACAGCTAGGTCTGTTTGCAGCCTTCCGTATAATTTTTCTGGCTGGAGTTTGCATTACAATACTGCTCTCAGCGACAAAGTGTATGCAAACAATTCCATATTTATTTACACCGGTCTGTGTCCGCAGTGAATTTGAGACACACAGCGTCTGGCCAACACAGCCACTTATAGAAGGAAAGTGATATACACACTATATAGTCTGTATTCTTTTTTAAAAAAAAAAAGCCCCTTCGTTGGGCTACCTTTCACTGTTTAAATTTTACTGGGTGTCTGGTGGGAGTTTTAGTCCATCACTATTGCGCTAAGGCCTGTTTGCGGCCTTCATGACTATTGTTTTCTGCCTGGAGTTTGCCTTACAATACCGCTCTTACCGAGAAAGTGTATGCACATAATTCCATGATTATTTACAACGGTCTGTGTCTGCAGTGAATTTGACGCTCGTACGGCCAACACAGCCACTTATAGAGGGAAAGTGATATACACAGTATATAGCCTGTCTTCTTTTAAAAAAAACCAACAAAAAGTTCCTTCGTTGGGCTACCTCTGACCGTCTGCATTTTACAGGGTGTCTGGTGGGAGTTGTAGTGCATCACTATTGTACAGCTACGCCTGTTTGCGGCCTTCCTTACAATTTTTTTCTGCCTGGAGTTAGCGTTACAATACCGCTCTCAGCGTGAAAGTGTACGCACATAATTCCATAATTATTTACACCAGTCTGTGTCTGCTCTATTCGTAATCCACCATGCTGAGGGGTAGGGGTCGAGGACGTGGACGTGGACGCGGACGCGGGCGAGGACGCAGAGGTCCAAGTGGGGGTATGGGCACAGGTCGAGTTCCTGGTCTAGGTGAATCACAGCTGTCTGCTGCGGAATTAGGAGAGAGGCAAGTTTCTGGGGTCCCCAGCTTCATATCACAATTTATGGGTCCACGTGGTAGACCTTTATTGCAAATAGAGCAGTGTGAGCAGGTCCTGTCATGGATGGCAGAAAATGCATCCAGCAATGTATCGGGCACCCAGTCTTCTACGCAGTCCACTGCTGCAACTCTGAATCCTCTGGCTGCTGCTCCTCCTTCCTCACAGCCACCACATTCCATGAAAATGGCATCATCTGAGCAGGCAGACTCCCAGGAACTGTTTTCGGGTCCCTGCCATGAGTGGGAAAACCTGGTTCCTCTCTCACCTGAGGAGTTTGTCGTTACCGATGCCCAACCTTTGGAAAGTTCCCGGGGTCCGGGTGAGGAGGCTGGGGGCTTCCGGCAAGTGTCTCAAGAGCTTTCAGTGGGTGTGGAGGATGATGATGATGAGACATAGTTGTCTATCAGTGCGGTAGTAGTAAGGGCAGTCAGTCCAAGGGAGGAGCGCACAGAGGATTCGGAGGAAGAGCAGCTAGACGATGAGGTGACTGATCCCACCTGGTTTGATAAGCCTACTGAGGACAGGTCTTCAGCGGGGGAGGCAAGTGCAGCAGCAGGACAGGTTGGAAGAGGCAGTGGGGTTGCCAGGGGTAGAGGCAGGGCCAGACCGAATAATCCCCCAACTGTTTCCCAAAGCACCCCCTCACATCAAGCCACCGTGCAGAGGGCTAGGTGTTCAAAGATGTGGATGTTTTTCAGTGAGAGTGCGGACGACCGACGAACAGTGGTGTGCAACCTGTGGTGCACCAAGATCAGCTGGCAAGCCACCAGTACCAGCCTCACCACCACCAGCATGTGCAGGCATATAATGGCCAAGCACCCCACAAGGTGGGACGAAGGCTGTTCACCGCCTGCGGGTCACACCACTGCCTCTTCCCCTGTGCCCCAGCCTGCCACTCAGATCCAAACCCCCTCTCAGGACACAGGCACGAGCGCCTCCCGGTCTGCACCCACACCCTCACCTCCGCTGTCCTCGACCCCATCCAGCAATGTCTCTCAGCACCTGTCAGAGCCTGGGACTGCTCACGTCCTACCCACCCCCAGAATAGCGGGTCCTAGCTCGGTGCTGCTATCTGCGGCATTTATGCCACCTCCACTAAACCCTCCCCTTCCTCCTCCTCCTCCTCCTATGCAACCTCTACCTTGCAATTAAGATGTGTCAGAAGCACGTCGCCAGCAGTTGGTGTCGCGCGGCAGCACAGCGGTGGGCAAGCGTCAGCAGGCCCTGCTGTAACTACTCAGCTTAGGAGAGAAGAGGCACACGGCCCCCGAACTGTTGCAGGGTCTGACAGAGCAGACCAACCTCTGGCTTTCACCGCTGAGCCTCCAACCGGGCATGGTCGTGTGTGACAATGGCCGTAACCTGGTGGTGGCTCTGCAGCTTGGCAGCCTCACATACGTGCCATGCCTGGCCCACGTCTTAAATTTGGTGGTTCAGCGGTTTCTGAAAAACTACCCACACTTGTCAGACCTCCTTGGCAAGGTGCGCCGGGTCTGTACACATTTCCGCAAGTCCACCTTGGACGCTGCCACCCTGCGGACCCTGCAACATCGGTTTAATCTGCCAGTGCACCGACTGCTGTGCGATGTGCCCACAAGGCGGAATACTATACTGCACAAGTTGGCCAGGCTTTATGAGCAGCGTAGAGCAATAGTGGAATACCAACTCCAACATGGGCGGCGTAGTGGGAGTCAGCCTCCTCAATTCTTTACCGAGGAGTGGGCCTGGATGGCAGATATCTGCCAGATCCTCAGAAACTTTGAGGAGTCTACCCAGATGGTGAGCAGCGATGCTGCAATCATTAGCGTCACCATTCTTCTGCTGTGCCTGCTGAGAAGTTCACTGCAAAGCATAAAGGCTGACGCTTTGCGGTCGGAACAGGAGATGAGGGAAGAGAGTATGTCGCTTGATAGTCAGAGCACGCTCATGTCTATATCTCAGCGCGTTTTGGAGGAGGAGGAGGAGGAGCCTGACAAGGAGGAGGGGGAAGAGACAGCTGGGCTCACTGCAGAGAGTACCCACGCTGCCTGCCTCTCATCTGTTCAGCGTGTATGGGCTGTGGAGGAGGAGGATCCTGAAAGTCATCTTCCTAGTGAGGACAGCGATGTCTTGCATACTGGTACCCTGGCACACATGGCTGACTTCATGTTAGGCTGCCTTTCTCGTAACCCTCGCGTTACACGCATTCTGGCCACTACGGATTACTGGGTGTACACCCTTCTCGAGCCCTGGTATAAGGAGAACCTTTCCACTCTCATTCCCGAAGAGGAAAGGGGTTCGAAAGTGATGCAATACCACAGGGCCCTGGTGGACAAAGTGATGGTAAACTTCCCATCTGACAGCGCTAGTGGCAGAAGGCGCAGTTCATAGGGGAGGCGCGGAGATCAGGCAGCATGTTCAGCGCAGGCAGGGGAACACTCTCCAAGGCCTTTGCCAGCTTTATGTCTCCCCAGCAAGACTCCGTCACCACTCCACAGTCAAGGCTGAGTCTGAGGGAGCACTGTAAAAAGATGGTGAGGGAGTACGTAGCCGATCGTACCACTGTCCTCCCAGATGCCTCTGCTCCGTATAACTATTGGGTGTCAAAGCTGGACTAGTGGCACGAACTTGCGCTGTATGCCCTGGAGGTGCTTGCTTGCCCTGCCGCTAGCGTCTTGTCAGAGAGGGTGTTTAGTGCAGCTGAGAGAATCATCACAGATAAGCGTGCCCACCTGTTAACTGCCAGTGCAGACATACTTACACTCATAAAGATAAACAAAGCCTGGATTTCCCCAGACTTCTCTTCTCCACCAGCGGAGAGCAGCGGAAACTAAAGATTCTTTTTGCTGCAACCCGCAATAGGATTTCTTTATGTACCGTCTTTGGCTTTCTGGGACCCACCCATGCTGTGGGTGCACACAGACTTCCCATAGCGGTGTTGTACCTGCCTGGCACTAAAAAAAAAACTGACTGACTAAGGCATGGATTGTGGGCCGAGGTCAACATGTATTTTCTCTCGCGTTACAACAGCTATCCGAGGCACTGCAATGGGATTTCTTTGTGTACCGCCTTTGGCTTCCTGGGACCCACCCATGCTGTGGGTGCACACAACTTCCCATAGCAGGGTTGTACCTGCCTTGCCCAAAAAAAACCACTGACTGACTAGGGCATGGATTGTGGGCTGAGGTCAACATGTATTTTCTCTCGCGTTACCACAGCTATCCGGGGCACTGCAATGGGATTTCTTTATGTACTGTCTTTGGCTTCCTGGGACCCACCCATGCTGTGGGTGCACACAGACTTCCCATAGCGGTGTTGTACCTGCCTGGCACTAAAAAAAAAGTGACTGACTATGGCATGGATTGTGGGCTGAGGCCAACATGTATTTTCTCTCGCGTTACCACAGCTATCCGGGGCACTGCAATGGGATTTCTTTATGTACTGTCTTTGGGTTCCTGGGACCCACCCATGCTGTGGGTGCACACAGACTTCCTATACAGGTGTTTTACCTGTCTATCCCCAAAACACTGACTGACTTGGGTAGGGTGCAGAGTGCAGATGGCTTACTCCTTGCGTTGTCAATGAGGTATCCGACACCCAAACAGAATGAGTAGTGTGTGGACACATGGATTCCCCATTGCTATGTCACTCGCAGCACCTTGGACCACACAAGGTGTTTGCTGGGACAGAGGCTAACCCAGGGCCCGCTCACATACTTCCCACACAGAGTATTGCTGCATTGTGGAGATGTGTGGAAGTGCTGGGTTGGCACCTGAGTCCCCCTTATGCCCACATTTGCGGCTTGTGACATTTTTGCGACGGAGGTGGCATGGGATTGGAATGATGATCGTATGTCAATTTCTCATCGATTCTCAACAGCATTTGAAACCTTTTAAAGAGGGTCGCTGCCTGGCCCTGCCAACTCTCTGTAGTGTGGGACTCCGGTTCCTCCTCATTGCAGACGCTCTTATAAATAGACATGAGGGTTGTGTGGCTATGAGGCCAGCGTGTGGCATGAGGGCAGCTGAAGGCTGTGCAGGGACACTTTTGTGTGTGCTGTGGACACAGGGTCGTGCGGGGGGTTGGGCAGCATGTAACCCAGGAGAAGAGGCAGCGGTGTGACCTGCAGGCAGTGATTGTGCTTGGTTGGAGGTAGTGTGCTGCTTAGCTAGGGTGTGCCTTGCTAATGAGGGTTTGTCTGAAGTAAAAATTGTTAGGGGGGGGCCCACTCTTGCCGCTATTGTGGCTTAATAGTGATACCTGGGAGCCTGAGATGCAGCCCTGCATGCTGCCCCTGCCCTTTCTGTTTCTGTGGCGTTTCCATGACTTTCGGATGTTTTCCAGATTTTCACAAGTGAAAACCTAAGCGGAGCATCGGTCATATACAAAAATGCTCGAGTCGCCCATTGACTTCAATGGGGTTTGTTACTCGAAACGAGCTCTCGAGCATTGCGGGAAGTTCGACTCGAGCAACGAGCACCCGAGCATTTTGGTGCTCGCTCATCTCTACTCATGATCTATAGCAGTTTTGAGCCACGTCTTGCAGTTGGAATTTAAAGCTAAATCTTTACCCCAGCATTACTATTAGCAGATGTAACAAATTGGGAAGGTGTCTTGCTGTATAGCAGCCACTTTATTTTTTGCCATAGCTCTATGTGCCACCCTACTATATAGTCACTGTGTGGTGAAAATATTGGCCTTTATCCCTAGTTAGCTGAGTGGGCCTGATCTGCAATTTAATTCCCAGTCCATGGACATAATTTGCACTTTTTCTAGAAAAAAGCACACACTTTTCTAATTCTGGACAAGTAACGTTTCTATTTAAATTCTTTCACAATCTTGATTTAATATTATGACAGCTCTAGAAATAGTTTCACATTGATGCAACATGTTGTAAAGCTAGCGTAGTACTTTATAGCCCATTTTTAAAAATGAAACTTCATACAGTTTGATGGATATGTTCTTTAGTGGAACCTTTCACTAATGCCTAGAAAAGTATAATGGCCTGTTATAAAACTCTTGTAGATACATTTGAAAAAGCAAAATGTTTTAATCTAACATATACAAATTCTAAAATTATAAGTGGACTTCTCACCAGTGCTTCATATATTTAACACATTATTATGTTATACATTGTGTTTGCTTTAGTGTATTAACAAAATTGAAGACTTTACCTTGGAACAAACTGCGGTTGAAATTGCCACCACGGGGCTTGTGGCCAGTATGACCAGTGCCAGTTGCCAACCCTTGGCTACTCCAATTACTAGCGCTCCTATGGCACATACAACATTTTGCACAAGATGGCCGACTTTATCTCCAATTCCATCATTGATCTTATTGACATCTCTACAAAAACAATCAGTGCTGTAAATAATATACACTAATACAAAAGATCCAGTACAAGACTAGGACAGGATGATGGTTCTCTTACTCGGTAAGACGAGTGTTCATTTCTCCAGATTTGTTCACATCAAACCAACTAATGTCTTTTGACAAAACTGCATGAAAAAACATTTTCCTCATCCTCCTTGTCTGTCTTGCTGCAGCTATAACCCAAAAAGACACTTGGACGTAGCCACAGAGTAGAACAGCCGCTCCTATTCCCACATAGTACAAGGCAAAGCTGGTGGTACAAATAATAACATAATAGATACAATTATTCTCTCATAACAAAGTCTGGCTAAAAATCATATAAATCAATATACTTACATGGTCATCTGTTCTGGTAGGGGTTTGAACTTTTCACATTCAGCTGTGAAAATAAAAGAAAATGTATTATATTGAAATTCATCATCGGTCAAAGGTATTTTTCAACTTTTTATATATGTGTATCAGGCACAATGTAAAGATCTACATTTGGGGGACACTATATTCAAAATGAAAAGTACCGTATTTACTTGAGTATTAGCCGACCCAAGTATAAGCCGAGTTAATAAGTTTTACCACTAAAAACGGAGAAAACTTATTGACTTGAGTATAAACCTAGCTATACTCGAGTATATACTGGGTGAAAAAAACCAAACCTCCATACTCACCTCCCAGCCAGCATCTGTGTCTGTGCGCAACCAGCGTGAATTCTCCCCGCTGTCATCCCCGCCATCCTCTCTGCTCGGCTCTGTCATCTCTGTCAGAGCTGTGTAAGTAAGCGCTGTGATTGGATCAAGCACCAGCCAATCACATCGCTTACTTACACAGCGCTGATGGCGGGGGATTTGAAAGCCGAGCAGGGAGATGACAGCGGGAAAAATTCTAAAGCAACTTGCGATTGGCTGTGAATGATCGAGCGCTAGCTGTGATTGGCTGGTGCTCAATCCAATCACAGCGTTGACGGCGGGGTATGACAGAGCCGAGCAGAGAGGATGGTGGGGGATGACAGCGGGGAGATTTCTAGCAGCTTGCCGCATCGCCGCCGGGAACACAGGAATTCAAGCAGCTTGCCGCACCACCGCCAGGGACACTGGCCGGGAGGTGATTATGGAGTTTTTTTTTTCTTGTTTTTTTTAACCCTTCCCTGACTCGAGTATAAGCCAAGGGGGGCTTTTCCAGCACAGAAAAATGTGCTAAAACACTAGGCTTATACTCGAGTATATGGTATGGTATATGGTATGGTATATGGTAACCTTAGCTCTAGCCTGCCAAAAAGAAGTATGATTGATCACTGGATCATTGTGTGTATCATTTTCTGTTGAAATGACATGTTTTTGTCATGTTAAAAAATCCGACAAAGATGAAGCATTTCAGATGTATTTCCACCGTCAGGCCTTAGTCAGACGGGCGTTTTTTGCCGCGATTTGCTGATCGCATGACGGATGCGCATCCGCAAATCGCGTGACCGGTGCGCGCAAGTCGCCCGCAAATCGCCCGAAAATCTGCTCCTAGCCGCGTTTCATTAGAAACGGGCCGGAGCTGTCCAGCGCATTGCATTCAATGGAGACGGCAATACAGCCGTCTCCATTGAAAGCAATGCGCTGCGGGCGAGCCCGGGATGAATTGTCGGTAAGGGCTTAAATATATAAGCCCTTACCTGCAATCCATCCTAAAATGTGTTAAAATAAAAAAAAATTGCATTCTCACCTTCTGCCTGCAGCTCCGGGCAGCCGTCCTGCAGTGGGTGTGAAGGGGGTGTGAGTCAGACCTGCCCCCTGATTGGCTCAGCGCTGAGCCAATCAGAGGCATGCCTCACTCACACCCATTCATGAATTCATGAATGGATGTGAGTCAGACCTGCCCCTGATTGGCTCAGCGCTGAGAGGCAGCAGTCACTCACCCATTCATGAATTCATGAATGGGTGTGTGAGTGAAACCGGCCTCTGATTGGTCAGGCTGTGACCAATCAGAGCAGATCATTCAGCAGGCGGGGATTTTAAAGCCCCGCCGGCTGAATAGTGCCGAGAAGCAGTTCAGGAGAACTGACAGCGGCCGCGGCTGGACTCCGGCTGCAGCGGAAAGGTGAGTATCCATTTTTTTTTTTATTTTAACACATTTTAGCATGAATTGCAGGGAAGGGTTTATATATTTAACCCCTTCCCGACAATTAACCCCGCGCACGCCGGCAGCCCATTGCTTTCAATGGAGCGGCTGTATTGCCGCTCCATTGAATTCAATGGGCAAACATCGTTCTTCTCTGCCACAGCTGTTACAGCTGTGGCAGAGAAGAATGATTTGTCTTCTATATGTTCTCAATGGGGTCGGCCCTGCTGCCGCCGGCCCCATTGAGCGCATATACAGAAGCGAACAGGAATCGCAGATCGCAGATAGGTGCGATCTGCGATTTTTTGTTCTATAATTTTTCGGACGAGCGCATAAAAAGCGCTCATGTGTCCGATACCATTGCGAAGCAATGGTTTTAAAAAATCGCCGGACGCATGCGCAAATCGCGGCAAAAAACGCCCGTCTGACTAAGCCCTCAGTGTGACCCGTTATCTGTACAATTCCATGAGAACAAACTGAAATCATTTATGGTGGAAAAATAAAAATAACAAAACTAAAATGTAGCTGCATAAGTGTGAACACCCTCTTATATTTGGGGATGGGGTTGTATTCAGAATTAGCCATTCACATTTAAACTCACGATAAATAGTAGCAAGTACACAGCTGCCATTATTTACAGTGATTCTGATGTACCCAATATAAAGTTCAGCTCTTCTAGTAGGATTTTACTGACATTTTCTTAGTTGCGTTTTTCAGCAAAAGCCATGGTCCATAAAGAGCTTACAACACATCAAAGGGGATCTGGTTGTTGAAAGGTGTCAGTCAGGAGAGAGGTACAAAAACTTTTACGTTTGTGTGGGCAAGAGAGCATCGGGCCCACCCGAACGTTACAAGAAATAGGGACCAACAAATGACTCAAATACTCACTTTGCATACCTGCATACATAACAGAATAGTTATAAAAGTATGAGGTATTGGTTCGTGGATTGGCCCACAAGCTACTAAAGGCTCCTCATTGTCTTGCTGGTCCTTACACTAACAAGACAACTCACCCCAGGCTGCAGGGAGAATGGTAGAACCTTACCTGTAAGCAAGGCGATCGCCCTGATAAAAGCGTCCCTGAGCTGGAACCTCAGGTCTGACTATCCCTGAAGGGGTAATACACAGAACCAAACGGAACTGGCATACAGACAAAACCAGATGAACCCGGCACACAGACAAAGCCAGATGGAACTGGCAGCAAACAAATGCAGGACAGAGTGAGGACAAACTGACATGAAACTGATAGAAAATAAACATAAGGGCAGATGCAGATTTGCAGGAAGCCTCATACAGAACAGAAGGTCAGGAAACAGACTCAAGACATAGAGGGAGACGGGACACAGATAAGACAGAAGTCAAACTGCAAGACAGTACCCAGAGAATGAGCACAACTGACACAGAACAGATATAACAAGCATGCAGGAAAACCAAACCATAGAGTGAAGGGATACAAGCTTCCTCTTGCAGAGGAACTGGCGTATATATGTATGCAGCAGACCAGTGGGGATTGGCTGGCAGGAAGAACTTTACACCCAGCCAGCACAATTATCCCTCACCTGTGAAGGTGTGTTTCTGGAGACTTCTTATTTCCCCTGTAGGTTCCTTAGAAGAAAAACAAGGCCATGTTTTTCATAAAATATGGTGTATTTTTAAGTGGAAAAGTGTGGGCAACCCTTAACGCTTGGGCCATGAGGCAGTGCCTGATTAAAAGAGGTTTTCTGTGATCTAGGTATCTACATAATGTAACCCCCAAGATCACTACAGGATTTTAGATTCCAAATCTACAGAGTGAGGCTGGGGAGTATTACAGATTTGCATTTCAGCTCCCTAAATAATAGCAGTTGATTTCTGGGGATCAGTGGCTGCCCGGAGAGCCAAATTCTGAAATTGATATGTCTGTAAAATGTTATTTTTTTATAATCATAAATTGTGTCAAAACATGTCAATATGTGGCTAATTACGGAAAAAATCATAACGTAAGTCTTACGTTTACTTTGGTTTCCTGAATCGTGACATACAAAACTGTCTGTCATTTCTCCAAGCACAACCATCAATAGTGGTTGGGATATGCCATTTCCTACAGCTCCAAGAAATCCAGTAATCATGAGGAAAATATCCAGTCGAGTCGCATATCGAAACTAAGAAACAACAAAGAAAATCACTTAATAGTTTACAATTATAGAAGAGAAGTACTGTTAGTGCCAGATCTGAATGTCTCTTTTACTTTATCAATACCGACCGGCCTTATATACATTCTCATACCATTTTTTATGAATAGTTTTTCGAAAAATGCAACTTTAGAAATGTGCCATGTTAACTGACTTACAATTTCAATTGACCCAACTGTCTTTGGTTTTTCTTTTTTCTTATTTTCTTCATGATCCCTAGGAAAAAAAACATTGAATGATTGAATGACATACGATTTTTAATGCCATACATTTTTCTAGTATTGAAGATGCCAGTCCAGATGCCAGATACCAATGTAATTTCTAACTGTTGTATTATGTACTACAATTGTATCTTTGTAATGTTTAAGTATTATATGGGCTTCAAGTCACTAAAACATATTGCATTTCAAGATGTATCTCTTTTTAGCATAAATGGGGTGCATAAAAAGGGTAGAATTAAATCATTTGTATCTGCAATTGCATCCTTCAACATCCAGTAATGGAATTAGATGTAGAAAAAATATCAAAAACTGCACTGAGCTCCCTTGTGCATACCTGACCTAAATTATTCTGCTGTTGGTTCAAATCACATATCCTATGCTCGGTCACTTCATTCAAAGTCAAATTTATACTCAATGACACCACATCTCCCACTTTCTTATATAATGTATATGACGATTGTTATTCTCAGGGCTAAAATCTGCCGTAAAGGCTGCTGCTTCATACTACTTTTTACCATAGACAATTTGTGTTATGTATCTTACTGTGTTTTATAATAATTTTCATAATTTTTTGCAAAATCTAAAATCCCTTTAGATGATCTGCATTTTTATGTTTTGTCTATCCTATAGTTTCTAATTGTGTAAAACAACCTTATGGATAAAAACTTTAGTAAAGTTCTCTAAAGTTGACCATAAGCTAAAGAATCTAGATGTCCACTTTTTACTGTTCATTAATTTTTATTGTAAGATTACTGAGAGTTTACATGACATGGACATGTATACAAGTTATTCATAAACTTTTGCATATACAGGTATATTACCAATAACTAAATGCACTTGAATACAAAACGTATTAACTGATAACATTACAAGATGTCTTAACTGTAGAGGATAGGTGAGGGGAAGGGGTTGGTGGGTAGGGGGGGGGGGTAGAAGGGGAAGGGGGGGTTAATAGGGGTAAGTGGGGGAGAGGGGGGAAGGAAAGGGATCTGTTCACTTAATACATATATTGGATCAGTCTTGGTACTACATCATCATTTGCTTCACTTTGATTTTAGGGGATGGTAAGTTGTTAAGTTCTTCTTCTAAGGGTCTAATCTAATGTTAGCATGGTCAAGTTGGAAGTGCTTAATCCAAGGGGTCCATTCCTCTATAAATCTGGTGACTCTGTCTTGTCTGAATGCGAAAATCTTTTCCATCGCTATGTGTTCAGAAATTTGCTGGGTTATGTCTGACAAGGAGAGGGAGTTTAGAGACTTCCAGTTCCTAGTTATCAGTAGTTTTATGGTCAATAGACCATGAGCAACCATCTTTCTAAATTTTTGAGGGATGTTCTCTATGCCTATTAATAATATTGCTAATTCTGGGGATGGGGGAATCTCCACTCCAGTTATATTTTTTATGAGATTGAAAAACTCAAGCCACACGGAATTGATGTTGGGGCATCCTCAAAATATGTGGAGAAGGGAACCCCTTTTCCCACATCCTTGCCAACATCTATCTGAAGTTCCTGGGAAGAAGTCTGCTAATCTCACTGGGGATCTATACCATCGGGTTATCGTCTTGTAATGGACCTCTACCAGGGAGGCGCAAGCTGATGCTTGGTTTGCCCATTTATATGCTGTGATCCATTTAGAGGTTGAGTGAGATTCTCCCAGTTCTTTTTCCCAGTTGAGAATATGTGCCTTTTTCTGAGAATTTTGTATGGATTTGCCTCTGTTGCAAATAAGTTCGTAAATGTCCTTCAGAGGGAGTTTGCAGGGTAAGGGGTTGAAGAGGTATTTAGCTAATGGGGAGGGTAAGGAGGTTTTCCTTGTTATCGTTTGCCAACTACTTTTAATTTGGGAGTATAAAAGAATGTCTCCACTCAGGAGACCATATTCCTCTTGTAGAATGTTGAAGGGTTTTATTTTACTTCCTATCGCCAAATCGGATATCAGCTCAATTCCTTTGTTTCTCCAATTTTTTGTATTAAGATTTTTTATTTGGAACTCGATCGTCTCTATTGGGAGAAGTCTTTCGTGATACGAAGGATGTGTTTCCATGTGTGGATTGCATTTTGGACTATTGGGTTTTTTATAGGGTCAGAATCTGCATTAGTGCTTGTGGTTAGTAGGAGGTTTCTAAGGGATTTATTGCCCAGAGAGCTTTGCTCAATTGTGGGCCAGCTAACTTCTTTGGAGGGAACCCCCCAGGGTCTCAGTTGGGCTATAGTGTTAGCTTCATAATAGGCTGTTAGGTTGGGCACACCTAAACCTCCCAATCTTCTGGGTTTGTACAATATGGCAGCTGCTACTCTGGGTCTTTTGTTATTCCATATGAATGTCATTAGTTGTTTTTGTAGGGTTTTAAGTAGTTTGGGGTTGCATTTGAGGGCTAATGTTCTAAAGATATATAAAATTTTTGGGAGGACTATCATCTTATAAATAACGATCCTACCCAGCCAGGAAAGTTCTGTCTTGTTGAAGTTATTTAAGTTCCTTTGGATACTTTCCGTTAGCATGGATAGATTGTGGTCCATAATATTATTTAGTGGTAGATTAATAGTAGTTCCCAGATATTGGATGCCGGCCGGGTCCCAGTCGAACGGGAATTCCTGTTTTATCAGTTCTGTGAGATCCGGTTGTAGATTAATTGGTAAGATTTTAGATTTGGTTGGGTTAACTTTATAAAAGGAGATCTTCCCAAATTGGGTCAAGAGGTTCAAGGCTGTTCTGAGTGAACTCAGGGGGGATGAGAGCATGAGTACAATATCATTTGCGAATAAGCCGATTTTATGCTGTCTGTTTGCTATGGGTATACCTCTGATTTCAGTGTGGATTCGTATTGCTTCCGCTAATGGTTCTAATGTGAGTATAAATAGTGAGGGTGACATAGGCACCCCTGCCTGGTCCCGTTGGTGATGTCAAAGGATTTGGAGATAACTCTGTTGGTGAGGACTCTTGCCGAGGGTGACCTGTATAAGGCTTGGATGGCTTGCATGATGTTTCCCTTAAATCCCATTTTATCAAGCACTGAAAAGGTGTAGCCCCAGTGAATTCTGTCGAATGCCTTCTCCGCGTCCAGAGTAAGGAGCAGAGAAGGCATTCGAGAGCTCTCGGCTCCATTCACAACCCCCAGCAAACGTCTTGTTGCGTCTGACGCTTGTCTGCCCTTTACAAAGCCGACTTGGTCACTGTGAACCAGATCCGGAATCACCTCAAGTAATCTTAAGGAGAGTATTTTTGCATAAATTTTTGTATCATTGTTTAGCAATGATATGGGTCTGAAGTTTGCGGGGGTTGTGGGTTCCTTGCCCGGTTTGGGGATTGTAACTATGTTTGCCTGAAGCATTTCGGGCGGAAGTGAGCCTTCTTTCATGGCTTTATTAAATAGATTTTTCATATGGGGTATTAGGTGGTCTTTGTAGATTTTATAATATTCGTACGAAAAACCATCCGGGCCTGGTGCTTTATCTTTTTTAGCTTTGTTGATGGTTTGGAGTATTTCTTGAGATGAGATGGGAGAGTTTAGTTTATCTATTTGTTTATCTAACAGTTTAGGGAGCTGTATGGAGGATAAGAAACTGTTTATGGCCGTTTCTGTGGGTTGGACTACTGATGGGTCCTTCTTGAGATTATATAATGCCTCATAGAATTTCCTGAATTCCTCAGCTATGTCTAGTAGGTTGGTAATTTTGGTTTTTGTTAGGGGGTCAATTATGAAGGGTATCTTTGCTTTAATTCTTTTTTGTTTGACTTTATTGGCCATCCATTTTGTTCCTTTGTTGTAAGCGGTGTAATAAGTTGTTTTTATAGATTTAAAATTTTTTTCATGTTCGTCAATCATAATGTTGCAAAATTTTAGTCCAGTTGTTCTAAGTTCGTTGGATATGGATGGCGAGGGGTTGGATCTCATAGAGTTTTCCAGTGTTTTCAGTTCCTCTAATGTCTTATTGAGTAGGCTAATTTTTTCCCTTTTGTATATGGAGCCCTGTTGTATTATTGCACCTCTTACAACTGGTTTGTGGGCATTCCAGAGGGTGAATCGGGACGTTTCTGGGGTATCGTTGATGTGAAAGTATTCTGTTATTGTGTCGTTAATTTTCTTTTGATATTTCGGGATCCTCATAAGGAAAGTGTTGTTTCTCCAGTTGTTGAAACGTGTTGCTTTGGGGCCTAATTTTAGTTTTAATATGATCGGGGCATGGTCAGACTAAGAAGTGACCCCTATTTTTGCTTCTTGTGTTCTAGTAAGAATTTGGAAGTCCACCATAAACATGTCAATTCTTGAGAATGACCTGTGCCTAAATGAGTAGAAGGTGTATTCCCTGAAGTTTACATTTAGGGCCCTAAATGCATTGAAAGGCTCGGTATTATGTAACCAGGAGGTCAGGTTTGATCCCTCATTTCTTCTTGTGTTGCTGGAGTCTAAGGTTTCATCTGCGATAGCATTGAAATCCCCATAAATAATTAATGAACCTTGTTGCACCTTCTTTACTTTCCTTGTCACTCCGTTCAAGAATCTAAGTTGACGAGAATTTGGGACATAAATATTGACCAGGGTGACAAGGAGATCATCAAGTTTACAAATTAGGATTAAGAATCTACCATCTGTATCCTCTATTACTTCCACCAGCTGGAAGTTTACCGTTTCTCTAACTGCGATCAGGACTCCTGACTTTTTTTTTTGGTGAGTTGGCCATAAAAAGTCTTGGGAACTTAGGATGAGTCATCTTTGGAGTATTATGGTTAGATAGGTGAGTTTCTTGGGCGCAGAATATATCTGCCTCCGACGAGATAGCCTCCTTCCACATAGTAGATCTCTTGTAAGGAGAGTTCAATCCCTTAACATTGAGGGAGACTAGTTTTAGATCCATATGTAGGTCCTTGATGAAAGGGCTTGAACAAACTGTCTCTGTTTATAGGTTAGTGAAGAGCCGGTTTCTTTTTTCGATCCGGTTGATGGAAGTGTTGATCCAGGTTCTTGCGAGTTTTATTCAATTGGGGATGGGGAGAAGGGAGTAGGGGTTGGGGTAAAAACAGATGCGATCTTCATACTCAAGGTAAGAACTTTACTTGAGCTGTGATTTGATCGTTGATAACGAATTACCAGAAAAGGACCTTTCCAGTTATTGGATTTGAGTCCTTGGAATAAGGTCTTGGTTGGGGGTTTTTGTAGATCAGCCGGCGTTCTGAGCTTTATTCTCTTTAGCACGAGATCTGGATAAAGATCATTAGGATCTAGGTTGGGGAGGCTTAGCGGTTGGGGGCACCTCCCTTGTTGTTTCTGTTTGGTTGTTTCCGTGAGCAGTCCTTGGAGATGTGGTTTGGATTATAGGCTTAAGACAACGGGATGTTCCATTTTTGTAAGATCTTAAAGCCTTCTTCTTGAGTGTTTATGATGGTGATGTTTCCTTCTCTGTTAATGAAAAGTTTGGTGGGGAAGCCCCATCTATAAAGGATATTATTCTCTCTCAGAGTCGTTGTTATGGGGGAGAGCTTTCTGCGCGTGGCCATAGTGGTCTGAGAGAAATCGGAGTAGAGCCTGATGTTTTCAAATGGTGGAGGGAGGTCTCTCATGCCCCTGGTCGCTCTCATAAGATTTTCTTTGATGTGGTAAAAGTGTACTCTTTCTATGACGTCTCTGGGAGCACTTTCGGGTACCCCTTTCGGTTTAGAAAGTCTATGTATTCTGTCTAATAAGCAGTCGTTGGTTGTTGAGTCTGGGAGGAGGGCCCTTATGAGATCTTGGGCGTATTTATTTAGTTGATCAGGTTTGACCGATTCGGGGATTCCTCTGAATTTTATATTATTGCGGCGGTTGCGGTCTTCCAAATCCGCCATTTTGTTTTTTAAGGATTCAAACTCTTCTTCGAGTTTGTAGTGAGCATCAATAAGTTCGTTGTGTGAACTAGTAATCTCTCCAGTTTTATTTTCTAGATGGTCTACTCTTTCTTCTAGTTCTTCAATAACGTTGTTAATCTTTTTATTCATTTGGGATATGTCTTTTTTAATCGAACCTTTTAAGGCTATGACCATATCTCGAATAAAGAATTCGGAAGCTGTTTGATTGGAACATTGAATGTTGTATAGGGGGTCTGCAGTGTCTTCTTCCTCTAGCCAATCTGTTTCATTAGAGGTTGGGGGGGTGAGGTATTCTCTCTTCTAGGGCGACTTTTTTCCGGGCTTCCCTTGGGAGAGCTTATACTTCTCTTTTCTGAGCATGTAATGTGCTGTGTTAGGGAAGATGGTGGCACCCCCTCGGCCCCACCTCTCTCCTCTGCTGCGCTCCTGTCACACTCCGTCTCCCCTCCTTCTAGATGCTCTCTTGCAGGGCTGGGGGATCGTGTATAGGGAGATTTAGAGGCTCCAGAGCTGGGAGACATCTGCTGCTGAGTGTTAGGTAAGTTTTGCTTACCGTTGTTCCCCTCTGGAGGTTCCGTCAGGGCCGCCGTTGCATTCTCCTGTCCTCCTCTCTCTCTGTGTGCAGGCAGCGCCATCTTGTCTGTCTCTTCCTCCGGGCCGCGCGCTGGATAAAAATCTGTCAGGCGCTTCGGTCCGGTCTTCACCGCTCTTCTCCTAGACATTGTTGGCTTCAGATGAGCTTCCCCTGTCAGTTTGAGCAGGTTTTTGCGGTCTCTGCTTGCTTTGTGTTACTTGTGGCTGATAATGGCAACGGAGCCGTTCAATACGCGTCCACCATTGGCTCCGTCCAGGCCACGCCCCCCTAGATGTCCACTTTTTGAACAGCTTGCTGTTCATGGTTGATCTTTGTAGGTTGTCATTGTGGATGAAAGCACCATTAACATTTCAATCTATCTTTATCTGTCCTATCAGGGCTGAGCTTTTATCAAAGCAGCTGGGAATACCACAAAAAGAATTGTGTAAGTGCAAGGCCCGTAGGCATGAAATTTGTTATGAACGACTTTGCAAATATGCCCATGACTACATCTGGTAACAGCCGAAAAAAGCTAATAAAGCAGATCAAAGTTACCTGCTTTTGGTTCTACATCTGTCACACTGTTTTGTGCTAAGACAGTGAAGTTGGCTGGAATTGATCTAAATTGGACTGTACATCCATTAAAATCTATATACCGTATGTGGATAACAAAGTGATTCTTGTCATTTGTGTGTACTGTACCTGCTGGAGTCAGTGGATTCTTCCAGTAAAATCTCTGTGGTTGGATAATTATTATTCATTGTTGTGTCGGGGTCTTTAACTGTGGTCATGTTTTCTCTTAAGTTATGCAACCAAGAAAACCACTATGTAGAATAAAAAAATTTGAAAATTTGGTTAACCCAAATTGGTAATATGATAATACACCTAATCCTAGCTAAAAGGCCAATAATACAACATATGGCTTTATATTACCAGCAGTGAGTTTATACAGTACATGCCCAAATACGTTTGCTAAAATGTGCCATGTTATAGTCATCTGAAACAGATCTTCCACATTTTAGACTTTGTCTTTGAAGCAAACATTGCTTAGTTCTTAGCCTCCAGTCTACCATCCAGACTGGAGGTGCTGCTGCATATCTCTGTCTCTCTTATCCTACCTTACTTTTGTATTGGTCGCTTTGCTCTATTGGTGCC
Organism: Eleutherodactylus coqui; assembly: GCF_035609145.1. Classification (NCBI taxonomy): domain Eukaryota; kingdom Metazoa; phylum Chordata; class Amphibia; order Anura; family Eleutherodactylidae; genus Eleutherodactylus; species Eleutherodactylus coqui. The sequence goes on along the minus strand of NC_089848.1, from coordinate 68,776,502 downwards.
AGCATTGGTTACCCCTTTTTTTGCTGATAGATTAGCCGAGACTTTTTGGTCATATACCAACCTATTTAGGTTTTTCTGTTGAACGACTACTTTATGGTTCAGATGACCATTTACCTACACTACTATCTCCTTTAGGTGTATGGTTTTGGTGTTGCCTTCTCATCTTTTAGGAAAGAGTGTGCAACAGGTGCACAGTCTGAAGGCCACTAGAAGGTTATTATCGGGCCATCTGCCTAGTACTGGTGCATACCTCTTGCCCATAGACTACCTCAGCCCTATACTCATATATTGGTACGGGTTATTTTGCCCATTTTTGGGATGACAATTTTTCCACTATAAGGTTCCTGATGAGTCAGTTCTTGACAGAATCGCGTTGAACCAAATAACATTTGTGAACCAATTTATCCGTGCTGTCCGGTTTTTCTGGACAACAAGCATATGAGTCATCTATCTTATTTCTGGCATCATTCCAGAACTATAACCTTCATTGCCATAACTATGAGTCATTGACCTTCATTTTGGTCACCAGCCCCTAATCACGGCCGGCTGGCACGTAATCTATAGGTGCCACCGCCTTTTTTCGTGAGTCAATACTCAAAGTAGACTGCTCTCATAGTTTTTCTGGCCACCGGCTCTTTGTTGAGCTTATTTTAGTTTTGAATGTCTATTTGTGTATGTGATATCGTGTCAGCGAGGCACCTCGAGTTTTTAAGTATTGTGTATTAAAAGTTACGTTTTAAGGAATACACACAGTGAATATTTCCAAAAGAATTTCTTTCTTCTCGTATTCCTCTGCCTCTGTGATTTAAACATTGCTTAGTTCCTCTCATGAGTTTACTATAGCTGATGAAAGTAAGGGTCCTTTTAGAAGGAGCAGAGTCTCATTTCAATTAGCGAGTGCCATCACCTCTTGTTCGTTCGCTCTCTTGCAGCCTGTTTATACAGGCAAATGCATTGTTGGTTCGTTCAGATGAGAATCGCTCACTCTTTTACATTCGCTGTTCAGACTGAATGATAAGCGAATGAGCCAACAATGGTTTTTATGACTGCATAAAATGAAAGGCAAAGAGCAAATGATTCTCGTTTGTCATTCAGTCGTCAGTTCGCATTTAGACTGAACGATTATCGTTCAGTTTCGCTCCATTGTTTTGAATGATAATTGCTCAATCTAAAAGCCCCTTAATTAACAACCATATCTGCTATTAGAATTCTGTACTTATGGCCATGTGACATTTCCCTAAAGTACCGAGTTTAATTTCTGTTGTTTTTCTTTTTTGTTTCATTTACTTGTATTTTGAAGAATATTCTAAATTTCAGAATTATTCATATGTATTAAAGTTTTTCTATCTGTAAAAACATTTAGATGTCAAGGTCCTCAATAACTGCAGCATTTGCAGGGTTAAACGCTGTAGAGTTGTGATGAGTACGTCCTCATTTTTTCACTAATTTTCTAGGAAAAAAAACCATAAGTAATAATCAGAGAGCAAATATGCTCTCTGAGTGATGTGGGGGCGGGTGATAGCATGAACAAAAATTCATGTCACTCTTTCCATGTGATAGGCAGATATATAGGAGAATCACAGATCTTCTCTGCTGTGATTGGTTCCCTTCACCCTACCTTTTTCCTCTGTATACACTGACTAAAAGAAGATGACAGATGTAAATTCAGTGATTCCAACTCTGTAACTCTGTTTTTCTAAGAATCTAATCTAATCTAATCTAATCTGATAGAACCAGAGCTACAGCTGTTTAAAGTAGAATGTACTAGAATACAGTTCACCACTAACTGCTTGGGGGTTAAATGATGTCACAACCAGACACTGTACATGGCATGAATCATCAATATGAAAAGGCCTATAGGACTCAAAAGCTTGCAAATATAATTTCTATAAGGTATCATTTCTATAAGGCCTCGCTCACACGAGCGTGTATTTGTGCACACGTATGTGCGCACAAAACCACGTGTCTATTAGAACCATTGTTTTCCAATGGTGTGTTCACATGTCTGGGTTTTCCAGGTGTGCAAATTCGCAAATCCTGCAAAAGATAGGATATTCGCACACCGGGAAGGTCCATGCTGCGCATAAATATTCCCTGCGGGGAGTCCCTTCATCACTGAACACTGTGGCAGCACTGTCACAGTGTTCAGTGACAAGCGAAGTTACAGCTGTGGCAGAGGATCGCGATGTTCTCCCATTGCTTTAAATGGGGTTGCCGCTGCTGCCAGCGGCCCCATTGACAGCAATGGATTGCAGTGATTTTCAGGGAAGGGCTTGAAATGTAAGCCCTTCCCTGAAAATCATCCCTAGCTTGTGTTAAAAAAAATATCCTCTCCAGCGCTGTCGGGGCTTGGTGCGTCTTGCCGCTTGGCTCCCTGGTACTGTACTGAAACTCTTTTAGCAGGGGGGGGGGGGTTAAAATCCTTGCCTCCTGAAAGGGCTGTATCTGATTGGTTGAGCGCTCAGCCAATTACAGACAGCACTCAGCCATTCATTGAATTCAATTCAATTTTTGCTGTACAAGGTATTTTTGTGTAAATCTAACTTAAAGGAGATGTCTCGAGGCAGCAGTGAAATTTTTTTTTTGCCCAGTCCCCCTTCTTCAGCATACATTACTAAGTACCAATGTAAATGGCTTTTAAAGCCGATTCCTACTTACAGTTCTGGCGTTTCATGAACTTATAAAAAGTTTCCCAAAGATGGCCGCCGCTTCTTTTCCCTGCGCTTGCTTCAGCCCGACGTGCTCGCTCCCGAGACGCCGGTCACGCTTCGTTTTAGCAGGGAGCTGTCCAGTGCTGATCCTTTCCCCTGCCCAAGGGAATCCAGGCTTCAGTATAGCAGGGAGCTGTCCAGTGCTGAATTCTCAGCAGAAGGTACTGTAATGCCTCCCTGCAATTCACTTTCCACTGTTTTAGATGAAATAGTTTTTTCACCTAAATATATATGCGTGTACACATTTTATATATATCTATCTATATATATTTATATATATATATATATAGTATACGTGTGTACGAGTATACGCATACGCGTATTCGTGAGTGTATATATACACACACATTATATATATATAATATATATATATATACACATACACACACACACACACATATATATATATATATATATATATATATACATACATACATACACACATACATATATACACACACATACATATATATACATGCATACACACGCATACATATATACACATACACACACACACACACATATATATACACACACATATATATATATATATATATATATATACATACATACACACACACATATATACACACACATACATATATATACATGCATACACACGCATACATATATACACATGCACACACACACATACACATATATACACACACATACATATATATACATGCATACACACACACATACATATATACACATGCACACACACACATACATATATATACATACATACATACACACATATATATATATATACCCACACGTGTTTGTATATGTGTGTGTGTATATATACATATATACACCCACGTGTGTCTGTGTATATGTATATATATATATATATACACATACATACATACACACACGTGTGTATATATATCTATGTGTGTGTATGTATGTATATATATGTATGTGTGTGTGTGTGTGCATGTGTATATATGTATGTGTGTGTGTGTGCATGTGTATATATGTATGTGTGTGTATGCATGTATATATATATGTATGTGTGTGTATATATGTGTATGTGTGTGTGTGCATGTGTATATATGTATGTGTGTGTATGCATGTATATATATGTATGTGTGTGCATGTGTATATATTTATGCGTGTGTATGCATGCATGCGTGTATGTATGTATGTATGTATAGGGCCCGGCGGTAGGCTCCGGAGGCACGGCGGGCAGCATCGGGGGCACGGCGGCAGGCTCGGGCGGCACAGCGGCAGCATCAGGGGCACGGCGGCAGGCTCGGGCGGCACAGCGGCCGCATCGGGGGCATGGCGGCAGGCTCGGGGGCACGGCGGCAGCATCGGGGGCACGGCGGTGGGCTCCGATGTCCGGCGGTGGGCTCCGGGGCCAGGCAGTGGGCTCCGGGGCCAGGCGGTGGGCTCCGATGTCCGGCGGTGGGCTCCGATGTCCGGCGGTGAGCTCGGGGGCCGGGCGGTGGGCTACAGGGCAGGGCGGTGGGCTCCGGGGCCAGGCGGTGGGCTCCGATGTCCGGCGGTGGGCTCCGGGGCCAGGCAGTGGGCTCCGGGGCCAGGCGGTGGGCTCCGATGTCCGGCGGTGGGCTCCGATGTCCGGCGGTGGGCTCGGGGGCCGGGCGGTGAGCTCGGGGGCCGGGCGGTGGGCTACGGGGCAGGGCGGTGGGCTACGGGGCAGGGCGGTGGGCTAGTGGGCTACGGGGCAGGGCGGTAGGCTAACACATCACCTCCGACCCCTCACTTACATGGGCGGCTTCTCGGCTGGGCTTCTCGTCTCCGCTCGGCTGGGCTGAGCTGGGCTTCTCGTCTCCGCTCGGCTGGGCTGCTGAAGTTTCTGCACCTTTCTCTAACAGAGGATGGTAGCAGAATGGCCCTCCAGCGCGCTCCCGAGAGGTTACAGCTCGTCTGCGCATGCGCAGAAGAGCTGTAGCGGCTAACACACTGAAGCGGCTCGCGCTGAGCAGAAGACCGGACTGCGCATGCGCGTCTAAAAAATGCAAGCCGCCAGCGAATTTAGACGGAACCATGGAGACGAGGACGCTAGCAACGGAGCAGGTAAGTGGAATAACTTCTGTATGGCTCATATTTAATGCACGATGTACATTACAAAGTGCATTAATATGGCCATACAGAAGTGTATAACCCCACTTGAGACAACCCCTTTAACCCCTTAACGCTCCAAGATGTACATTTACATCATGGAGTTTTGGGGTTTGTATAGAGGTGAATCTGGGGTCAATCCCACTCTATACAATGTAGGTGCTGGCTGCATCCTACAGCTAACACCCACCCATAACAGCTCTGATCAAGACTCCCACGGATCACAGCTGTTAACCCTTAAAATTTCATCATCAATTAAAACAGCTGAATTTTAATGTGATGAGATCAGAGGGAGCCATTTGGTTAGATAGATAGATTGTCTGTCAGATCGTGGTGTAATATAATACAATGCCATCACACCATCCCAAGATCTTGCCCCTCACACAACTATATTGAAGTAAAAATAACAATGTTATGACTGTCAGAAGATGGCGGCAGAAAATAATTTTATTTTTTGCCAAAGATATTTTGTATTTTGAAAATAGTACAAAAAAAAAACTATATAAATTTTGTATCGTAGTAATCGTACTGACCCATAAAATACAGCTTTTGTACACCGTACAAAATAATGATGCCACCTTGTATTTGTTTTGATTCTAAAGGAAAAAAATATCCTTCTCCCTATCCTATGCAATATGGAGAATATGCACCCCTAACCATAAAAGCTGCAAGGAAGTCCAAAGTATGAGTTATTCCTTTACTTTTCAGAGTAGTAGACTGTCATTAACTTTATAAATGGAATCACTCTGTGGGGAGAGTTTGATCCTGAGGTGTAATAAGAAGTTTATTCTATGTAACGAAGTTAGGAGTAAGCAGATTTAATCCAAAACTGAGGTCAAGCACTTCAGATTTAACCCCTTAACGACCGCCCCATCGGGAAACTACGTTCTCAGAAAGTGGGCCTTAATCCTAGAGGACGTAGTTTTATGCATCCTCTTTGGATTGATGCCCACTGGCCTGAGAACGTGACAGCTCCATGCTGTCAGTGCCCGCAGGTAGCCGACAGCATGGAGCTGTCATCCCAGGATGCGGGCAGTCCCCCCCGGCATTGCGATCGGCGCTATAAAATGAATAGCGCCGATCGCAAAAAAGTAAATAAAACAGTGTAAAAAAGTAGTAATTCAGCTGCTATGATGGATCGGATCCATCACGGCAGCTGAAAATACTCACACGGCTTGTCGGCGGTGTCCCACGGAGATCTGGTCCTCCCGGACCCGCCGGCGGCCTTCTGCGCATGCGAGCCAGCCGATGACGTCACGCGCACGCGCAGAAGCCCGGGTGTCCCCGGCAAATTTAAAATCTCCTGGCTCCCGGCTCCTAAAGGTAGCCGGGAACCAGGAGGTGTTACCGGGGACCACTGTGAGCGGTCCCCGGGCCCGCGATCACCGCTATCCATTGCGATAGCGGTGATCGCGAAAAAGTTGAAAAAGTAAAACAAAAGTAAAGTTTCACCTCCCCTCATGGATCGGATCCATGAGGGGAGGTGAAGATACTCACCCCCGATCCTCTGCGATGTCCCGATGTCCCGGGACCCGAAATCCCCGTCTGCGCATGCGCGCCCGATGCACAGAGGGGCTCGAGCCCCGGAGAATTCAAAATTGCTCTGCTCCTGGCTGCCATGTGTAGCCAAGAGCAGAGGGATGTCACTGGGGACATGATCACTGTCATCCAATGGATGACAGTGATCATGTAAAGTAAAAAAAAAGTGCAAAAAGTAAAAAAATAAAAATAAAAAAAGGGGTAAAAGGTAAAAAAAAAATAGTGCAAAAAGTAAAAAAAAAGTTTTAAAAAGTTAAAAAAAGCTTGCGTTTCATCTCCCCCCACGGATCATATCCGTGAGGGAGGATGAAATGACGTACCTAAGACCTGCGGATTTATCCGCGGACCTCACCCCAGCTTCTGCGCACGCGCCCGTCGCCAATGTGGCAGGCGCATGCGCAAAAGCCGTGGTTTTTTAAAATCTCCCTGCTCCTGGCTACAAAACTTAGCCGAGAGCCTGGAGATTTCACGGAGGGCCGCGGTGAGCGGTTCCTGATCACGTGTTCGCCGTTATCCAAAGAATAATGGCGATCACGTAAAAGTTAAAAAAAGGGGAAGGTTCATCTCCCCTCACCAATGCGATCGGTGAGAGGAGATAAAACTTTTTACCAGAGGCCTCCATATTTGCACCCCGACACAATCTTCTTCCGTGAACTTTCCCGTATTCTGCGCATGCGACCGCCGGCAAAACACCGGACACATGCGCAGGAGTCGGGGAGCCCAGGAAACTTAATATCTCCTTGCTCTCGGCGACCAATGGTCACCGAGAGCCTGGAGCAGTGACGGGTGGCCTCATTGAGCGGTCCCCGGACACGTGAAAAAATGGTAGCGATCTACCTTTGGCCGGTCTCACATGACCGGATACGAATTACGGATTCCGCATGCGTTTGATTAGCGGTAATACGCAGATCAATCGCATTGGATTACACAATTCCGCTCACATTAGCGGGTTGGAATTGTGTAATCCACTCGCAGAAAAGAGAACGCAGCAGGTTCTATTTTACCGCGGATATCCGCAACATAGAGCCCATTGTGCTCCATGGTCATGGATATACCTGCAGCCCATATGCAACTACGTTGTATACGGGCTGTGGGTACCCGTGTCATCGCTAAGCGACGGTGCGGGAAATACAAACAACAACAAAAAAAGTGTACTGCGCATGACCGCCCGTGTAAGTACGCAGTTATGCGCAGTACATTACGCGGCCGTACGCAGGGTCACAGCCGGGCTCACAGCTGGGATCCGCTGCGGGCCTCCACAAGCAGATTCCACCTACGGCTGCCTGAGCCCGGCGTTATTCAGACCGCTACCTGTAATACGCAATTTACAAGAAGCCCCGGGAACGCTCGCCTTCCTGCAGTTCCAGGAGCAGCTTGTTGAGCGTCTTCTGTGTGAGACCGCCGCACCTCATCAAGCTTACGGAGACTCACGGAACGCCACTTTTTACACCCCATCCCCGCCACTGAGGTCAAAAAATGACCCCCAAAAAGCATGAGAGGAGGGGGGATACCTGATTTTATTGCCCTATGTGCCCATCCCAACCAGCCTCCATAATTACCCGTCTTTGGAAATACTACACAGTTCACATTATTACTTTTATCTAAGATTTGGGGAATGCCGAAAAGGGCGTGGAGGGGTGGGGGGGGGATTTTAGGGAGTCAATTTTTATTCCGTACAAATGAGCAATGGGGCCTGGAATGTATTCAGTTGTGCCCTGCAATCCAACGGGTGTTCCCTGCATTATAGACCTAGCCATGTGTCCTGTAAGTAGATTAGGGCCACAATGGGTATGTTTTTGAACACGGGACAAACGGGGGTATCCATTTGGGGGTGAACGTCTTCATTCCTATGTACACTGTACAAAAACAAAGTTTTTAAATTGACAAAATTGCCAAAAAAATGAAAATCGTAATTTTTTCCTTCTGCTTTGCTGAAATTTAGTCAAATACTGTGGGGTCAAAATATGCAGCACACCCCTAGATGAATTCGTTAAGGGGTCTAGTTTTTAAAATGGGGATATTTGTGGGGGTTCTTTATAGTTTTCGACGCTCAATGGCTCTACAAGTGGGCAATGGGGCCTGGAATTTATTCCGCTGTAGCCTAAAATCCAACGGGTGCTCCTTCCATTATAGGCCTAGCCATTCGTCCTTTAAGTAGATTAGGGCCACAAGGGGTATGGTTCTGAACACGGGACAAACAGGGGTATCCATTTTGGGGTGAAAGTCTTCATTCCTATGTGTGCTGTACAAAAAAAAACAGTTTTTAAATTGATACAACTGCCAAAAAAATGAAAATTGTAATTTTTTTCCTACTGCTTTGCTTAGATTTATTCAAAAATTGTAGGGTAAAAATACACAGTACACCCCTAGATAAATTCGTTAGGGGGTCTAGTTTTCAAAATGGGATCATTTGTGGGGGTTCTCTGTCGTTTTGGCCGCTCAAGGGCTCTACAAGAGGGCAATGGGGCCTAAATTACCCTTATGCTAAATTTCTGTTCTGAAAGCCACCAACTACTCCTTTCATTTTGGGCCCTGTTGTGCATCCAGACAAAAGATTAGGGCCACAATGGGTATGTCTCTGAATACGGAAGAAACAGGGGTATCCACTTTGGGGTGCAAGTCTTCATTCATGTGTGTGCTGTACCAAAAAAGCAGTTATTAATACGACAGAATTGCAAAAAAACGAAAATCACAATTTTTTCCTTTTGCTTTGCTTCAATTCATTCAAAAACTGTGGGGTCAAAATGGTCAGTACACCCCTAGATAAATTCATTAAGGGGTCTAGTTTTCAAAATGGGGTCACTTGTGGGGGTTCTCTTTGATTTTGGCCGCTCAAGAGCTCTACAAATGTGCTATGGGGCCTAAAACGCCTTCAAGGAAAATCTATGTTCTGAAAGCCACCGACTACTCCTTTCGTTTTGGGCCCCATTGTGCATCCAGACATGAGATTAGGGCCACAATGGGTATATTTCTGAACATGGGAGAAACAGGGGTATCCATTTTGGGGTGAAAGGCTTAATTCATGTGTGTGCTGTACAAAAAAAGCTGTTTTTAAAATGACAGAATTGACAAAAAAACGAAAATCACAATTTTTTCCTTTTGCTTGGCTTGAATTCATTCAAAAACTGTGGGGTCAAAATGGTCAGTACACCCCTAGATAAATTCGTTAAGGGGTCTAGTTTTCAAAATGGGGTCACTTGTGGGGGTTCTCTTTGGTTTTGGCCACTCAAGAGCTCTACAAAAGTGCTATGGGGCCTAAAACGCCTTCAAGCAAAATTTATGTTCTGAAAGACACCGACTACTCCTTTCATTTTGGCTCCCGTTATGCATCCAGACATAAGATTAGGGCCACAATGGGTACATTTCTGAACACAGGAGAAACGGGGGTATCCATTTTGGTGTGTAAATCCTCATTTTCATGGGCTCTATAGGAAAAAAAATATGTCTTTATAATGACATATTTGCAAAAATATGAAATTTTATTTTTTCTCCCCTAAATTGAACTAATTCCTGAAAAAAACTGGTGGGGTCAAAATACTCATGACCCCCCTCAGTGAATACACTAAGGGGTGTAGTTTTTAAAATGGGGTCATTTGTGGGTGTATCTATTATTCTGACACTTATGAGCCTTTGCAAACTTGGCTTGGTGCAGGAAAACAAAGTGCTCCTCAAAATGCTGAAAAGTAATGTTAAATTTGTACGTCCTCTAAATGGTTAAAAAAAACACAAAAGTTTTTCAAGTGTGCATTCAGAATAAAGTAAACAGATGGAAATACATATCTTATCAAAAATTTGTACAGTATGTTTGGACATATTTGAGATATTACGGTTGAAAATGTGAAAAAATGACAATTTTTTCAAAATTTTTCCAATATTGGTACTTTTAATAAATATACACAAATAATATCGGTCTCTTTTTACAATCTAAATGAAGTGCAACATGTGGCGAAAAAACAATGTCAGAATCACTGGGATATGTAAAGCCTTTACGGAGTTATGCCACGTTGAACGATGCATGTCAGATTTCCAAAATTTGGCTCCGTCACTAAGGCGCAAACAGGCTTCGTCACTAAGGGGTTAAGAAGGCTTCACACACAGGTGTTTTTTATTTGCAGAAAAAAGGTCTCAGCTTTTGAGGCAGTTTTTGAACCAAAATTCATAGATTCATTAGGAAAGTGAAATATAAAGGATGGACTCATAATTCTGCCTGCTGGATTCACTTCTGTCTTTGGCTCAAAACACTGCATCAAACACATTGTGCCCCCCCCTCCTTCCCCTCCTAAAAAACTGCATGTAAAACTTTCTTCTAGAGGTTCAACTTGAGATCCTAGATTTACAAGAATCATTTTAAAAGCTGGTATGAGAATATATCCATCCAACAATAATGAGCACTTCTGTTTCTCGTCACCCACCAATTAACCTTTCAGGTTCTCAGAATGGTGAACAAGTTGTCCAAGTAACAGAACTTCCAATACAAAGCAGATCCCTCATTTAATAGGGATCCTGTCACATGTAGATCTACTGATAGTTAGACTACAATAAATCCTCCCCAATCCAGTCATATAAAGAGTAGATCAAGAAGTTGTTACAGAACCCGCTAACAGTACAAACTCCTCCATCTCAGTTGGACCTGATTACTGAGATCACTATAATATGTAATTCTATTTGACTGTCAATAAAATTGCCGATATTAACATAAATTTATGTAACATCAGAGTTCCTTTAATATCTGTTACATGTTAGATTAGTAAATCGCCACAGATTAGATTAACAAATACTCTTACTAGTTTTATATAATAAATAATAGAAATGGAAAGTACATATAGAAGAATCTGAAGCAACTATATGAAGAATCAATTCATCAGTTAATGTAATAATATCCAAGTGACTTAACATGTTAAAAAAAGATTTGCCTTACTGACCCGATTCCAGGAAAGAGGATTGAGAAATCTTATACCAGCTCGTTCCTTTATATAGAGGCAGAGTGAGTGGCGATTCATCTAGTGGTTGTATAATTTAATCTTTAATCATGTTGGGTGTAAAGGCCGGTATTGTGCAATCCACATGCAGGACTCTCACTACATGCTCAGGAATGAGTGAGGTCATTTCCCATTCCTTGAAAGAATAACTGGCTGATCATTGATTGGTAATAAAGTAGTTTTTGTTATTTAATAGAGATGAGCGAGCGTACTTGGCCATGCCCCTTTTTTGCCCGAGTACCGCGATTTTCAAGTACTTCCGTACTCGGGCGAAAAGATTTGGGGGGGCGCCGTGGGTGAGCGGGGGGTTGCAGCGGGGAGTGGCGGGGGAGAGGGAGAGAGAGACGGCTCCCCCCTGTTCCCCGCTGCTATCCCCCGCACTGCTACGCCTCCCCCCGCCCCCCCCGCCGCCCCCCGAATCTTTTCACTCGAGTACTGAAGTACTCGAAAATCGCGGTGCTCGATCGAGTAATTACTCGAAACGAGTACGTTCGCTCATCTCTATTATTTAATTATTGCATCTCGTCTTCTGTTTTATTAAACATGTTTTGATGAATTGAGGGTTTATCCACGATCATTCTTAGATACGAGGCTCTTTCACGTGGGCACTGTGACTTTTGACCACCCAAAAATTTAAAGAACCAGTGGCAACCGCGATCAACTCGCGGCTGCATCTCTAATTTTCAGCCATTCAAACAGCCGGGCTGCGGCGTATATACGATGCAGCCCTGGATACCGTCATCTGGGAGGAGAGAGTTCAACTCTGCTAAACTCCCGCCCCCTTTCCTCCACCTCTACGGCTGTTGACAAGGGGAGGGGGTGGGAGCTCAGCAGAGCTAGTCGCACCCTCTCCCTCCCCAGCCTATGGGAGCTGTTGGCAAGGGGAGGGGGATGGACTTTAGCAACGCAAGCTGCTGCTAAACTCCTTCCTTTTATCGGCAGCTCTCATAGGCTCCCATAGGAAGCTATGGGACTGGCCTGCGTATTCCCCCAAAAGATAGGACAAGTCCTGTCTTTTTCGATCACGCGTAAAAGCGGCTGGCCAGAATGTGCAGTGCGTGCGCTATCTTTTCCATCCGGACGATGTTACCCAGGGGAAAATTGGCCATTTGAACAATTGTGTTGGAATCCACCTGTGTGAATGCACCCTTGCTCTATTTTTCTCTTCAACAACTGTAGCAATAAAGGTCTCAGACACACTTTATGGGATAAGAATGGATAACTCTCTATTGCTTGTTCTATCAGACCACACCAGTACCGATCTGATGACCTCGTTGCCAGGTGCCAAATTGGTATATAGGGGAGTCCGCGATGAGAAGATTTGCTAGCAATTATCTATCGATAGCATGAAATCACTCCATGTTATGTCAAGGCACTTCTCCATGAGAACTCAATGAATTCTACTTTGTTATCAACATTACCAACTCTTATACAGAAAGAAGGCGTATTCAAGAGTGACTTGGTACAAAGATTAATGTTACATACGTGACAAAGCTTATTGATCATAAGGCTTATTGCCATCTACCAAATAGTCTTAAAGCTCTTAAGGGTCGCTTTAGACAGGGAAATCAGTACAGCCAGGATATTGTTATCGCATTAGACACTATTTCTGCTATCGCTGTGTGTCTTCTCTGTTAACACGGCTTAGTCTTATTTAACTTTTCTGTTGACCAACTATCTTAAAATCCTAGTTACTGGCACTACCAAGCATAGGTTTTAGTCTTCTATTTAAGTGTTGATAGTCCAATACAACGTAAGAAACATACACTTATTGCATTCTGAAAATTAACACTTTATATTCCATGACACTTGACTTACAGGAACTCTCTTGGCTTGTTGTCTCTCCTAATGCTATCAGTCCACTCACTCTGCTGAACTATATTTCTGACCACTTGATAGGCCTCAGGAAAGCAAGTCGCTTCCTTCCAATACAGGACTAGTACATTGACAACTCACATCAGCAACGGTTCCCTGAAGTCTCTCAGTCCCTGTCTTTGAAGAATACTTCTAGTTCGATGTATATTTCACTTAGCACAGGAGGTAGTTACCATGCCAACTCTGTGGCTTCCAAACAGCACCAACTGTCATCACTGGAGCAGCTCCTCACAGCCCCTCCTTCCTGGCAGCACAGAGCTCCGCCCCTTCTTTCTTCTGTGGCCTGTACTGCACTGTCTGGGCATGCTTAGTATAATTTGTGTAATTTCTCATTCAGTAATACAGTATATTCCATCTACACATTTAACCAGAGAGATCAGCTTCTACAATAAAGTAAGTCCTAGGCTGCACCTGGGAGAGTCTATTGATCTCGTATATCTAGATTTCTCTATAGCATTTGACACCGTGCCGCATAACAGGCTGATATATAAAATGAGGCACCTCGGTCTGGGCAAAAACGTGTTTATCTGGGTAAAGAACTGGCTAAGAGATAGAAGGCAGAGGGTGGTAATAAATAGTTTGTACTCTGATTGGGCCACCTTTGCTAGTGGGGTGCCACAGGGTTCAGTATTAGGACCCATTCTGTTCAATATATTTATTAATGACCTGATAAAAGGACTCCACAGTAAAATATCAATATTTGCAGACTATACAAAACTATACAAGATATTTAATACAAAGGAGGACAATGCATGGCTGCAAAAGGACCTAGATAAACTGGGGGCTTGGGCAGAAAAATGGCAAATGAAGTTCAATGTTGATAAATGTAAGGTTATGCACATGGGCATTAAAATGGATGTCACCAATATACACTAAATGGGGTACCACTAGGGAAAAATGATATGGAAAAATACCTGGGGGTACTAGTGGATTGTAGATTTAACTGGAGCAATCAATGCCAGTCAGCTGCTGTAAAAGCAAATAAAATCTTGGGGCACATTAAAAGAGGTATAGAGCGAGGGACAAGAACACTATTCTTCCACTATATAAGGCACTTGTCAGGCCTCACATTGAATACTGTGTACAGTTTTGGACTCTGGTGCTCAGGAAGGATGTTGCAGTGCTTGAGGGGGTTCAAAAAAGGGCTGCTAAACTTATAAATGGAATGGGAGGTCTGGAATACCCAGCGAGGCTATCAAAATTGGGATTATTCTCCCTTGAAAAAAGACAGCTAAGGGGCGATCAAATAGCCATTTATAAATACATCAGGGGACAATACAAGGTTCTCTCCCATGATCTGTTTATACCCAGGACTGCGACTGTAACAAAAGGGCATCCTCTACATCTAGAGGAATGAAGGTTTCATCACCAACACAGAAGGAGGTTCTTTACTGTAAGAGCAGTGAGACTGTGGAACTCTCTGCCTGAGGACGTGGTGATGGCAAAATAGATAGAGGAGTTTAAGAGGGGACTAGACATCTTTCTAGAGCACTATGATATTACAGGATATAGACATTAGGTGACCAGGGGGGTTGTTGATCCACGGAGCTTCTGACTGCCGGACTTGAGTCAGGGAAGAACCTTCTCTAAAGTGTTGATCCAGGGATTATTTTGACTGCCATTTTGGAGTTGGGAAGAATTTTTTCCCCCAGGGTGGGGTAAACTGGTTTCTGCCTCATTGTTTTTTTTGCCTTCCTCTGGATCAACATAGGGGGGTGGAAACAGGCTGATCTGGATGGACATTTGTCTATTTTCAGCCCAGCATACAATGTTACTATGTAACTGTGATAAACTACAATTACACACAAGTGCAGTGGAATACCAGTTACACAAATACCAGAACAATCTGCTAACATACATTTCAGGCATATTTACTCTTCCTACATTTTATTGTCAAGTGGTATTCTTACATATCATGCTGTCTATGTCCTCGTAGATGCAGTAAAGACCCCTACCTACTACCGGTAGACCACATGAGGAGTATACTACATGTACTATGGTACGTATATGTTTTTGATTCTCTTGTTAATTAATCATTTATCCATTTTTGACTTTGTCACAAGTATCTTTGACATATTTTACTCAGTAGTAGAGATGAGCGAGCACCAAAATGCTCGGGTGCTCGTTACTCGAGACGAACTTTTCGCGATGCTCGAGGGTTCGTTTCGAGTAACGAACCCCATTGAAGTCAATGGGCGACTGGAGCATTTTTGTATATCGCCGATGCTCGCTAAGGTTTTCATTTGTGAAAATCTTGGAAATTCAAGAAAGTGATGGGAACGACACAGAAACGGATAGGGCAGGCGAGGGGCTACATGTTGGGCTGCATCTCAAGTTCCCAGGTCCCACTATTAAGCCACAATAGCGGCAAGAGTGGGCCCCCCCCTCCCAACAATTTTTACTTCTGAAAAACCCTCATTAGCAAGGAATACCTTAGCTAAGCACCACACTACCTCCAACAAAGCACAATCACTGCCTGCATGACACTCCACTGCCACTTCTCCTGGGTTACATGCTGCCCAACCCCCTCCCCCCGCATGACCCAGTGTCCACAGCGCACACCAAAGTGTCCCTGCGCAGCCTTCAGCTGCCCTCATGCCACACGCTGGCCTCATAGCCACACCACCCTCATGTCTATTTATAAGTGCGTCTGCCATGTGGAAGAACCGGAGGCACACACTGCAGAGGGTTGGCAGGGCTAGACAGCGACCCTCTTTAAAAGGGGCGTGGCGATAGCCCACAATGCTGTACAGAAGCAATGAGAAATCCAATCCTGTGCCACCTCTATCAGGAGCTGCACACGTGGGCATAGCAATGGGGAATCCATGTGCCACACACTATTCATTCTGTCAAGGTGTCTGCATGCCCCAGTCAGACCGGGGTTTTTTATAAATAGTCAAAGGCAGGTACAACTCCGCAATCGGAATTCCGTGTGCACCCACAGCATGGGTGGCTCCCTGGAACCCACCAGCTGTACATAAATGTATCCCATTGCAGTGCCCTGGACAGCAGAGCTAATGTCAGATTAAATGCAGGTGGGCTTCGGCCCACACTGCATGCCCCAGTCAGACTGGGTTTTTTTATAAGTAGACACAGGCAGGTACAACTCCCTATTGTGAAGACCGTGTGGACCCACAGCATGGGTGGCTCCCTGGAACCCACCGGCGGTACATAAATATATCCCATTGCAGTGCCCTGGACAGCAAAGCTAACGTCAGATTACATGCAGGTGGGCTTCGGCCCACACTGCATGCCCCACCCTGACCGGGGTTTTTAATTCATAAACACAGGCAGGTACAAATCCCCAATGTGACGTCCCTGTGGACCCACAGCATGGGTGGCTCCCTGGAACCCACCGGCGGTACATAAATAAATCCCATTGCAGTGCCCAGCACAGCTGAGGTAACATCAGGTTTAATGCAGGTGGGCTTCAGCCCACACTGCATGCCCCAATCAGACTGGGGTTCTTTATAAGTAGACACATGCAGTTACAACTCCGTGTGGACCGACAGCACGGGTGGGTCCCAGGAAGCCACCGGCGGTACATAAATATATCCCATTGCAGTGCCCTGGACAGCAAAGCTAACGTCAGATTACATGCAGGTGGGCCGAAGCCCACACTGCTTGTCCCAACCTGACCGGGGTTTTTAATTCATAGACATAGGCAGGTACAAATCCCCAATGTGAAGTCCCTGTGGACCCACAGCATGGGTGGCATCCTAGAACCCACCGGCGGTACATAAATAAATCCCATTGCAGTGCCCAGCACAGCTGAGGTAACGTCAGGTTTAATGCAGGTGGGCTTTGGCCCACACTGCATGCCCCAGTCAGACTGGGGTTCTTTATAAGTAGACACATGCAGTTACAACTCCGTGTGGACCGACAGCCTAGGTGGGTCCCAGGAAGCCACCAGCGGTACATAAATATATCCCATTGCATTGCCCAGCACAGCTGAGGTAACGTCCGATTAAATGCAGGTGGTCTTCGGCCCACACTGCATGCCCCAGTCTGACCGGGGTTTTTAATACATAGACACTAGCAGGTACAAATCCCTAATGTGAAGTCCCTGTGGACCCACAGCATGGGTGGCTCCCTGGAACCCATCGGCGGTACATAAATGTATCCCATTGCAGTGCCCTGCTCAGCAGAGCTAACGTCACATACAATACAGGTGTGCTTCGGCCCACAGTGCATGCCCCAGTCAGAGTGGTAATATGTACCTTAACAGTAACCGCGTTGGTGGGAATGTGGTGGCGACTGCGGACCTAGTAGCGCGGTTTTATTTAGTTGGTTTTCGGAATGTGGCCAGGATTAAGTGGGCCGTGGCGGGGGGATGGTGGGGAGGCTCTCTTGTTGTGTTGGTAAAGGTGAAATTCTTGGACTGCCACCAGACGGACCAATGCAAAGGTATTTGCCAAGAATGTTTTCATTGTTGGAGGAGGAGTGGGATGTTTTTGAGGCACTACGTGTCCTCTCCACGTGTCCGTGGTTATATGCACCTTAACAGTAACCGCGTTGGTGGGAAATGGCCTCGCCACCATCATGTCTTTGGGAAGCCTCCGTTTCCACACCCCAGTGACATAGCATTAGCAGCGGTATAGGCAGAGCCCAGAATTAGTAACATTTCAGCGTTAGCATTAGGGACAGACCCCAGTAACATATCACTATCAGCATTATAGGGAGAGCACAGTATTAGTTCCATTTCAGTAGTAGTAGCAGTCCAGACAGGCCCCAGTAACAATTCCGAAGCAGCAGTATAGGGGGAGCAAAGTCTTAGTTCCATTTCAGTAATAGTGGCACTGAAGACAGGCCCTGGTAACAATTCTGAAGAAGCAGTATAGGGGGAGCACAGTCTTAGTTCCATTTCAGTAATAGTAGCACTGAAGACAGGCCCCAGTAACAATTCCGAAGCAGCAGTATAGGGGGAGCACAGTCTTAGTTCCATTTCAGTAATAGTAGCACTCCAGACAGGCCCCAGTAACAATTCCGAAGCAGCAGTATAGGGGGAGCACAGTATTAGTTCCATTTCAGTAATAGTAGCACTGCAGACAGGCCCCAGTAACAATTCCGAAGCAGCAGTATAGGGGGAGCATAGTATTAGTTCCATTTCAGTAGTAGTAGCAGTCAAGACAGGTCCCAGTAACAATTCTGAAGCAGCAGTATAGGGGGAGCACAGTATTAGTTCCATTTCAGTAGTAGTAGCAGTCAAGACAGGCCACAGTAACATTCCCGTTGCAGCAGTTTAGGGAGATAACAGTCTCTTTCACATTTCAGTAGTTGCAGTATAGACAAGGCTCCAGTTACATTTATGTAGCAAAAGTGTAGGCCAACCCCACACACCTTGCTGTAGCATGAGTGCAGGCGAAGCCCATAAAAATTACTAGGATTACACTGTAGGCGAGGGCCCAAAAAAATTGGTGTACCAACAGTATTAATGTACCTCAGAAAAATTGCCCATGCCCAACCAAGAGGGCAGGTGAAACCCATTAATCGCTTTGGTTAATGTGGCTTAATTTGTAACTAGGCCTCTAGGCAGCCCAGTTAAAATAAAAATTGGTTCAGGTGCAAGTTTCAACGCTTTAATGAGAATTGAAACGTATAAACATTGTTTACAAAAGTAATACGACTGAGCCTTGTGGGCCTAAGAAAAATTGCCCGTTCGGCGTGATTACGTGAGGTTTCAGGAGGAGGAGCAGGAGGAGGAGGATGAATATAATACACTGATTGATGAAGCTAAAAGGTCCCCGTTTTTGATGGTGATAGAGAACGATGCTTCCCTCCGCGGGTGCAGCCTACGTATTGTTTAGGTACCGCTGCTGTCTGCTGGTGGAGAAGAGAAGTCTGGGGAAATCCAGGCTTTGTTCATCTTTATGAGTGTAAGCCTGTCGCCACTGTCAGTTGACAGGCGGGTACGCTTATCCGTGATGATTCCCCCAGCCGCACTAAACACCCTCTCTGACAAGACGCTAGCCGCAGGACAAGCAAGCACCTCCAGGGCATACAGCGCGAGTTCAGGCCACGTGTCCAGCTTCGACACCCAGCAGTTGTAGGGAGCAGAGGCGTCACAGAGGAAGGTCATGCGATCGGCTACGTACTCCCTCACCATCCTTTTACAGTGCTCCGGCCAACTCAGCCTTGACTGGGTAGCGGTGAAACAGTCTTGCTGGGGAGCCATAAAGCTGGCAAAGGCCTTGGAGAGTGTTCCCCTGCCTGCGCTGTACATGCTGCCTGATCTCCACACCTCCCCTGCTACCTGGCCCTCGGAACTGCGCCTTCTGCCACTAGCACTGTCGGATAGGAATTTTACCATCAGTTTGTCCACCAGGGTCCTGTGGTATAGCATCACTCTCGAACCCCTTTCCTCTTCGGGTATGAGAGTGGAAAGGTTCTCCTTATACCGTGGGTCAAGCAGTGTGTACACCCAGTAATCCGTAGTGGCCAGAATGCGTGTAACGCGAGGGTCACGAGAAAGGCATCCTAACATGAAGTCGGCCATGTGTGCCAGGGTACCAGTACGCAACACATGGCTGTCCTCACTAGGAAGATCACTTTCAGGATCCTCCTCCTCCTCCTCGGGCCATACACGCTGAAAGAATGACAGGCAAGCAGCATGGGTACCCTCAGCAGTGGGCCAAGCTGTCTCTTCCCCCTCCTCCTCATGCTCCTCCTCCTCCTCCTCAATGCGCTGAGATATAGACATGAGGGTGCTCTGACTATCCAGCGACATACTGTCTTCACCCACCTCCATTTCCGAGCGCAAAGCGTCTGCCTTTTTGCTTTGCAGGGAACTTCTCAAGAGGCATAGCAGAGGAATGGTGACGCTAATGATTGCAGCATCCCCACTCACCATCTGGGTAGACTCCTCAAAGTTTCCAAGGACCTGGCAGATGGCTGCCAACCAGGCCCACTCTTCTGTAAAGAATTGAGGAGGCTGACTCCCACTACGCCGCCCATGTTGGAGTTGGTATTCCACTATTGCTCTACGCTGCTCATACAGCCTGGCCAACTTGTGCAGCATAGTATTCCACCTTGTGGGCACATCGCACAGCAGTCGGTGCACTGGCAGATTAAACCGATGTTGCAGGGTCCGCAGGGTGGCAGCGTCCATCTTGGACTTGCGGAAATGTGCGCTGAGACGGCGCGCCTTTACGAGCAGGTCTGACAAGCGTGGGTAGCTTTTCAGAAAGCTCTGAACCACCAAATTAAAGACGTGGGCCAGGCATGGCACGTGCGTGAGGCTGCCGAGCTGCAGAGTCGCCACCAGGTTACAGCCGTTGTCACACACGACCATGTGCGGTTGGAGGCTCAGCGGCGACAGCTAGCGGTCAGTCTGCTGTGTCAGACCCTTCAACAATTCGTGGGCCGTGTGCCTCTTCTCTCCTAAGCTGATTAGTTTCAGCACGGCCTGCTGACGCTTGCCCACCGCTGTGCTGCCACACCGCGCGACAGGTTGCGTAGGAAGAGGAGGAGGAGGAGGGGGAGGGTTTAGTGGAGGTGGCATAAACCGCCGCAGATACCAGCACCGAGCTGGGACCCGCTATTCTGGGGATGGGTAGGACGTGAGCGGTCCCAGGCTCTGACTCGGTCCCAGCCACCACTAAATTCACCCAATGTGCCTTCAGGGAGATATAGTGGCCCTGCCCACCTATACTTGTCCACGTGTTCGTTGTTAAGTGGACCTTCCCAGTAACCGCATTGGTGAGGGCGCGTATAATGTTGCGGGATACGTGGTCGTGCAGGGCTGGGATGGCACACCGGGAAAAATAGTGGCGACTGGGGAACGAGTAGCGCGGGACGGCCGCCGCCATCGTGTTTTTGAAAGCCTCAGTTTCCACAACCCTATACGGCAGCATCTCCAGGCTGATTAATTTGGCAATGTGCACGTTTAAAGCTTGAGCGTGCGGGTGCGTGGCGGCGTACTTTCACTTTCGCTCCAACACTTCTGTTAGCAACAGCTGAACGCTGCGCTGAGAGACATTGCTGGATGGGGTCGAGGACAGCGGAGGTGAGAGTGTGGGTGCAGGCCGGGAGGCACTCGTGCCTGTGTCCTGAGAGGGGGGTTGGATCTGAGTGGCAGGTTGGGGCACAGGGGAAGAGGCAGTGGTGTGACCTGCAGGCGGTGAATGGCCTACGTCCCACCATGCCTGCGCATGCTGGAGGTGGTGAGGCTGGTAGTGGTGGCTCCCTGGCTGATCTTGGTGCGACACAGGTTGCACACCACTGTTCGGCGGTCATCCGCGTTCTCACTGAAAAACATCCACACCTTTGAACACCTAGCCATCTGCACGGTGGCTTGGTGCGAGAGGGTGCTTTGGGAAACAGTTGGGGGATTATTCTCTCTGGCCCTGCCTCTACCCCTGGCCACCCCACTGCCTCTTCCAACCTGTCCTGCTGCTGCACTTGCCTCCCCCTCTGAAGACCTGTCATCAGTAGGCTTAGCAAACCAGGTGGGGTCAGTCACTTCATCGTCCAGCTGCTCTTCCTTCGAATCCTCTGTGCGCTCCTCCCTCGGACTGACTGCCCTTACTACTACCGCACTGATAGACAACTGCATCTGATCATCATCGTCCTCCTCAGCCACTGAAAGCTCTGGAAACACTTGGCAGAAGTCCCCTGGCTTCTCAGCCGGACCCCAGGAACTTTCCAAAGGTTGGGAATCGGTCACGACAAACTCCTCAGGTGAGAGAGGAACCAGGTTTTCCCACTCATGGCAGGGAACCGAAAACAGTTCCTGGGAGTCTGCCTGCTCAGATGATGTAATTTTCATTGAGTGAAGTGGCTGTGAGGAAGGAGGAGCAGCAGCCAGAGGATTCAGAGTTGCAGCAGTGGGCTGCGTAGAAGACTGGGTGCCCGATATATTGCTGGATGCATTTTCTGCCATCCACGACAGGACCTGCTCACACTGCTCTGTTTGCAATAAAGGTCTAACACGTGGACCCATACATTGTGATATGAAGCTGGGGACCCCCAGAAACTTGCCTCTCTACTAATCCCGCAGCAGCCGGCTGGGATTCACCTGGACCAGCAACTCGGCCTGTGCCCACACCCTCACTTGGAACTCCGCGTCCCGCGTACGCGTCCTCGACCACTACCACTCAGCATGGTGGATTACGAATAGAGCAGACACAGACCGCTGTAAATAATTATGGAATTATGTGTGTACACTTTCACGCTGAGAGCGGAATTGTAACACTAACTCCAGGCAGAAAAAAATAGTAAGGAAGGTCGCAAACAGGCCTAACTGTGCAATAGTGATGGTGATGGACTAAAACTCCCTCCAGACACCTAGTAAAATTTAAACGGTCAGAGGTAGCCCTACGAAGGAGCGTTTTGGGTTTTTTTGGAAAAGAATACAGGCTATATAGTGTGTATATCACTTTCCCTCTATAAGTGGCTGTGTTGGCCGTACGCCTCAAATTCACTGCGGACACAGACCTGTATAAATTATTATGGAATTGTTTGCGTACACTTTCTCACTGGGAGCAGTATTGTAATGCAAACTCCAGGCAGAAAAAAATTATACGGAAGGCTGCAAACAGGCCTAAATGCAATAGTGATGGACTCCCACCAGACACCCTGTAAAATTCAGACGGTCAGAGGTAGCCCTAAGAAGGGTTTTTTCTTTTTTTTTTTAAAGAATACAGGCTGTATAGTGTGTACTGTATATGACATTCTATTTATAAGTGGCTGCGTGGGCCGTATACTGTGTGTCTCAAATTCACTGCGGACACAGACATGTGAAAATAATTATGGAATGGTTTGTGTACACTTTCTCACTTAGAGTGGTATTGTAATGCAAACTGCAGCCAGAAAAAAATTATACGGAAGGCTGCACACAGGCCTAACTGTGCAATACTGATGGACTACAACTCCCACCAGACACCCTGTAAAATTCAGACGGTCAGAGGTAGCCCTAAGAAGGACCGTTGGGGTTCTTGGAGACAGGGTCCTACACTACACTACCCTTTCTCAGCAGCACTTTCCCTATACTCTGTATTACAGACTGCAGACTGAGAACGCTATAGCTGTAATGGCCTGCACAGCCCGATATAAAAAAAATAAAAAATTGTGCAAAACTGCTCCCAGCAGCCACAACAGTAATGCACACGGTCAGATGTGGCCCTAAGAAGGACCGTTGGGGTTCTTGAAGACTGGAACCTACACAAACACTTTCCCTATAGCAGCAGCAGCAGCACTTTCCTTGATCTCTCCCAGTGTGTGTCTGAGGCGAGCCACGGGCGGGACCGCTTTAAATACTCGGCGGTCACTTGATGTCACCAGCCACTCACTGCAGGAGGGTGGGATAGGGCTGGAACGTCACAAAAAAAAGTTGTAATGCCTTCCCTGCATGTCTATTGGCCAGAAAATGGCGCTAAACATGCAGGGAAGGAAATGGAATTGACTCAAGTACCGTGTGGTGCTTGTCTCGAGTAACAAGCATCTCGAGTACCCTAATACTCGAACGAGTAGCAAGCTCGGACGAGTATGCTCGCTCATCACTAGAAATGATGCCAAGCACTAATTTGTAATATAAACAGTACTAAATGTTCTTCGAGTTTTCTATAATTTTTTAACATTGCTCATAAAAGTCACATTTCTGTCTAAATTGTATTCATATTATTCCATTATATCCACTTCTATCTATTAGATATAATACATGGAGTTCACATAGTGCATGGCAGTTCATTCACACTATATATTAACAAACGTTCTCCTTGTTATCAGCAACATGGCTATTTATTAACTGCAATAGGAGCTGGTTACCTTATGTGACTCCTGCCTCGAAAGTCTCCTCACTCACCTACCAGGTGTCTCCATACCGGTTTAGGGTTCTCTCCTTTAGGAGAGACGATGCCCCCCCCCTGAACCACTGACCTACTAGTTGTCTCCACACACCTTCTGGGTGCTCTCCTTAGGGAGACACAATGCCATCCCGACCCACTCACCTACTAGGTGTCTCCACAGCCCTTCTGGGTGCTCTCCTTGGGGAGAGACGAGGCCCCCCCCCTTCCCGACCCACTCACCTACTGGTGTCTCCACACCACTTCTGGGTGCTCTACTTGGGGAGAGATGAGGCTCCCCCTTCCTGACCCACTCACCTATTAAGAGTTTCCACACCCCTTCTAGGTACTTTCCTTGGGAAGAGACGATGCCCCCCCCCCCGCCCCCCAAAGCCACCCCGACCCACTTGCCTACTAGGTGTCTCCACAACCCTTCTGGGTGCTCTCCTTAAGGAAAGATGACACCCCTTCTGAATCCTATTAGTGAGTTACTGTATGATGCATGCGATAACATAATGCTTTCTATTGGTATATAAGGCTGAGTAGGACATTTTGGGGCAATTAAACTGCAAGGTGATTAAAGATGAGTAAGGCCTCATGTACACGGGCAAAAGAAGAATTAAAATCCGCAGCGGATTTTAACTCTTCTCCTGCCCGCGAATTCGCATTCCATAGGCATGCATTGACCACCCGCGGGTAGATAAATACCGTCAATAAAAGTGATTTTAAAAAAAATGGAGCATGAAAAAATCTGGACCATGCTCCATTTTCGTGCGGGTCTCCCGCAGGTTTCTATTGCAGCCTATGGAAGCCGTCCAGATCCGCGGGAGACCAAAATCGGAATTTACTCACCTGCTCCGGATCTTCCCTTCGCTGCGGCTTCATTTTCTCTCCGTCGCGGCCGGATCTTTTTTCTTCGGGCCGGCGCATGCGTGGGGCACACAACCGACGTGCCCTGCGCATCCGCCGGGCCGAAGAAAGAAGATCCGGCCACGACGGAGAGAAGATGAAGCCGCAGCGAAGGGAAGATCCGGAGCGGGCGAGAGGTGAGTTAATTCTTATTTTTATGCCTCATGTCCGTGGGGCAGGAGGGACCCGGAACAGATTCTACATGGAGAATCCGTAGCGGGCCTGATTTTCCCCATGGACATGAGGCCTAAGTGTTTCACCTGAATTACTTACTTTCAGATTTCCCAGTTTGTGAATTAAGGTGCTTTCACACGAGCATTTTAATTGCGTGGGTTATGTGCACTGCGAGGAACACAAAACTTGCATGAAAATAGAGTCCATTATTTTACGGCAGAGAGAAAAGTTGCAGCATGTGCTATTTTTTTGGGGTGATCTCAACCATTATTGTCTATGGGAGAAAAAAAATTGCAACGCACTCGCATGCAGATACGATTTTCATGCAAGTGCTTTTTTTATTTTTCCTATTGAAATAGCATGCAATTTTCACAAGCCTGAAATTGTATGTACCCCAAAATGACAAAGTGAAAACAGGATATTCACACCCTGTACTCAGTACTTAGTTGGAGCACCTTTGGCAGTGATTACAGCCTCCAATCTTCTTGGGTATGATGCCAAAAGGTTTGCGCAGCTGAATTTGGGGATTTTTTGCCATTCCTCTCTGCAAATTCTCTCAAGCTCTGTCAGGTTGGATGGAGGCCGTCTGTGAACAGACATTTTCAGGTCTCTCCAGAGATGTTTGATTGAGTTCAACTCAGGGCTCTCTCTGGGTCACTCGAGGACATTCACAGAGTTGTCCCTAAGCCACTCCTGTGTTCCCTTGGCTGTGTTCTTAAGGTCTTTGCCTTATTGGAAGATGCCCAATCTGAGGTCCCTTGCGCTCCTGATCAGGTTTTCATTAAGAATATGGACAGGCTCACATAAGCGTAATATAAAAGCGTATTTTGCGTAATATGCGATGAATGGAGTCAATGAAAGTACATTGATTTTCATTGATCCATTCAAACTTGCATATATACATTGCGTATAATACGGGCATAAAAAAGGACTCAGCATGTTATATTTTACCGTGTACTATGCGCGATAGGGGCCTATTGTTCTTATTGTGTAATAAACGCTGTGTTTATGCAATTTCATTGCTATTTGCGGCGTTTATACGCAACGTTGCTAAAAAAAAAAAGAAACAAGGAAGACTGAGCATGACAGCGTGCGTGAGATACACTGTCCTGCACAGTTCAAGACTGCTGCTATATGTAGTGATAGACCGGCTCACACAGTGCTAAAACGCTGCGTTATACATCCTGCGTAGAGATGAGCGAGCACCAAAATGCTCGGGTGCTCGTTACTCGGGACGAATTTTTCGCGATGCTCGAGGGTTCGTTTCGAGTAATGAACCCCATTGAAGTCAATGGGCGACCGGAGCATTTTTGTATTTCGCCGATGCTCGCTAAGGTTTTCATGTGTGAAAATCTGGGCAATTCTACAAAGTGATGGGAACGACACAGTGACGGATAGGGCAGGCGAGGGGCTACATGGTGGGCTGCATCTCAAGTTCCCAGGTCCCACTATTAAGCCACAATAGCGGCAAGAGTGCCCCCCCCCCGCACTGTCAGCGTAAAGATCGTTCTCCTCTGCCATAGCTGTAACAGCTGTAGCAGAGAAGAACGATGTTTGCCCATTGAATTCAATGGAGCAGCAATACAGCCTTTCGGGATTTAAAGCCTTTCGTAGAGAAAGCAATAGTCTGCCGGGAACCAGGAGGGAGCAAGAGCCTGCAAACACCAGGAGGGAGTG
This sequence comes from Eleutherodactylus coqui, assembly GCF_035609145.1. NCBI lineage: Eukaryota > Metazoa > Chordata > Amphibia > Anura > Eleutherodactylidae > Eleutherodactylus > Eleutherodactylus coqui. The sequence goes on along the minus strand of NC_089848.1, from coordinate 68,749,763 downwards.
ACAGCCTGCAGGAGCGCCGCAGATCGTCTGAAGAAGTAAGTAATGCTTTTTATTCTTTGCTCCACTGTATTGCCGGCGTATAAGGTGACAGTTGGGGGGTCGTCTTATACGCCCCGTCGCCTTATACGCCGGTATATATTTTTATTTTTACACATTTCTGGATGAATTGCAGGGAAGGGGTTATATATTTAACCCCTTCCCGATAATTCACCCCGCGCACGCCGGCAGCCCATTGCTTTCAATGGAGCGGCTGTATTGCCGCTCCATTGAATTCAATGGGCAAACATCGTTCTTCTCTGTCACAGCTGTTACAGCTGTGGCAGAAAAGAAGGATTTGTCTTCTATATGTTCTCAATGGGGTCAGCGCTGCTGCCGCCGGCCCCATTGAGCGCATATAGAGAAGATTTATGGCCTTTAGAAGGACCGTTGGGGTTCTTGAAGCCTATAATAACGCCTAACACTCTCCCTATAGCAGCTCCAACACGATAGCACTTTCCCTGAACTAATGTCAGAATGCATCCGTAGCGAGCCGCGGGAGGGGCAGATTTCAATACTCGGGTGACACCTAATCTCGCCAGCCACTCACTGCAGGGGGGTGGTATAGGGCTTGAACGTCACAGGGGGAAGTTGTAATACCTTCCCTGTCTTTCTATTGGCCAGAAAAGCGCGCTAACGTCTCAGAGATGAAAGTGAAAGTAACCCGAACACCGCGTGGTACTCGTTAAGAGTAACGAGCATCCCGAACAACCTAATATTCGCCCGAGCATCAAGCTCGGACGAGTACGTTCGCTCATCTCTAATCCTGCGTTTTACTACATGTTCGTGTAAGCCCGGCCTATCTCTGTACTTTGCTCCATTCAGCTTTCCATTAGCCTTGACCAGTTTCCCTATCTCACCTTCTAAAAAACACCCCAACAGCATGATGCTGCCACCACCATGCTGCACCATGGTGGTGGCAACATCATCAGGGTGACCATTGGATTCTTGGTCACCTCTCTTATCAAGGCCCTTCTTCCCCGATAATTTAGTTTGTTGATTTGGCCAGCACTAGAAATAATCCTGGTTGTTCCAAATTTCTTCCATTTCAGAATTTTGGAGGCCATTATGCTCTTGAGGGCTCAGTGCAGCATAAATATTTTTGTAGCTCTCTCCTGATCCGTGCCTCCACAGAATCCTGTCTCTGAGCTCTACAGGCAGTTATTTTCTCCTCATGGCTGGGTTTTGGGCTCTGATATGCATTGTGAGCTGTAAGACCTTAAGTTGTTTAAAATTATGTCCATTCAACTGAATTTACCACAGGTGACTCCAATCAAGGTATAGAAACATCTCAAAGATGATCAAGAGAAATGGGAGGCCTCCAGAGCTAAATTTCAAGTATCATACCAAATGGCTTGAATACTTATATTAATGCAAAATGTTTGTTACAATAAAAAAAATACACAGATTTCTAACATTCTGTTTCCACTTTATTATTATTCCACTACACATGGCCACAAGATAAGAAAATGTAAAAAAAAAAGGGAAAGGGTCTGAAGACTTTCCGAATGCATAGTATGTACATTATATATAGTTTACTTAGACCAGCATCTGAAGTGTTGGTCTAAGTTAATAGGCCTCATAGCATCTCTTTAAAAAAGCACCGAAACGCCACCTTCTGCCCAGAAGTGGTATTATAGTATAACTATTACAGGTTTCTTAATTATATCATCATTTATACAATTTCTTCTTTTTGTAAGATAGTCTACCCAAAGTAAATGGAAACGTCCTTTCCATTAAAACCTATATCCTATAAGTTAACGTTTGTCCCCCATAGTAGCCTTGAACCATGATATGGATTACCAGCCAACCCAAACACATTTGTCTGTAGACAGTAACGTCTCTGAGTTGTTCTGTTTGCTTCATGTTTATCAGTGTAGAATAGGTGTTTTAAAATGATGTTCAGTCAACTGACTTTACCACAGGTGACTCCGATCAAGGTGTAGAAACATCTCAAAGATGATCAAGAATCAGCCAAAGACAGCGCTCCAAGGATAAGGTGAAAAAAAGACCATCCGGTGATCTCAAGTATCAGGTGTAATGGTGAAAAATTTATTAATAACTCACCCTGATGTGCCTGGACTCCCTGGAAAGGGACAGTCTGGCACGCCTCCAATCCAAGTAGGCATTCTATTCAATAAACCGCTAGGTACATCTGCTCTGGTCCACTGGACATCCACACAAGGAGAGTGTCAGTGGGGGTTCCGAATGGGGGGATTGGAAAACATACGAAGGAATAAGCAATGGTCAGACCATAAAAAACCCCGGACTCCAGGAAATGAGCAAAGCAGAAAAATATGTAGTAGGTGAAGAACTTACTTCACAGGGGTGTTCCAGAAGAGAATACCCCTAATCCAAAAGAGCAATCCAATCCCTTTGGAGGACTCCAGCTCCTAAATACTATCCAGTGCAAGATTCAATAGGCAGCAAGTGGATTTCTATATTATCTTTATTGTAAACAGCAACGCATTTTGGCCCTTTAAGAGCCCTTTTCAATCATACAAATTCAGATGACGTAAGGAATATATAACTCCTACATATTCTTCTGCTTTGTTCATTTCCTGGAGCGCTGTTTTTTTATGGTCTGACCATTGCTTATCCCCTTAGTGACCAAGCCTGTTTGCGCCTTAATTACCAGGCCAAATTTTGCAAATCTGACACGTGTCACTGTAACATGGAAAAACACCAGAAAGGTTTTGCATATCCAAGCGATACTGACACTATTTTTTCGCCACATGTTGTACTTCATTTAGGCGGAAAAAAAAGACCGATAGAATTTGTGTTTATTTATTAAAAGCGCCAAAATTGGGAAAATTTTGAAAAAATCGTCATTTTTTCACATTTCCAACTGCAATATCTCAAATATGTGCAAACATAATATAGAAATTTTTACTAAGATATATATTTCCATCCGTTTACTTTATTTTGGGTGCACATTGGAAAAACTTTCATTTTTTTAACCATTTAGGAGACGTACAAATTTAACATTACTTTTCAGAATTTTTGAGGAACACTTTGTTTTCCTACACCAAGCCAAGATTGGAAAGGCTCATAGGAGTCAAAATGATAGATACCCCCACAAATGACCCCATTTTAAAAACTACAACCCTTAACGTATTCACTGAGGGGTGTCATGAGTATTTTAACCCCACAGTTTTTTTTTAGGAGTCAATGCAATTTAGAAGAGAAAAACTAAAATTTCATATTTTTGCAAATATGTCATTTTAAAGACAGGACTTTTTTCTATAGTACACATGAAAATGAGGATTTGCACCCCAAAATGGATAAGCCTGTTTGTCCCGTGCTCAGAAACATACCCATTGTGGCCCTAGTATTATGTCTGGCTGCACAATGGGGCCCAAAATGAAAGGAGCAACCGGTGGCTTTCAGAACAGAAATTTTGCTTGAAGGAGATTTAGGCCCTATTGCCCACTTGTAGAGCCATTGAGTGACTAAAACGATGGAGAACCCCCACAAGTGACCCCATTTTGAAAAGTAGACCCCTTAACGAATTTATCTAGGGGTACGATGACTTTTTTGACTTCACAGTTTTTGAATGAATCTAAGCCAAGCCGAAGGGAAAAAAAATACGATTTTCATTTTTTTTGGTAATTCTGTCATTTTAAAAGCAGTTTTTTTGTACAGCACATATATGAATGAAGACTTGCACCCCAAAATGGATACCCCTGTTTGTCCTGTGCTCAGAAACATACCCACTGTGGCCCTAATCTTATGTCTGGATGCACAATGGGGCCCAACATGAAAGGAGCAACCGGTGGCTTTTGGAACAGAAATTTTGCTTGAAGGAGATTTAGTCCCCATTGCCCACTTTTAGAGCCATTGAGTGACCAAAACGATGGAGAACCCTCACAAGTGACCCCATTTTGAAAAGTAAACCCCTTAACGAATTTATCTAGGGGTACGATGACTTTTTTGACTTCACAGTTTTTGAATGAATCTAAGCCAAGCAGAAGGAAAAAATTATGATTTTCTTTTTTTGGCAATTGTGTCAATTTAAAAACAGTTTTTTTTGTACAGTATACATAGGAATGAATACGTTCACCCCAAAATACGTTTGTCCCGTGTTCAGAAACATACCCATTGTGGCCCTAATCTACTTAAAGAAAACATGGCTAGGCCTATAATGGAAGGAGCACCCGTTGGATTTCAGTGTACAACGGAATAAATTCCAGGCCCCATTGCCCACTTGTAGTACCATTGAGCAGCCAAAACGATAGAGAACCCCCACAAAAGACCTCATTTTGAAAACTAGACCCCTTAGCAAATTCCTCTAGGGGTGTACTGCGTATTTTGACCCTACAGTATTTGAATGAATCTAAGCAAAGCAGAAGGAAAAAATTACGATTTTCATTTTTTTGGCAATTTTGTCAATTTAAAAAAAAGAGTTTTTTTTGTACAGTGTACATAGGAATGAAGACGTTCACCCCAGAATGGATACCCCCGTTTGTCCCATGTTCAGAAACATACCCATTGTGGCCCTAATCAACTTACAGGACACATGGCAAGGCCTGTAATGGAGGGAATGCCCACTGGTTTTCAGGGCAAAACTGACTAAATTCCAGGCCCCCTTGCCCACTTATATGGAAAAAAAATTGACTCCCTAATTATTAGATAAAGGTAATAATATAAACTGCATTTTATATCCGAAGACAGGGATAATTACGGAGGCTGGTTGGGTTGGGCACATGGGGCAAGAAAACCGGGTATCCCCCCTCCTTTCATGCTTTTTGGGGGGTATTTCGTGACCTCAGCGGCAGGGATAGGGTGTAAAAAGTAGTGTTCAGTGAGTCTTCGTAAGCTTGCAGAGGTGCAGCGGCCTCACACAGAAGACGCTCAACAAGGTGCTCCTGGAACTGCAGGAAGGCAAGCGTTCCCGGGGCTTCTTGTAAAATACGTATCACAGGTAGGTCTGAATAACGTCGGGCTCACACGAACGTAGGTGGAATCCGCTTGCCGAGGCCCGCAGCGGATCCCATCTGTGAGCCCAGCTGTGACCCTGCGTACGGCCACGTAATATACTGCGCATAACTGCCTACTCACACAGGCGGTCATTCGCAGTACACCTTTTTTTTTTTTTGTATTTCCCGCACCGTCGCTTAGCGATGACGCGGGTACCCGCAGCCCGTATACAACGTAGTTGCGTATGGGCAGCGGGTATATCCGCGACCATGGAGCACAATAGGCTCTATGCTGTGGAGCCGCAGTAAAATAGAACCTGCTGCGTTCTCTTTTCTGCGAGTGGATTATGCAATTCCAACCCACTAATGTGAGTGGAATTGTGTAATCCAATGAGATTGATCTGCGTAATACCGTGGATCAGACGCATGCGGAATCCGTAATTCCTATCCGGTCATGTGAGAGCGACCTATGTTAGATCGCTACTTTTTTATTACGTGACCGGGGACTGCTCAACGAGGCCACCCATCACTGCTGCAGGCTCTCGGCGACCGTTGGTCACCAAGAGCAAGGAGATTTTAAGTTTCCTGGGCTCCCCGACTCCTGCGCATGTGTCCGGTATTTTGCCGGCGGTCTCATGTGCAGAATCCGGGTAAATTCACGGATGAGGATCGCGTCGGGGTGCAAATACAGAGGCCTCAGGTAAAAAGTTTCATCTCCTCTCACCGATCGCATCGGTGAGGGGAGATGAAACTAACTTTTTTTTTTTTATTTTATGTAATCGCCATTATCCATTGGATGACGACGAACACGTGATCAGGAACCGCTCAGCGCGGCCCCCGTGAAATTTCCAGGCTCTTGACTAAGTTTTGTAGCCAAGAGCAGGGAGATTTTAAGTTATCCTGGCAATCCACGGCTTTTGCGCATGCGTCCACCGCTTTGGCGACGGCCGCGTGCGCAGAAGCTGTGGTAAGGTCCGCGGATAAATCCGCGGGCCTTAGGTACGTAATTTTATCCTCCCTCACGGATATGATCCATGAGGGGAGATGAAATGTAAGCGCTGAGCCAATCAGAGGCAGCAGTCACACACCCATTCATAAATTCATGAATGGGTGTGTGAGTGGAATCTGCCTCTGATTGGTCAGGCTGTGACCAATTAGAGGCAGCTCATTCAGCAGGCGGGGATTTTAAATCCCCGGCTGCTGAATACTACTCACAGCTGTTCAGAGCAGTTCAGGAGGATTGCCGCTGGCCGCGCTGAACTCCGTCTGCCGGGACCAGGTGAGTATATATATATATATTTTTTTTTTTACACATTTCTGGATGAATTGCAGGGAAGGGCTTATATATTTAACCCCTTCCCGACAATTCATCCCACGATCGCCGGCAGCCCATTGCTTTTAATGGAGCCGGCTGTATTGCCGGCTCCATTGAATTCAATAGGCTAACATCGTTCTGCCGGGACAAGGTGAGTATATATATATATATATTTTTTTTACACATTTCTGGATGAATTGCAGGAAAGGGCTTATATATTTAAGCCCTTCCTGACAATTCATCCCGCGCTCGCCGGCAGGCCATTGCTTTCAATGGAGCTGGCTGTATTGCCGACTCCATTGAATTCAATGGTCAGTGCTCGTTTAATCGAGACGAGTACCGCGTGGTGCTCGTCTCGAGTAACGAGCATCTCGAGCACCCTAATACTCGAATGAGCATCAAGCTCGGACGAGTATGCTCGCTCATCTCTAACCCTAAGTAATCTTGAGGTATGCTGTCACATGCAGAGTGGCTTCAGTAGTAATAGTGCCCTATATCAGCCCCTGCGTAAACTGATGTAAATAATAGGTAAATAAATTTAACTAAATATAATTACATTTAATAAACAACTCCAACAGTTCTCAGGTTTTCTACAGCATATTTACTCTTTTCAGTATCAAACACTAAGGCCGTTTTCACACGACCAAGAAAATCGCGCAAGATTTATGTGTGGCAAAACACAAATATGAACCCCATTCTTCTGCATAGGTTCAGACACATGAGCGATGCTATGCAGGAAAAAAAAACGTGGCATGTTCTATCTAGCTGCAAGATCAAAGCTAGCAGCCCTAACGGCCCCATTGAAAGCAATGGGAGAATGCTGCGATCCTCTGTGACAGCTGCAACAGGGAATCCCTTCATCTACAGAGTGATGTGAGACTATTTTCACATGAAAACGCCTCGCATCCACGGGGCTTTTACATGGATGGCCAGGGCGATATCGGGTCATGATTCACGGCCCGATATTGCCCTTGCCCGTGTGAAACTAGCCTAAATGGAGCATGTGATGCTATTTTTTTTCATCTCTATATTATTATACCATGGATGCCAGAATTATGACATCTAAAAGTTGCAGTTTCGTTGCACGCACCCAAACTGTGACTTTCAGAGCATTAGCAGAACTCCCTGACACTTTTTCAGAAAGTAGGCAGGACTGGCTTTAGGGACATGGCTATATGGAGTCATCACATTTACTAAAGCCTACGCTAATAACTGGCATAAATTATATCAAAAATTGACTTCATCTTGGAGCTGGCATAGATTTACATCTGGTTTGTGGCAGTGCCACCAAATGAGACAAACATATCATGAGGCTTGCCCCTCTTAGTACATTTTCCGCTCATAACTACCGGTAGGCGCATAGTTTCCTTAGACTGGCATCTGAAGTGTTGGTCTAAGTAAATAGACCTCATAGTATCTCTTTAAAAAAAAGCACTGGAACGCCACCTACTGCCCAGAAGTGGTATTATAGTATAACTATTACAGGTTTCTTAATTATATCATCATTTATACAATTTCCTCTTTTTTGTAAGATAGCTCTCCCAAAGTAAAAGGAAACTACCTTTCCATTAAAACGTCTCTGAGTTGTTCTGTTTGTTTTATGCTATCTGACACAAGTGTGTTAATGTGCTTATCGCGCACATATCGCATGCACGGAGCATGCAGCAGTACACAATATTTATCTGATCTTTTGGCTGTCAGGACAGCAGATCCGCTGTGCCTCTAAACCAATTTGGCCTACGGGTCAGAGCGGAAGTTGGCAACGCTTGTAATTACAGGCACAGCTTTCACTAAGATCAATGGGACCCCATTGATGCAATTACAAGTGCAGTTCCCATTGATTTCTATGAGAACTGCATCCGCAATTACGACTGTCTGCCACTAACTTCCGCTCCAACCCTGATGTAACCCAGCACTGACAGCATGCACTTCCTGGAAAACGCCTTTAAAGCTAGATCTGAAGGTTGCACATGGGGTTCTCTGGTTTTCACCTTTTAACAGCAGCAATTGGGATATGGTCTTTGCGGAACCCCAGACAGCTACCCCAGGAATACTCATGGTTAAGAGGCAGCTGATGGTCAGGTTTACCATAACTTGGTCAGGTTTACCATAACGTGGTACCAGAGGGTGCAGAGACGTAGTTGAGGAGCAGAGGTTAGGGCAGGCTGAATTTTTGTATAACCAAATCACAGGCAGAGGTGGTCAATAAACAATCTGAGGTTGGAAATGGAGAAGTCAGGAAAAGCTGTGTCAGACAGGCATGGATCAAAACCAGGTGAACGGACAGAGCACCAAACACCTTCACATGTTATAGAGACCAACTACTCAGACGCAATTTAGTTGAAGAGGAAGCCTTACACAGGGCAGGAATGGTCAGTATTGGCTGGGGTTGGGAAAGCTGGGTGCACGCACTGGCCCTTTTAAAGGAAGCCTGAGCGCAGGCACACTCCCTTTGGAAGGCAGAGAGATGTTAGCTGTTGTGTCGCTGATAACGAAAACAAAGGAAGGAAGATGGAGGCCACAGCCACTGGGAGAAGATGAGGAACATCAACAGCCATGGCCCTGATACATGATAATCACTGACTTTTCAAACACCTTGCATTTATAGCTAGAGATAAGCGAGCGTAATCGGATAAGCGGTACTCGCTCGAGTAATTGGCTTTATCCGAGTACCGCTGTGCTCAGGGCTAAAGATTCGGGTGCCGGCACGGAGCGGGGAGCTGCAGGGGAGAGCGGGGAGGAACGGAGGTAAGATCTTTCTCTCCTTCTCTCCCGCCCGCTCTCCCCTGCTCCCCGCTGCGACTCACCTGTCAGCCGCAGCGCCACCCGAATCTTTAGCCCCGAGCACAGTGGTACTCGGATAAAGCCAATTACTCGAGCGAGTACCGCTTATCCGAGTACGCTCGCTCATCTCTATTTATAGCCAATGCGATAACTATCAAAAATGCAATTTACTTTTTCTAAAATTGTTTTTTGTGTTGAAACATCCCTCTAAAGTGCCACTAGGGGTCTCCCTTCCCTCTAATTTGTTGTCTATTGTCATGTGAAATCTGTCTCTAGTAAAAGATACAGAGACAGGAAGTAAAGGAGAGATGGCTTAGGCTCAGCATCTAAGTGGGCACTACTTCTATAGCCCCATGTGAGAAGGGGTTCAATTGTGGTTTCCCCAGTAATCTAGCTAATAAAGTCTCTTTGAGCCTAAAATAGAAAAAATAATCTTTACAATAGAATTATTTTACCAATATTTTTCCATTCCCCACCACCAGTCTTCTCCCACCATTCCTTGAGTGTAATAACATGTAATCCATACTGATGACCTTGCATGAGACCACAGTGACCAATCAATATCTTCCACAGCAATGTTATTATAGGCAAAACATCGCTATGGTTGTCAGTGACTGGCCACCTTGGCCTGCACAACCTGTCGTCATGCAATGTATCAGACAAGGTAAGTAGAGAACAATTAGTCAGGTAACCATATAAAAAGTGTCTTAGGGAGTGTTTAAACAGCGTTATTTACTATGTTGTGTGATTAGGTCAGGGGGTTCCATCGCAGCTGCCTAAAACATTGTGATGGAACCCCTGAACGGAAAGGTGCAGATCCATTGACTTGCATTAGTGAAATCCACACCACTTTGGAATCCCTTTTACAAGAGTTCCATTCATTTCAGTTATACTTGGAGTATAGAGTAACCTTGTCAACTACACTATTCTATACTCCTTGAAACAACATCCTTGAAAGCCCATTTAAAGGAAACCTGCCACTTTCTATAAGTACCTTAAACGAAGTTATTGTGCTCATAGGACAGGGAACGTGGATTCAGAAGGTATACTTCTTTAATGTACCCAGCTCACTGTTCCCTCTGTGTTCCCTCTTGAAGTTAGGGCTTGGTCAGCAAGCGTGACTCTTTTTTGGAGTCAGTGTGCATGCATACACCATCTTCAAAGGGTGATAATGAAGGGTAAGTCTAAGAAGTATACCTCGGACTCCAAGTTCATGGAGCACTTCACTGTGAGCACTGTAGCTTAATTTATAGTGTATATTGAGTATGACAGGTTCCCTTTAACTACTAAGGTGGTATTCCAGCCTAAATCAATTCTCACTTTTCCAGTGGATAGAGACCCAACCACCATAACACTATACTTGGCGGTTTCAGTCAGTGTCGTAGACTTTACATATCGTATAATAATAACAATATAATAATCTTTATTTGTATAGTGCCAACTTATTTCACAGCGCATTTGATGCATGGGGACTCAGTCAGGACGGGGTGGGGGCATGGGTGCAAGGAGTGTACATGAGGGGCAAAGTTTGAGGGCAGGGAAGTTGGTATGCTTCTTTGAAGAGGTGAGTCTTTGGGCACGTCTGAAGTTCCATGCATCAGGAATAATCCGGATAGGGCGTTTCATAGGGTCGGCGCTGCTCTTGTGAAGTCCTGGAGGTGAGCATGTAAGGTTCGCATAAGGGGAATGTCTAATCTGAGCGTGTTGGCATTGCGCAATGCGCCGGCTGGGTGAAATATGGACAGGAGGGAGGTGATGTATGGTGGCGCGGTGCCATGGAGAGCTCTATGAGTGAGGGTAATGCGTTTAAATTGAGTTCTGTTATAAATGGGCAGCCAGTGCAATGACTGGCATAGTGTGGAGGCATCTGAGAAACAGCTGGACAGGTAGATAAGTCTAGCTGCCGCACTTAGTATGGATTAGAGAGGGGGAGAGTCTAGTGCGGGGAAGGCCAATTAGCAATGAGTTGCAATAATCAAGTTTTGAATGGATGAGGGCAACAACGAGAGTCTTTAGCGTGTCCGTGGTCAGGAATGGACAGATTTTTGCGATGTTCCTGAGGTGCAGATTGCAGGTTGGGTGAAGGAGAGGTTGGGTGGGTGAAGGAGAGGTCCGAGTCCAATGTGACCCTCTAGGCAGCGAATGTGCTGTCTGGGGGATATGGTAGTGCCAGCTAGTGTGAGGATGTATGCTCGACCACTACTCCATTCCTACTAGCTGCTCTCTTACAACTAAGGGGAACCAGGCTTGAATACCTCTTTAAAGTTTACAATGGTAAAATAAGTACAAGCAGAAGTCACAGAACTCATTTCTAGCATGACAGGAATTTGACATTCAGAATGTCAAAGCTCAACAAAAAGGTCACCATGTATTATTCTGGCTCTTTGGCTAGAATGACTTTTCGCTTCATTGCAGTACAGTTTTCTCTAGCAGACATTTCCGTCTCATAGTAGAGGAAGTTGCCAAATAATTACATCATATTTCTCGTAGCTGCTAAATTTTCACTATCTCCTTCAGTAATACAGCTGGCTAACATCTAGGTAACTTAACTCCCCCTATCTTCTTACCCCTGAGTAAATGGGGCTTCCCCTCCTCTTCCTCCTCATCCTCCTCGTCCTGTTAGCAGCCATCCTGAAGTCTGGATGTTACTTTGCCGGCAGCCGGTGAGCTCTGAGAAGTCAGATGGAGAAGAAAGGAGGAGTTGTGTCCTGGAGTCAAATTTCCTTTAATAAGCTCCTGCCGCATCACGTGGAGCTGATTCATCCATAGAATCTAAGAGCAAACAAGACATTCAGCTATCAGGATGCTGCCCGGCAACATGTAATACTCTACATCACACATGGATGGAAAAAATGGAAGTAAAGCAGAACCAAACCCCCATTTTTTTCATTGGATATACATTAAAATCATCCTGATTAATAATAGCATATACCATGACAGCAGGGGCATACCTAAAGGCTCAGGGGCCCGCGTGCAAAAGTTCTGCTCGGGGCCCCCCCTGGGCCTCTACCCCAGACTCCCCGTACCCATACCTAACTCATGCTGCATACATGATCTGGCCCTTGGCGTAATCTTTCCAAATATGATGCATTTCCTGCACTACATGAAAATTTGTTTGTAGCCCCGCAGGCCACACACACACCGCTTTTTACCGCTATTAGCTCGTTCCGAGCGCCGTACTAACCACGGGGTTACTCAAACCTGCACCCGAACGGGGTGTTCCTAACACCATGATTTTCAAGAGCTGTCTGTTCTATTTTTGTGTTTTCGTGGTTTTTAACACATCTCATCATTATGATAGGGTGCATTAAAAAGCGCTGTCAAACTCTGTACCATGTGTTCAAAAATGCCATGATTACAAGCTGCATTTTCGAAACACGTGTGAGAGTGGCTTTAGGGTGTGTTCATGTTTTTGATAGATAGATAGATAGATAGATAGATAGATAGATAGATAGATAGATAGATAGATAGATAGATAGATAGATAGGAGATGAATGGATAGATAGATAGATAGATAGATAATGGATAGATAGATAGATAGATAGATAGATAGATAGATAGATAGATAGATAGATAGATAATCAATGGATAGATAGGAGATGGATAGATAGATAGGAGATGGATGGACAGAAACATAGATAGATAGCAGATGGATGGATAGATAGATAGATAGATAGATAGATAGATAGATAGATAGCAGATGGATGGATAGATAGATAGATAGATAGATAGATAGATAGATAGATAGATAGATAGATAGATAGATAGATAGATAGGAGATGGATAGATAGATAGATAGATAGATAGGAGATAGATAGCAGATGGATAGATAGATGCATAGATAGATAGGAGATTGATATATAGATAGGAGATGGATAAATAGATAGAATAATAAATAGATAAGAGATGGATGGATGTATAGATAGATAGATAGCAGATAGATACAGAGATAAATAGGAGATGGATAGATAGATTGATAGATAGAATAATAAATAGGGGATGGATGAATAGATAAAAAATGGATAGATAGATAGATAGATAGATAGATAGATAGAAAATGGATGGATGGATAGATAAATAGATAGATAGATCGCAGATGGATAGATAGATGTATAGATACATTCATAGATAGAAGATGGATGAATAGATAGATAGATAGATAGATTAGATAGAATACTAAATAAATAAGAGATGGATGGATGGATAGATAGATAGGAGATGGATAGATAGATAGCAGATAGATAGATAGATACAGAGATAGATGATAGATAGATAGAAGATAGATAGATAGCAGATGGATAGATAGATGGATAGATAGAATAATAAATAGATAAGAGATGGATGGATGGATAGATAAGAGATGGATCAATAGATACATAGATAGGAGATGGATAGATAGATTGATAGATAGGAGATGGATAGATAGATATGAGATAGATAGATAGATACACATAGAAAGACATACAGACAGGCAGACAAGCAGATAGATAGATACATACCCTGGTGCCCGGACTACTTCTCTGCTGAGAAGAGCAGCTGTACACAGTGTCAGCAGGAGGGAAGCAGCAGGGAGATAACCTCATCCCTGCTCCACTCGATGCCTTGCGGTGCTGTGCCCGTGTGCGGTGAGTCTGCTTCTGTGTCCTCTCTGCTCTTTCCCCCATTCCCCCTCCTCTTCGCCTGTCTTCTCTCCAAGTCCTCCCCCCTCCCTTCTCCTCCTCTCCTCTCTGGCTTGTGCTGTCGGCCAGACCGCACTAACTTAGCAAGCGGCCGCCAACAATGCGAAGTGAAAGTAGAGCTGTATATGCTGGAGGGGGGCCTCTGAATTCATGAATGGGTGAGTGAGTGCTACCTCTGATTCGCTGAGGGCTGTGACTAATCAGAGGCAGCCCATTCAGCAGGCGGGGATTTTAAATCCCCGCCTGCTGAAAACTTCAGAAAGCAGTTCAGGAGAAGAGCCGGCTGGACGCGGCTGATCTCTGGCAGCTGCAAAAAGCTGGGTATATATATTTTTTTATTTTTTACACTAATTTTGGATGCTTTTTAGGGAAGGGCTTATATTTGAAGCCCCTCCCCGAAAATTAATACAGCGCTTGCTGGCAGCCCATTGCTTGCAATAGAGCCAGCTGTATTGTCAGCTCCATTGAATTCAATGGGCGAACATCGTTCTCCTCTGCCACAGCTGTGGCAGAGGATAGCGGGTAGCGCCCGTGTGACCAAGCCCTTTGGGGTGACAAACGCTGCTAGCAGCGGTTTTTTCAGCCGTGACAGAGGCTTCGGTCACGTGATTTTTTGTGCGCATCAGTTTTGCACACAAAAAATTGCGCAAAAAAAAAATGCCCGTGTGACTAAGCCCTGATCCTGATAATGCAGTTACTAGTTGCTTCAGATTACATTTAATTCCATGCATTTGCTATGGATTCCAAGTAAATATAATCTGGATACTTTGTACTGTACATGTCAAAAAAGTGATAGATTCTTACTAGTCACCTGACTGCATGTACAGTATATTAGTTGGGAAAGTAGACTGCTATAGATTGCCACTGTTACGTGTGCTGCTGGGATTTGTTGTACTATGTACTCATAGCAGCACAGTCAGGTGGTTGAGGGTTAATTGAGCTGGTTGGGTGTGGTACTTCCTGCTAGCCAATCTCCTGGGTCTGTGCTCACATATAAACCCAGCTCCTGGCCAGTCTCTGGCTGTACCCTAGGGTGTGCACTCATGTTACTTCTGTGTCCTGTAACTTGTTATCAGTCATGTTCAGCTTGTTCCCACTCTGATCTGTGTTTGCAAGTAGGTCTATTGTCTCTCTGCTTCCCCAAGATTGTTTGGACACCTGTAGTCCTAGTCTGCAGTACATGCAGCCCCCTTTTCCTTCCCCCTGTACAGGTGCAGCCTCCAAAGGTCTTATGTCTTATTCTGGGTGTCAGTTGGTGTAACTGGACACTGTTCCCTATGTCAGCTTGTGTAGTTGACTGTCTGTTCTGGGTCTCAGTTGGTGTAACTGGAAACTGTTCCCTATGTCAGCTTGTGTTGTTGACTGTCTGTTCTGTGTGTCAGTTGGTGTAACTTGACACGGTTCCCTATGTGAGCTTGTGTAGTTCACTGTCTATTCCCCCTGGTATGAGGACACATAGACTTGCTGAGTTTCATCTGTGTGCATGTGATCTGAGTGGAGTCTGTCTGGCTGTATTCCCTGTACTCTGTCCTGTTCCTGATGCAGCTGGCTGTGTGTCCAGTGCTCTGTTCTGTCCTGTTGCAAGCTTTGCTGAGTAATCTGTCTTGCTGGTTCATGTCCGTTTGTACGTTTAAATTCTGTCAGTTTTGTGTCAGTTTGCTGCGTGACCTGCTATCTGTGTCCTATCCTGTTTCAGCTTTCTGTGTGAACTCTGTCCGATTCTTCTGGACTCCTGGTTAGTGTAGGGACTAGCAGTATAACCAGGAGCCGTGAAGTGGCCCGCTAGCTTCCATGTTTTGTACAAAATGTCAACCAATACCTGGTATTCATATTCAGCTCATCAGTTTCTAGTGGTTGCATTGTGGCTGCTGTATGCTGTGTATCCTGTGGTTCTGGCTCTGTCATGTAGCATGTGTATGTCTCTTGTTCTGTGGCGTGGTTCCTAGGATCAGCTCGGGCCCAGATCCGAAGACCGCTGGGCTGCCCTTATTGGGGCAATGTTCCCCGCTTAGGTAGGGCCATGCCATCCTCCTGTGTAGAACAGGGTCAGTTGCCTGAAACCTGTGTGAATCCCGTGTGACCCTGGTGCTACCTGTGTGCGTCCATCCCATCCATTCTATCCCCTTTTGGGTATGATCGTGTGGGCTCCCGGGCTTAGGTTGCCCACACGATCGTAACAGCCACTCAGTTTTGGAAACTGACAAGAGAGCATTATATCACAAAGTGCTCTCTAATATCAGGTAGGAGGGATGTAATGGCATATTTTCCAGACTACAATCTGGGTGGCTGCCGAGGAGACATAGATCCAATAGTTTTGAACTACAATTATAGCATATACATATACTACGTATATAACATCTTATGAAAGTTTACAACTAGAGATGAGCGAACGTACTCGTCCGAGCTTGATACTCGTTCGAGTATTAGCGTGTTCGAGATGCTCGTTATTCGAAACGAGCACCACGCGATGTTCGAGTTACTTTCACTTTCATCTCTGAGACGTTAGCGCGCTTCTCTGGCCAATAGAAAGACAGGGAAGGCATTACAACTTCCCCCTGCGACGTTCAAGCCCTATACCACCCCCCTGCAGTGAGTGGCTGGCGAGATCAGGTGTCACCCGAGTATATAAATCGTCCCCTCCCGCGGCTCGCCACAGATGCATTCTGACATTGTTCAGGGAAAGTGCTGTCTTGCTGGAGTTGCTATAGGGAGAGTGTTAGGAGTTATTTTAGGCTTCAAGAACCCCAACGGTCCTTCTTAGGGCCACATCTGACCATGTGCAGTACTGTTGAGGCTGCTTTTTGCAGTGTTGCACATTTTTTTTCTTTTTGTATATCGGCCGTGCAGAGCATTGCATCCAGAGCATTGCATCCTGCAGTAATTTTACATAGTCCAGGGCCAGTAGTGGTGAGGCAGGGACAGAAGACATATACAGTCTATATAGGCAGTGGGCTTTTCCAAAAAAATTTTGGAAAAAAAATCTATTTGGGCTGCCTGTGACCGTCCTCAGTGTACTGCGTCTCTGCTGGGGGTAGTTGTCCTAATTCATACGCAGCCAGCTAAGTGTTACAGCAGGCTTGCGCAAAATTCTTTCCTGGCTCTGCTGTGCGTTCCGTAAGCGAAGTCAGCCTCCAACCACAGGCAAATAAGCGGCACATTTAATGACAGCGTTCTGTTTCTGCACTACTGGTAATACAGCATGCTGAGGGGTAGGGGTAGGCCTAGAGGACGTGGACGCGGGCGAGGACGCGGAGGCCCAAGTCAGGGTGTGGGCACAGGCCGAGCTCCTGATCCAGGTGTATCGCAGCCGACAGCTGCGGGATTAGGAGAGAGGCACGTTTCTGGCGTCCCCACATTCATCTCACAATTAATGGGTCCACGCGGTAGACCTTTATTAGAAAATAAACAGTGTGAGCAGGTCCTGTCGTGGATGGCAGAAAGTGCATCCAGCAATCTATCGACCACCCAGAGTTCTGCGCCGTCCACTGCTGCAACTCTGAATCCTCTGGCTGCTGCTTCTCCTTCCTCCCAGCCTCCTCACTCCATTACAATGACACATTCTGAGGAGCAAGCAGACTCCCACGAACTGTTCTCGGGCCCCTGCCCAGAATGGGCAGCAATGGTTCCGAATCCTCTCCCACTGGAGGAGTTTGTCGTGACCGATGCCCAACCTTTGGAAAGTTCCCAGGGTCCGCAGGCATATGATGGCCAAGCACCCCACAAGGTGGGACGAACGCCGTTCACCGCCTCCGGTTTGCACCACTGCCTCTCCCCCTGTGCCCCAATCTGCCACTGAGATCCAACCCCCCTCTCAGGACACAGGCACTACCGTCTCCTGGCCTGCACCCACACCCTCACCTCCGCTGTCCTCGGCCCCATCCAGCAATGTCTCTCAGCGCAGAGTCCAGACGTCGCTAGCGCAACTGTTTGAGAGCAAGCGCAAGTACGCCGCCACGCACCCGCACGCTGAAGCGTTAAACGTGCACATAGCCAAATTGATCAGCCTGGAGATGCTGCCGTATAGGCTTGTGGAAACGGAGGCTTTCAAATACATGATGGCGGCGGCGGCCCCGCGCTACTCGATTCCCAGTCGCCACTACTTTTCCCGATGTGCCGTCCCAGCCCTGCATGAGCACGTCTCCCACAACATTGTACGCGCCCTCACCAACGCGGTTACTGCCAAGGTCCACTTAACAACGGACACGTGGACAAGCACAGGTGGGCAGGGCCACTATATCTCCCTGATGGCACATTGGGTGAATTTAGTGGAGGCTGGGAGCGAGTCAGAGACTGGGACCGCTCACGTCCTACCCACCCCCAGAATTGCGGGCCCCAGCTCGGTGGTGGTATCTGCGGCGGTGTATGCTTCCTCCACTAAACCACCCTCCTCCTCCTACGCAACCTCTGTCTCGCAATCAAGATGTGTCAGCAGCAGCACGTCGCCAGCAGTCGGTGTCGCACGGCGTGGCAGCACAGCGGTGGGCAAGCGCCAGCAGGCCGTGCTGAAACTACTCAGCTTAGGAGAGAAGAGGCACACGGCCCACGAACTGCTGCAGGGTCTGACAGAGCAGACCGACCGCTGGCTTTCGCCGCTGAGCCTCCAACCGGGCATGGTCGTGTGTGACAACGGTCGTAATCTGGTGGCGGCTCTGCAGCTCGGCAGCCTCACGCATGTGCCATGCCTGGCCCATGTCTTTAATTTGGTGGTTCAGCGCTTTCTGAAAAGCTACCCACACTTGTCAGACCTGCTCGCAAAGGTGCGCCAGCTCTGCGCACATTTCCGCAAGTCCAAGACGGACGCTGCCACCCTGCGGACCCTGCAACATCGGTTTAATCTGCCAGTGCACCGACTGCTGTGCGACGTGCCCACACGGTGGAACTCTACGCTCCACATGTTGGCCAGACTCTATGAGCAGCGTAGAGCTATAGTGGAATACCAACTCCAACATGGGCGGCGTAGTGGGAGTCAGACTCCTCAATTCTTTACAGAAGAGTGGGCCTGGTTGGCAGACATCTGCCAGGTCCTTGGAAACTTTGAGGAGTCTACCCAGATGGTGAGCGGGGATGCTGCAATCATTAGCATCACCATTCCTCTACTATGCCTCTTGAGAAGTTCCCTGCAAAGCATAAAGGCAGACGCTTTGTGCTCGGAAACGGAGGCGGGGGAAGACAGTGTGTCGCTGGATAGTCAGAGCACCCTCATGTCTATATCTCAGCGCGTTGAGGAGGAGGAGGAGGTGGAGGAGCATGAGGAGGAGGGGGAAGAGACACTTGGCCCACTGCTGAGGGTACCCATGCTGTTTGCCTGTCATCCTTTCAGCGTGTATGGCCCGAGGAGGATCCTGAAAGTGATCTTCCTAGTGAGGACAGCCATGTGTTGCGTACAGGTACCCTGGCACACATGGCTGACTTCATGTTAGGATGCCTTTCTCGTGACCCTCGCGTTACACGCATTCTGGCCACTATGGATTACTGGGTGTACACACTGCTCGACCCTCGGTATAAGGAGAACCTTTCCACTCTCATACCCGAAGAGGAAAGGGGTGTGAGAGTGATGCTATACCACAAGACCCTGGCGGACAAACTGATGGTAACATTCCCATCCGACAGCGCTAGTAGCAGAAGGCCCAGTTCCGAGGGCCAGATAGCAGGGGAGGCGCGGAGATCAGGCAGCATGTACAGCGCAGGCAGGGGAACACTCTCCAAGGCCTTTGCCAGCTTTATGGCTCCCCAGCAAGACTGTGTCACCGCTCCCCAGTCAAGGCTGAGTCGGCGGGAGCACTGTAAAAGAATGGTGAGGGAGTACGTAGCCGATCGCACGACCGTCCTCGGTGACGCCTCTGCCCCCTACAACTACTGGGTGTCGAAGCTGGACACGTGGCCTGAACTCGCGCTGTATGCTCTGGAGGTGCTTGCTTGTCCTGTGGCTAGCGTCTTGTCAGAGAGGGTGTTTAGTGCGGCTGGGGGAATCATCACGGATAAGCGTACCCGCCTGTCAACCGACAGTGCCGACAGGTTTACACTCATAAAGATGAACAAAGCCTGGTTTTCCCCTGACTTCTCTTCTCCACCAGCGGACAGCAGCAATAACTAAGCAATACGTAGGCTGCATCCGCGGATGGAAGCATCGTTCTCTATCACCATCAAAACCGGGGACCTTTTAGCTTCATCAATCTGTGTATTCTATTCATCCTCCTCCTCCTGCTCCTCCTCCTGAAACCTGACGTAATCACGCCGAACAGGCAATTTTTCTTAGGCCCACAAGGCTCAGTCATATAATTTTTGTAAACAATTCTTATACGTTTCAATGCTCATTAAAGCGTTGAAACTTGCACCTGAACCAATTTTTATTTTAACTGGGCTGCCTCCAGGCCTAGTTACAAATTAAGCCACATTAACCAAAGCGATTAATGGGTTTCACCTGCCCTCTTGGTTGGGCATGGGCAATTTTTCTGAGGTACATTAGTACTGTTGGTACACCAATTTTTTTGGGCCCTCGCCTACAGTGTAATCCAATTAATTTTTTGCCCACCTGCATTAAAGCTGACGTTACATCAGCTGTGCTGGGCACTGCAATGGGATATATTTATGTACCGCCGGTGGCTTCCTGGCACCCACCCATGCTGTCGGTCCACACAGAGTTGTAACTGCATGTGTCCACTTCTAAAGAACCCCAGTCTGACTGGGGCATGCAGTGTGGGCCCAAGCCCACCTGCATTAAACATGACATTACCTCAGCTGTGCTGGGCACTGCAATGGGATATATTTATGTACCGCCGGTGGCTTCCTGGCACCCACCCATACTGTCGGTCCACACGGAATTGTAATTGCATGTGTCCACTTCTAAAGAACCGCAGTCTGACTGGGGCATGCAGTGTGGGCCCAAGCCCACCTGCATTAAACATAACATTACCTCAGCTGTGATGGGCAATGCAATGGGATATATTTATGTACCGCCGGTGGGTTCCAGGGAGCCACCCATGCTGTCGGTCCACACGGACCTCACAATAGGGAGTTGTACCTGCCTGTGTCTACTTATAAAAAACCCCAGTGTGACTGGGGCATGCAGTGTGGGCCGAAGCCCACCTGCATTTCATCTGATGTTAGCTCTGCTGTCCAGGGCACTGCAATGGGATACATTTATGTACAGCCGGTGGGTTCCAGGGAGCCACCCATGCTGTGGGTGCACACAGAATTCCCATTGCGGAGTTGTACCTGCCTGTGACTATTTATAAAAAAACGCGGTCTGACTGGGGCATGCAGACACCTTGACAGAATGAATAGTGTGTGGCACATGGATTCCCCATTGCTATGCCCACGTGTGCAGCTCCTGATGGCGGTGGCACAGGATTATATTTCTCATTGCTTCTGTACAGCATTGTGGGCTATCGTCCTGCCCCTTTTAAAGAGGGTCGCTGCCTAGCCGTGCCAACCCTCTGCAGTGTGTGCCTGCGGTTCCTCCTCATGGCAGACGCACTTATAAATAGACATGAGGGTGGCGTGGCATGAGGGCAGCTGAAGGCTGCGCAGGGACACTTTGGTGTGTGCTGTGGACACTGGGTCGTGCGGGGGGGGGGGGTTGGGCAGCATGTAACCCAGGAGAAGTGGCAGCGGAGTGTCATGCAGGCAGTGATTGTGCTTTGTTGGAGGTAGTGTGGTGCTTAGCTAAGGTATGCCTTGCTAATGAGGGTTTTTCAGAAGTAAAAATTGTTGGGAGGGGGGGGGCAACTCTTGCCACTATTGTGGCTTAATAGTGGGACCTGGGAACTTGAGATGCAGCCCAACATGTAGCCCCTCGCCTGCCCTATCCGTTGCTGTGTTGTTCCCATCACTTTCTTGAATTGCCCAGATTTTCATAAATGGAAACCTTAGTGAGCATCGGCGATATACAAAAATGCTCGGGTCGCCCATTGACTTCAATGGGGTTTGTTATTCGAAGCGAACCCTCGAGCATCGCGAAAATTTCTTCCCGAGTAACGAGCACCCGAGCATTTTGGTGCTCGCTCATCTCTATTTACAACCTTTTAAGCCCTTTTGCAGACTTCAATGTACATTCAAGAATAGCATGTTTTTGAGGTGTTTTAAGCAGTGTTCCTTCTAAAATAGCATGTTTTAAGCAGTGTTCTTTCTAAGCCTTGAAATCAGGTGAGTGAAGAGGTTACTGAGCTGGACAATGATCAATCAAAGGTGGGCAGACAACCGACACCCAATAAGTATCATGAACATGTCCTATTGAAAGTACACAGGTCACAGTGCAGTTACCTGCAGTGATCACATGTAACATTGTCTCTGATTGGAGCCATTTACTGTTCCCTCTCCTCTTTACCCCAGCTCAGACCGCCATGAAGACTTCTGCCAGCCGTGGCTCATCTCTGTATAAACTTCCCATTCTGTTGCTACCCCCAATGCTCTTGTCAGTTCCTTTCCAATAAATGTTCCCCCTTGCTCTTGT
The DNA here is from genome assembly GCF_035609145.1 of Eleutherodactylus coqui. Taxonomy (NCBI): domain Eukaryota; kingdom Metazoa; phylum Chordata; class Amphibia; order Anura; family Eleutherodactylidae; genus Eleutherodactylus; species Eleutherodactylus coqui. The sequence continues at coordinate 68,727,578 of NC_089848.1, read as the reverse complement.
CAGTTCCTTTCCAATAAATGTTCCCTTCCTTTGTGCCCTATACAGTACTAGTGCCATCTTTTGTGCCCCACAAAGTAATACTGTCCCCTGTACGCCCGCCCTAAGGAATGGTACTCCCTCTGTGCCTACCCAAAGTAATAGTGCCCCCTCTGTATCCCACCATAATGGTACAGGCTCAGTGACTTTCTCAAAGTTATGGTACCACCTCTGCTTCCCCTCCAAAGTAATACTGCCCTCTCGGTGCACTATAAAGTAATGGTGCCCCCTCTTTGACTTCCCCTTTGTGTTGCGCTTTTGACAGACAGCAGGGCACTACAAAGTTGACTATTCACACTGCTGTCTGGTGGGCTATGCTGCAGTTTGGATAGCATAGCCTGACTTCTTCCCCAGCTCCTCTTCTCCTATGTACATAGGGAAAGCAGAGATCAGGAGCTAGGGAAGAAGTCAGGCTATGCTCTATATGTTGCCTCATACAAACTGTCAGGACAGTGTCCGGGATATGGGGGTCCCTGAGATATCCCGCAACCCCTGTCCCTGCCTACTTGCCCCCCTGGGCTAACCCCCAGGGCGACAACTGGGCGGCGGTCCCTACCCTCACTAGGGAAGCGGGACATGGGAAGAACAAACAGACACTGAAGACAAACAAACGGTAGAGTGGTCAGACAATCCGGGCCGGCAACAGGAGGGTACGCAGTACAGAGGGGAAGGCAAAAACGTAGTCAAGTCTAAAGCAGAGGTCAGGAAAGCCGGGGTCACAAGAGCAGTCAGAATAAACGCGAGTGCAGCTGGAAGACCAAACTAACACTGGCAAGGGCTGGAGGGAAAACACACCTTTTAAAATGCTGCCAGAGCTCCCGCCCCAGCAGCTGATTGGGGGGAGGGAGCCTGACAGCAGCAGGGCTAATCAGGGAGGTGCTGGGGACACGCCCCCAGCCTTGCTGCACAGACCGTTACCAGGAAGCCAGCTAGGTAGTCAAGTGACTAGAGAAGCACCTGCTGCCTCCCTAGCAACCCGGCGGCGACCAGTCTTACAGCGGCCCGGGGAGATCACAAGAACCGGGGCTCCCCTACGCCGCACTCATGTAACCCGGGTGGCAGGACCGGTGGTGTGGGCACGGCGGCCCCGAGAGTTGCAGGTTCTGACACAAACAGTAACGTAAATAGTTAACTTTATACTCTACTGTAGTATGGCAGGGGGCCCCCAGCATTTTAACATCCAAGTCTAAGTAAAGTTAGTCTTGGTGTGAATATAGTGCCAAATATATTGAGAGGAGTAAGCCTCTTACTACATTTATTGCATCTATGAGGCACCCCTGTATTGAATCTGAAACCTATGCCAACTATGAGCTGGCCTAGGTTTCAGCTGTAATGTAACTCAGTTTCTGATGGGTCAGGCGCACAGCCTTCTCAAAAGAGTCAACTTGCTGTCCGTGCGCTGACTTAAAAAAAAAAAAGAGATGAAGTGTAAAATGCAAAAAGTCGCATATTTTGGTGCAAACCATCTTACCTATTAGATACTAAGCTGATCCCACTAGTATCGTTGAGATCCATCCGACATTCATTTCATGTGTATGGCCACCATGATGACTTTATTCATATTCACATTTGTTTTTTTTCATGCTCATCTTCCTTCACCGGATGGGTTCTTTAAATAACCCCATTATGTTACTCTTATGCTCACCCATATGGTGGCAGTTCTGTGCAGTAAGCCCTGTGGTCCTGACGGGACAGATATCCATATTATGAACACGGAAATTCAGCCATGGGAAACTGACCTAAAGGTTTATAATGGAACCAACCGAAGGTGCACATCACTACCTTAACATCAGTACATGATTTAATGATACCAAAATTAGCATTAAACCTTCATTTAAAAACTCACATGCCTGGGATAAAACATTCTTCTTAGCACCAGATACCTTAACAAATCTACTTAGATGAGTCAGGAAATCAGTGAGGTGTAGCTGCTAAGGCTTCTACAAGTTCCTGTTTGATGTTTCAGATTAGGAGAGTGAGTCATACATATTTGCTCAGTGTGTGCCAGAGGTTATATAAGGACATGTTACTACTAGCCCATTGTACGTCATTATATTCGCGCTGTGGAGGCTGTGCAGACGGTCTGGGGGAAAACAATGCACTGCCTATACTACAAGTTTCGTGTTCATCACTGGAGAAATTAAACACCAGTTTACTCTATTGTTAGGACTAACCACTGCCCCTCTACCCAGAGGCGTAACTTGAATCTTCTGGGCCCCAATGCAAAACCCGTAACAGGGCCCCCAACTGTAATGCTTTATTCATAGTACTGGGCTCCCTATATGGGGAAGAGAGACCTTATGGGCCCCCTAAGGTTCCTGGGCCCAGGTGCAACCGCATCTTATGCATCCTCTATAGTTACGCCAGTGCCTCTATCACTATCTGAGACCCCTTCTACCTATAGATAATAATCTTAGTAATAATAATCCTTATTATACACCCCCATTGATCAAAATGTCAGACGAGTCACTATCACATGGCTAATGTTTTTAAAAAGTTTTTAAAAGTTTAGTTGTACGGACACGCGCCATCGGTCATGTGCAGTACAGATTATTTTTATTTAATGTTTGCTTTCCCTGCTAAGTGAAAACACAGATACCTGCATCCAATCCGCAATGTCAACTGCGGATAGGCTGCAGATCAGAAGCCTTGCGTAAATAGCAATTGCTATCCACTCATCTGCGAATGCTCTATTTTTTCAATGTGTGAGGAATACTGTGGATCGTCTGCGCGGGTGACGACCGCGGATTCCGCAATTGAAATCCGGTTGTGTGAGACTGGCCTAAGGCTGGTTTCAAATGAACGGATTGTAACACGTCTGTAATATGGATTCGTATTATGGAAGTGTTACGGATGGTATTACAACCGCATGTCATCAGTAATTGCCTTCGTATTGTTTTTATTTTCTACTTGGCAAATGCTGATCCGTATTTGACCAATAGAAAATAATAGCAATACGGAGGAAGAAACGCAAAAAAATATGTCTTGCTATGTTTTTAAAATCTAGCTATGAAATATAAGTCAGTGTGAGTAGATGCATAGATCTACGTTAGCTCTGTATAAGGACGGATTCAGACGAGCGTATGTACAAATACGTTTGGCGGTACAGAATGTATTTTCACATGAACGAAGTTTGGAGATGGCAAGAATCAGGCTGATACGTTCGTGCCAGCGATCAAAATACCAGTTCCCACACTTGCATGTTTGACGCTTCCCATGGAATAGAATGGTAGTTACATGCCAAATTAAGGCCCACTGTCTTATTCTCCCTCCTTTGTAGGCAGGGTAACTCCCTTCCCCTCCCTCTTTTTGAGCTGCTGCAGCTGTCTACGGCAGCTTTCTGCATAACACGGACAAAGGTAGAGCAGGTCCTATCTTTTAGAAGATTTTGAGCGAGAAATGACACGTTCATCTGAACAAATCTATTGAAATCAAAAGCATCGCTTCGTCGCATTCTATGGGTGAGATTTTCATGTGCGGAAACACCTCTGCAAATAAGTTCGTCTGAAACCGTCCTTACAGTTCGCAAACCATGGACCAAATATGAAGCCAAAACACATTTGTCTGAAACCAACCCCAGGGCTCTTCATACGGGGTACTTTTAATCAGTATTTTATGAACCAAAATCAAAAACGGGTCCAGAATTTGGAAGAAATTCAAATCTTTCCCTTATACTTTCCTTCCGTAGGTTCCATTTCTGGTTTTGGCTGACAAAATACGCCCATGTGAAGGAGCCCTTAAAGAGAGTTATCATGGTTAAACATAGTAAAATGTGTATTTGCCTAGAGTTAGCTAGTAAATGTATGCAAATACTAGATAAGTGTTCCCTTTTTTTCTGTCTGCTTCTATAAGGATGTTTTTAAGGTCGCTATAATACAAGTTTGGTTTTTACTTTATATGAGTCCTGGAAGAAATCTTGTGTTTTGGAATTAGATCCATCCGTGGCCGAGGTGGCTTCCATCCCGGCACCATGCTACTTAGATTCCAGGATAGTGTCCGGTGTGGGAGAGCGGGTTTCACTTGTTCTACTAGATAACCCCTCTGTAGGAATGTATCTAGTTAGTGTGGCTGTTTGCCAAAAAGCATAGGAATGTATCCAGGTGATTCAGGTACATTATGGTACTATTAAGTGATGTCCAGACATGCCTTTATTTGTAAAGTATAATATATAGACATGTCCAGTTGAATGTAGCGTGTATATCCGGATCTTCATATGAGAGGTAAAATATGTAGATACCATGCCATAATGTTTTGATATGGCAGTGAGGGACAGGTAATGCATAACTGCAGGGAACCAATATAAGAATGTCGCTAATATGTACTACATAGACGCTAGTGAGATACAT